>NW_006408763.1:2568183-2627581 GCF_000296735.1 Chrysochloris asiatica | reverse complement strand
GCAACTTTTAAGCACCTTTTGGTTTTATGATAGATTTGTCCATTCATGCTTTAAAAGATGTTCTCTAATCCCTGGGCATTCCTTAGATATGAAAGAAAGGTAATTTTATTTCCCTATTAGATGAGTAATTTAATCAAACCTGAGTGAGTGGGACATCTTTTGGTATGACAAGTATGTAGGACTCCTACATGTTTCTTTTTTCTACAGATTGAACCATAAGAGTACTGCTTTTGGAGAAATGCAGTGAATAAGAAATTTGGTCCAATATTAGACTTGATAATGTCATAAAAATTCTATGTGAATTAATGTAAGGAATGATTAATATTTGCCATTTGTATTAATATTTAGCTTTAAAAGAGTATCTTGAGTTCACTTTTCAATTGAGTTCATTTTAGCTTCAATCAATAATCTAGGAGCCATCTTTCTGTGAGTTCCTGTCAGCTCTTCCTCCCCTCTCCTTCCTTCAGGACTCTCATCACAGCTCAGATCTGAGTCCAATACATCCTCTCCCTGCAGACTTTGCTCTTGTTTAACTCCTCAGACAACTCTGATGGAGGTAGGACGTGTGTTGACTAGTCTAGCCCCAACCCAATTCCTCGAGCCCCCTGTCTCTCCCCTTCCAAAACACCCTCCTTTTGGAATTGGGGTTCCCCATGTTGACCAACACATCTGTGCCAGTGAATAGGGAATGCTATTTAGCCCCATAGTTTTTAAGTTCCCAGAAGTTCTCTCAGGGTGTCTGGAAAATTCAGGCCTTGTTGTGATCTCATTAGTCACCCTTCTGATACTGGGAACTTGCTGCAGTGCCTGGATTCCTGGTGGCACTTGGTTAATCACTTGGCTGATAACCCAAAGGTTGGAGGTTCCAGCCCACCAGCTCTTCCATGGATTGGAAGATGTGGCAGTCTGTTTTCATAAAGATTACAGTCTTGAAAACCCTGTAGGGCAGTTCTACTCTGTCCTATGAGTCAGAATTGACTCGACAGCAGGATATATTTTTTTGTTTTGTTTTGTTTTTGCTATTGTACTTCTCCTAAGGAGCCCTAATGGTTCTGTAGGATAAGTTGTTGTTGAGTGCCATCTAGTTGGTTCTGACCCATAGTGACCCTGTATAGGGTTTCAAAGGAGCAGCTGGTGGCTGTGTCAAGCATGGGCTTCCAGTTCTGACAACACCCTCCTTCCAAATCCCACTGCCAGAGAACTGACTGTGAGTCATAGCAACTTTATAGGACAGAGGAGAGCTGCCCCATAGGGTTTCCAAGGCTGTACATCTTCACAGAAACAGATGGCCGCTTCCTTCTCCCTCCGAGTGCCTGGTGGCTTCAAATTGCTAACTTTTAGTTGGCAGTCTATTGTTTCCATCACTGAGCAACCAGGTCTCACTCTACCCTCTTTAATGGTAAATGCCATCGAGTCAGTTCTGAGTCATAATGACCTTGTAGGGTTTTCGAGGCATGGCTGGTGAATTTGACTGCTGATCTTGTGGTTCAAACCTACCTTGAGGTCCAGTGCTTAACCTACAGTGTCATACCAGACCTCCGTATTCTTCTCTAAACACATAAAAATGCTGGATGAAATATAACACCACAGTGTAAATACAGAGAAAAACTTGAAAGGGGCACAGTGTAAATACAGAGAAAAACTTGAAAGGGGAGGAAAGGAAGTGGAACAAATGAAAAACAGGGGAGGTGCAGTAGCCCAAACCAAAGCTTTAAGTATGAGTTGCCTTAGTGTTGTATCCATAGTTCCCAGATGGTCAGGGGTGGCCATGAAGCAACAGTTGCATGAATAAAAATTTTGTCTGATCACAGCCAGGGAAACCAGTCAATTAGGTATGCAAGCCAGCTTTCTTAGGAAAGAGTGAGGCTTCTACTCAACCTAAACACTTACCTTATTACTTCATTAAAGTAATCAGTGCTTTGGAGAATACCTTGCATTTTGACCCACATTTCTAGGGAAGCAAGTCTGTGTTGTCAAAGAACTAAAACAACTTTAAGATTTTCATTTTAATTCACTGTCACAAAACTGTGCAACTCTAGTTTTTTTTAAAAAAAACAAGACAGACCAATTTTCCATTCAGTTGACCATTCATCTGGAGGAAGAACTTGGAGGAAGTTCTCCTCATTTTGGAGTCTTATAATCTCCTGGGTTACTACTCTCTAGTCACATATGGAGCACCATCTGAAATGTTTGATGTAGAACGTTCTGAGGAAACAAATGATGAAGTCACTTTGAATTCAGCAGTAGGATGATTGGGCCATTTAATACAACCATGGCATCTTGTGGCTCAGTTTGTATGGTTGTTAGTCTTGCCTTCCACCTTCCATACCCCTTAATAATACACACTGAAAAATTAAGATTTACCTTGAAAATGACTGGGTTGTTATTCTAAGAGCAGAACAGATAGCGATAGTAACATTTTACCATCTGGCAAAGCCGCTAGACCAGATGGATTCACTAATGACTTCGCTAAAGTATTTAATCAGACCTTACTGAAACACATGACTGGCATATTTAATTATCCTAAATGAACAGGACTTCTGCCAAATATAACCTTCAGTGCTTTAGTCATGCTCCTTGCTTACAAAGGAAAAAGAGATGAAAAGCTCCAGAAAGCTGGGTTTCACATAGATCCCTCTTATTAGTGAACCTTTTCATTAGCAAATTGTGGTGTTACTGTGTTAGGCAGTTTATCTCCATTTTCAAAGAATGAATTGTTAGACTATGCATGCTGATCAAATTCATTTTATCAGTAACAATTATACTGATGAGAGCATCTGGGGGTTGATAAATCTGATACACTCATCAGATATTCCTTCTTATTTCCTGTCTGTAGTAGATAATCTGAATTACCAGATGCCTGTGTGTGTGTGTTAGCAGTATGACAGCATTGTCATATGACTTCATGTAAAAGTGGCATACAAACAGTGTCTGACCTTCTCTAGCTTCAAAAGGAGGAAGGAGAAGAATCACCAGCTCAAGTCCAATTCCTATGATGTAAATGGCAGAGATGCTTCCCCCTACAACCTTTTTTACCCTATTCAGACACCATCCATCCCTCCATGGAACTTTGCTTCCCTGATGGATTTGACAATCCATTGCAATGACCACACAATGCAGACGATACTCATGATTATGGAGTGTATTAGGGAAATTAACAGGGTAAAATTCCGGGTCAGAAACAACAAAGGATACAGCTGTCCTTTGGTCAGGAGCACTTTTCGTCTGTGCCCCAAACTCACCTCTGTCTTTTCTTTAGTCGGTTAGCCATGTGATCCTTTCCCTATGCCTTACTGGGGTATGTGTCACAAGCTCCTTTAACACTATTGCTAAATGCCCAAAGGGTACCCTGCTATGCAAGCCAGTCTCCTGCCTGTAGGCACTCAACTCATTTCATGGACCTGGAAGCCTGTCGTTTTGTCTTTTTGTGCTTGTCCCTCTGCTGCCACTGCTTCTCCGTGCAGGGATCTCAGGGTCCAAAGGATGCACTCTGCTAATGGCTCTTCTTGCTTGATGTTCTTGAGGTCCCTGGTCCTGCTTCTGAGACGACTCCTCTTAAACCCAGCAGAATGGCAAAACTGACCAATCCCTTACACACTATTTGCATGGTTCTACTCAGTCATTTGGTGGAAGTTATGAAGACTATAAAATAGGACAGCCGTATCAAGTACATCCACTGTACCGCAGTATATGTTGTTCTTGTTAGGTGCCATGTAGTTGGTTCTGACTCATAGAAACTCTATATATAACAAAGCAAAATTCTTATCAGTCCTGCACCATCCTCACAATTGTTATGTTTGAGCCAGTTGCTGCTGCCACTATATTGATCCATCTCCTTGGGGAGTTTCATCTTATTTACCAACCTTCCACTTTACCAAGCATGATATCCTTCTCCAGGAACTGGTCCCTCTTGATAATATGTCTGAAGTACGAGAGACATCTCACCACCGTGGCTTCTAAGGAGCATTCTAGCTATACTTCATCCAACACAGATTTGTTTGTTTTTCTGGTAGTCTGTGATACTTTTAATATTCTTCTCTAACATCATAATTCATATGTATTCTTCTATGCTTTTCCTTAATCATTGTCCAACTTTCACATACATATAGAGGCTATTGAACACACCATGACTTGAGTCAGGCACTCCTTAGTCCTCAAGCTGTTATCTATGCTTTTGAACACTGTAAAGAGCTCTTTTGCAGCAGATTTGCCTAATGCAATATGTCTTTGGATTTCTTGAGTACTGCTTCCATGAGTGTTGATCATAGAACCCAGCAAAATGAAGTCTTTTAAAATGCCAACTGGTTCTCCCTTTAATGTGAAGTTATTTATTGTTTCAGTTGTGAGGGTTTTTGTTTTCTTTACCTATACTGAAAACTGTAATCTTGGATCTTCATCAGTAAGTATTTTAAGCCTCTTTGCTTTTAGCATGTAAGGTTGTATATCTACATATCAGAAGTTATTAATGAGTCTTTGTCCAATCCTGATGCTACATTCGTCTTCACATACTCTAGCTTCTCAGATTATTCACTTAGTATACAGATAGAGTAAGAATGGTAAAAGGACATACCTCTGACATACACTTTTTTCTGATTTTAAACCGTTCAGTATCTTCTTGTTGTGCTCTAACAACTGTTTTGATCTAACAGTGTAAGTTTATCAATTTTTATTTCTTTATAACCAGTTGTATTTTAATTTCTTGTTTGTGTCAAAGGGATATAGACACACAACAAAAACATTATATAAAGCCTTGTCATGAAAAGCAGCTGTCACCTACCCCCCCCAATCCTTTCTCATTCTCAATCCAGTTGGCAAAGCAACAGTTTTGACTATTGTGACTGTTCCTTCTGATGTTGTTGTTAGGTGCTGTCATGTTGGGTCTGACTCATAGCAACCCTGTATAAGGTTTCCAAGGAGTGGCTGGTGAGTTTGAACCACTGACTTGTGATTCAAACTCACCTTGCAGTTCTGTGCTTATCCTGCATTGCCACACCAGAACTCCATTCTTCTGGTAGTCACTTACATATCTCAGAGCAATATGATTAATTGTTATTTCTTGATTAATCAGTTTTAGATTTAGATATGATTGGCTTCCTTTTGTGATATGTGAGGATATAAATTACATATGCCATTTATACATCCCTTGTTGTTTCTGTTGTTAAGTGCTATCGAGTTGGTCTGACTCATACTGACCCTGTAAAGGGTTTCCAAGGAGTTTGGTGAGTTTGAACTGCCGACTTTGTGGTTCAGTGCATTATCCTGTGGCACCACACCAGGATTTATCTCCTCTCTTAAACAGTTACTTCCTTTAACACTTATCTCTGTAGCCTTCTTATTGTTGCTAAGTGTGTCTGAGTCAGTTCAGATTCATTAAGATCCTGCATAGGTTTCTGAGGATCAAGTGGTGGGTTTGAACTGCCAACCTTCTCTATTCAAAGGCATACAAAGAGGTAGCCTCATCTATGAGGCTAAACAAAAAACACTAACTATTTTGATTTCCTTAAGGCAAAAAAATTATATTTGATCACTTGTTCTGTGAGCCACGTTGTCAATACTGACAAACACTCACATAATCCAGTCTGTACTCATTTTAGTGAGAGTGAAGTTTTCTTTATTCGGTTTTTCAAAATCAGGCACCCAACCTAGTACACATAGGCAGATGTGCCACATGGCTGGCCCACAAACAGTTTTAGTCCCCTATCTTGAAAAAGTCCCTCCACTAGTTCCCTTTTTACTGGGTACTATGGAGTTTACCAATCTTCCCTGAACATCCAATGTCACCTACTAGTCATTACTGGGAGCATTCTCATTTAAAGTTAGTTTCCCCCTTCCCCATGAACTTCCCCAATTTCCTTGATAGGTGTATTCTTATTTTAAAGTTCCTAGTCCTAGAACAGATTTCTTTCCTGCCTTCCCCCAATTCATCCTACTTACAAATCCCTGGATGTGAATCAACAACCTGTGTTTGGTCTAGCAATCTCATGTGCCTTTTATTCCTGAAGTTGGACCATCTTGAGAATTTCTCACAATTCCCAGTGTAGTATTCATTATTCTAACTTGATAAATCCTTTTTTTCCCCCTTCGGTAAATATCTAGGCATGGAATTGCTAGGCCATATGGTAAGTGTATGTTTAATTTTATAAGAAACTGCCAGACTGCTTGCCAAAGTGATGTCTCGTTTTACATTCCCATCAGCAATGTGTGAGCATTCCAGTTGCTCCATCTCCTCAACAGCACTTGATATTGTCAGTCTTTTTACTTTCAGTTGTCTTAATGCAATCCTGAGTGATGCTGTTCAATAAGCACTGAACTGCTATCCACAAGGTCAGTGGTTCAAATTCACCACCTGCATCCTGGAAACTCTATACAGGGTTGCTATGAGGTGGAACTAACTTCAACATTAAACGACAACAATGTGTATATAGAGATAACTCATTATAGCTTCATTTGCATTATTTTCATAGTTAAGGGTGTTAGACACCTATCCATGTGCTTATTTTACTATCTCTCTTCCTCAGTGAAGCATATCTTTAAGCTGCTTGGCAATATTTTATATTGGGGTATTCCTATTATTATTGAGTTGTATGTTGAGTTAGAATCATAAATCTTTTGTAAACACTGTACTTGGAACAAGTGCTCAAATGTAATTTTTTGCCTTAAAGAATCAAGAATGTTAAGTGTTAATCATTGGTGTGTTGTGTTTTTTTGTTTGTTTGTTTGTTTCACCTCATCTATGATGCTACCTCTTTCTGTGTCTTTATTAATTTTCATCTTCTTCCATATACACCATATTTGGAAAACATCCTGATCTCATCTGACATTTGAAAGACATGCTTTTGCCCTCCTGGCATGCTGGAGAAACAAATCAATTTCCTCTCCCAGATAGGGTGATAAAAGTCTTCTGCAGTGCTTTCTGTTGCTATGGTAACAGAAGATGGGGTTTTCCCAGTAGAACTAGATTTATATATACACAGAGAAAAGCAGTTCTTTAAAACCTTGATGCCTTTGTTTTTGCCATGTATACAATAAAATAAGTATAATAAATAAAGTTCCAAAATAGGAAAAATAGAATAATACCAAACCTTTTTATGCATGTGTGGAATGAGTCTCCCATTGTATTTAGGCCCTCCGTGAAGGGGAGCTGATTTTAAGTTTTAATATTGTGACATTGCTGTCATGTCTGTAATAATTTACAAAATTCACAAACTGCTAATTTTCTAAAGCAAAGAAGGGAGTTAGGTTAATGGACTCTTGACTGGCAGATGGACTTAGAACATAAGTAAACAGCATCTTTACTTCCAGTCTCTGAAAGAATCACAACACTATGATATGGTGACAAAGACAATAGAAACCTGTGAAACAAGTACTTTATATAATTGTGATTGTTGTTGTTTTTAAGTGCTGGTCAAGTCATTTCTGACCCGTAGCGACCCTGTATAGGGTTTCCAAGGAGTAGCTGGTGAGCTTGAACTGCCAACCTTGCAGCTCAAATGGCTTTGCAGTCTGGTGCATTAACCCACAGTGCCACACCAGGACTCCATAATGGTGATACTTTCCACTTAATTTCCTGTGTGGAAGAATGCGACTGTTGGGATTTCTTATTAGAAACTCAGGAATTCAGGGACACTATTCTTTTCGTTGAGGAGCGTGATGTCTCTGAAGGATCAGTACTAAACTGAGGACCACAAGGTCAGCGGTTTGAGCCTACCAACTACTCTGCAGGAGAAACTGAGATTTTTCTGCTCCCACAAAGATTTACAGCCTCAGAAACTCTATCCAGGGTTGCTATGAATCAGAACAGACTCAACAGCACTTAACAACAACAGTTCTTTTTGTCATGGAATTTTAGTGGCATGTGGTTAAAGCACTCAGCTACTACTAAAAGGTTGGTAGTTTGAACCCACCTGGTGCTCCCTGGAAGAAGGATGTGTCAGTCTGCTTCCATATAGATTTACAGCTGTGGAAACCCAATGGAGCAGTCCTACTCTGTTCCCCAGGGTTGCTGTGAGTGGGAAGTGAATGAACAGCTGTGGGTTTGGTTTTATTCTTTTCATCAAGATCTCTATTTGGATAAGGAAGCCTGGTGGTGGTGGTTATGTGCCGTGGAGTCGGAACCGACTCATAGCAACCCTGTACAGGGTTTCCGAGGCTGTAAATCCTTACGGGAGCAGAAAGCGTCATCTTTCTCCCATGGAACAACTGGTAGTTTCGAACTGCTCACCTTAAGGTTCGCAGCCCGATTCGTAACCACTACACTATCATCCTTTAATCTGCTGTTGAGTTTAAAGGCCCTGTTGTAAAGATGACTACTTAGACTCAGGGCACCTCTGTGGCCAGACCAAAGAGCAGTCCTGGTGTGGCGCTGTGGGTTAAAGCTCCAGACTGCAAAGCCATTTGAACTGCAAGGTTGGAGTCCGGTTCAAGTTCACCAAATGCCTCTTGGAAACCCTATACAGGGTTGCTATGGGTTGGAACCAACTTGACGGCACTTAACAGCAACAACAATAGTAAAGGATAGGTTTGACTTATATATGGAAAATAGCATATATATATATATGGGAGTCCTGCTGTGGCTCTGTGGGTTAATATGCTGGACTGCAAGTTCAGTTTGAACTGTAAGGTTGGCAGTTCAAGCTCATAGCCACACCTCAGTAACCCTATACAGGGTTGTTATGGGTCCAAACCAACTTGACAGCACTTAATAACAACAAATATCTATAAATGCGTACGTGTGTGCATTTGTTTATTACACAATAACACACATGGCTTCTGAACTAAAATTCCACACATGTTTTGGAATTGGTCAAAAGCAAAGAGCAGATCCTGCTCAAAATTGTTCATGAAAAATTTGAATCCCTAAATATAGACAGTCTAGGTATGGCTCTGTAGGATAAGTACTGGATTGCTAACTGCAAAATCAGTGGTTCGAACCCACTGGCTGCTCTTTGAAAACCCTGTACAAGATTGTTATGAGTCAGAACTGACTTGACGACACTTAATAACAACAACTACAGAGATATGAGAAGAAGAAAATATATACCTTGATAGTAGATTTAAGCCTGTTATTAAATGTTTCTGCAATAGCACCTTTATTGTTCACTTGTATTGCTGTTGTTCGGTGCTATCAAGTTGGTTCCAACTCATAGTGACCCTGTATAGGATTCCCAAGGAGCGGCAGGAGGGTTTGCACCACCAACCTTGTGGCTAGCAGTCCAGTGTCTATCCAATAGTGCCATACCAGGACTGGATACCTTATATTATACTCTTGAAAAATCCAATGATTAAAGTTTGTTTCTTTCCCCCCCATTCTTATGAGCTTTAAAAAGTGCTGTTGAAATGATATGACAAGTTTAAAATAAACTCTTTTGGCTGTGCTCTGGAAGATAAATGGATGCCATCATTCTGTCATCAGGTAAAAGGAGCAGGGTTTCTGGGAAGCTGATGTAACAAAAGGCAAAGTGAATAAAGGTTGTTTTCCATTCTACCTATTCTTGACATGGACTTAGATAAATAGCAACAATATGAGTCACTCTAAGGCAAACAGTCATGTTGCTTGTGAGCCAGGAAAATGATGTCAGAGATCCTAAAACTTATAAACGGAGAAATAGCTCAACTCTCCTAATGTATTCAAGTGGCAGAGGAAAAACCTGATAAATGGATGTTGATGGGCTGGGAAGAGATGATTTAAGGAACAGCTTAAAAGAGCTTTAATTTGAATGAAAAGAACAATACAAATATAGCTAGGTTGAAAATATTTTAAATAGAAGATGATTATTTTGGATAATACTGTGTCTCAGTTGTCTGGTGTTGCTGTAACAAAATGCCAGCTAGTGGGTGCCTTTAAAGACTAGAAATTTATTTTTCTCACAGTTCTGGAAGCTGAAAGTCCAAATCAAGATTGTACTGGTGTCTGTGTCCTAGATTCTGGTGACTGCTGGTAATCCGGTAATCCTGCCATTCGTTTACTGGCTGTAGATGGAGCTGACTCTGAACTCAACCCCATCTCCCCTTATGCGTGTCTCTCTGCCTTTATAAGACACCACTCCCTAGGGAACTGGTTTAGGACTCACCATACTCTGGTACGGTCTCAGTAACATAACAAAAGAAGCCTTCCATTTCCAAATAGAATTACATTCATAGGTATAGGAGCTAGGACTTCAATGTATATTTTGAAGGGTACCTAATTCAATCGATAACACCATACTACTTCGGTATGTAAGGTGAAAATATCATTTTGAAGGACTCTCAGAAGATTTGTTTAAAGCTGCTTGTTTCATGTACCCCCTCATTCAAAGGATAATATGAGAAAACTCAAAAAACATGAAACTAGATAAAAATGGTTTCCTAGAACTGTGATTTATAAACAATTCTGGAGCTTCAGAATCATAGCAATCTATGAAATATCTAAAATGCTGAAACAGAAGCTGTGATTACAGCAAAAGAGTTGATATCTCCTGTCATCCTAGTTACCTAGTTTCCTGTCATACTAGTTCCTGATATACTAGTTCCCTTTTATTTTCTAGATCCTGTTGTTTGTAGCAGTGGAGGAGAGGCAAAACGGTGACCATGATTATTGTTGGCTTCATTTATTCCCTCTTTAGCCAGGATTTTTGTCAGTGCTTACCTTGCTGTGTGGTACCCCAGGAAGTGGGGTAGGGTGATGGAAGATAGCCTCTATCCTCACAGAGACACAGTCTAGTCAAATGTACTTCCCCTGGTGGCCCATAGGCTGTAGGTGTGCTGTTAACCTAAGGAGTCTCCTGGATTCCCCATCTAAAAATTGGCCATCTTTCCCCAGGATCAGGTTGATAGACCCTGATTGTCTCTCGCCTAGACTCTAACTGACCTCCCTGCCTCCTCTCATAACATTACTTTGTAATCTCCTTCCCACTGCACCTCAGCACTGTAAGGATTATCTCTAGAAACACAAAACTGTTCAGTCTGGGTCCTGCTAATAATTGTCATAGTGCCCCAACTACTTGGTCTAGTTAAAAGTGTTTTTGTGAGCAGTCCCTGCCTGCCTGAGCCACCTCATTTTCTAAGACTTTAAGTCCACACATTGTCTTCTAACGTGAATTCTCTTTGCATTTTTTTATCTGTCATATTAATTCACACCCTCTAATGTCTTGAACAGCTGGTCACTCCATCCTGCATCTTTGTGTGTCACTACTGTGTACATATCTTGATATCTTGCATATAGTCTTTATTTGTTGATATGCCTTTTCTCTTAAGCAGAGCTCCTTGAATGAGGTGGAGGGCAGTGTATTTCTATGTATGTATCTGTGCACCATGCCTGGCATATCATTGGTCCTTAAGTAAACGTTTGCTGAATGAATGAATGAACTAAAATGTACCCATTTGTGTATATATAGGTTTTCTTTTTCTTTTTAGTCTTCCTTTTATTGTATGTTGCCATTCCCTCCTTCAAGTTCAAACTTGTCTGCCCTCTAGCTGGAGCCCTGGTGTGTCATTGTAGGATAAGCAACAGACTGAAAGGTTGGTTTGAGTCATGAAGTTGGTGGTTTGAACTCACTAGCTGCTCCTGGGAAATCCTTACAGTGTCGCTGTGAGTCAGAACTAACTAGATGGCACTTAACAGACAAACAAGAACAACCCTCTAGCCAGTTGCATCCCTTAGTTGAATGCAGTTAACTTGGCACTCCATAATCTTCTTGCAGTTTTCTAGAACTTCTAGATGCCATCAAATACTAAGTATATCCCAGGAAAACTGAGATTGATGCTTTGTTGGTCATGTCTAACTTCTACAACAACTTGAAATGTTTTAAATTATTCTAAATGCTCTATAACTTTAAGAACTTCAAAAGCACATATTATTGTAAAACAAAACAAAACAAAAAGCTTCTCTTTTGTATTAATTACCATTTTATGTTACTTCATTATAAAGATTCCTGAAGAGCTAATGTCCAGCAAGCACTTGTAAGATACTCACATCAAATTTAAAGCAGTTAATTTTTTCCTAAGGTACACTGAATCCACAGAGATATGATATTGATTATATGTATATGATTGTTGTTGTTGTTAGGTGCCATTGAGTTGGTACCGACTCATAGCAACCTTATGCACAACAGGACGAAACACTGCCCGATCCTGGGCCAACCTCACTACTGTTGCCTTGCTTGAGCCCATCGATGATGCCTCTTGGCCAATCCATATGATTGTTGTTGTTGTTGTTAAGTGCCATCGAGTCGGGTCCGACCCATAGCGACCCTGTACAGGGTTTCCGAGGGTGTAAATCTTTACGTGAGTAGAAAGCCTCATCTTTCTCCCGCGGAGCGGCTGGTAGTTTCGAACCGCTGACCTTAAGGTTCGCAGCCCGATTCGTAACCACTACGCTACCAGATTATAACTCTAATCCATATGATTAGAGTTATATAAATGATGATTATACTGATGATAAAACTTGTATCAAGGATTTACTCTGTCAGACACTGTTCTGAATGCTTTGCATTTGTTATAGTGTTTATATATCATCTTCATTTTATAAATGAGGAAATGGTGGCAAAAGATATAATGTTTCCAAGGAACCAGAGCTAGTAAGGGACAACCAATATGCAAACCCTGGTGCCTGATTCCATAGTATATACTATCATCAGTACCGTGCTTAAAATTGAAAAGAAAAGAGAAAAAAAAAATCTTCTTTTGTTTACTATGTAAACAGATGCTAAAAATTGAAAAGAAAATAATTCTACTTTGGTTTACTGTGTAAACAGAGTCGTCTTCTAGTTGTCGATAGAGGGAATATGTTTTTTTTTTTTAAAATGTTTTTAAAGTCCAGTACCACCTACTTTCAGAAAGGCACACCTTTTTTCCCAAAACAAGTTTAAAGCAGAGCGATATCCAGGAACATTTCTCCTATTTGACTTTTGATTGGACTGCAGAGGAAAATTGCTGCACAGAGCAAAGGCGTAGTAATTTGCTGTTCTCTTGGTATCATAGTGATTTGTGTAAAATAGAAATTTTCATTTAATATGCCTAATCTGTGATGACAGACGTAGAAACAGTGCTTGACTCTGGGACCTCTTCATGCTTTGAAATCCTAATGAGACTGGTATCTAACGCTACTGCAGACAGGTTTAATTAACTCTGAAATGTGAAGCTTCTCCTAGCAACAGCATTTTGTGTGTTTTTTTCTTTCTTTCTTCAAATTAAAGTAAGTTGAAGGCTAGTTTCAAAACTGGGTAATTTTTTTAAAAATCATTAAATTAATATCAAATAAAACAGTTATAGAACCATATGGAATATTTTCCAATCAAAGAATCATATATCATAATAGTGCTTGGTTTTCACGATAACAAAATGGGTAAGATCTCCCTAAGCATTCTTATTTGTTTAGCTGTGCTAAGCTTCTCCTTGCCAAAGTTGAACATTTTAATTTAGACTGATTAGATAATTACTTTGGGAATAATTCATACTCTTTGTCTTGAGTTAATCTTATTACATGATTAAATGAGAAATAAGTTTGGATAAAAGATAATATTGTTCTTAACTTTGTTCATCTGAACGATGTGAAAAGAGACATTTTTCTCTTTCAGCCTTGCCTTACATCCAGATAAAACACTTGTTGCAACTGGTCAAGTTGGAAAGGAGCCATATATATGCATTTGGGATTCCTATAATGTACAGACTGTGTCTATTCTTAAAGACGTCCATACACATGGAGTTGCCTGCCTGGCTTTTGACTCAGATGGACAGGTGAGTATCTTCTTCTCTTTTCTTTAATGATTTCTGTTGTTACTAACTTCTCACAAGTCACCTAAAATGATCATGCCACATTACAAGTCTGTGGGCTCAGAAAGTCCATCAATCTGGCTGGCTTCACTTGTCAGTCTTCTAGAATTCCTGCCTTGCCTGATCCTTTCCAAGTTTATGGCACTAAACCCCAGCTTTGGGCATCCCCCACTTTTATTTTCCCCTTGTATCCCCATCCAGTTAAAAAGCCTCATAAAGGAAGTCATGAATTGAGTTCCACCATTGCTCAGCATTTCCACCCTCTCATCCATTGAATAAGGACTGGGTCAAAGTTTTTCATCATCTTCAAACCCTTGACATTACCCTGGCACCCCTGTTTGCAGAAGATAATGCCACCTCTGAATAATCATTGAGAAAATTCTCTAGGACCCATTACTTTGAGATCACTTCTGACTCCTCCCTATCTCCTCCCAACTCAAGTAGTTACCAACTCCTGTTTATTAATTTCTTTATACTAAGACTCATCCTCTCCTTCCCATTCTACCACCATCCTTTAAATCCCAAATCATCCCATGTTTGTCTTAGGTAAGCAACCTCTTAAATGGTTTCCTCATAGAATTTTTTTTTTGTATTACATTTCACTAAATTAAAAAAAAAAAAAAAAAAAGGTCAAGGCACTGTTTCAAAATAACAAAATCATAGAGTACCTTTGAATAAAGTCCATATTTTGTAACTGGGCATTTCTAGGCTTACCACTTTTTTACTTTTACTTCCACTATCCATCCTGGTATAGTGCTATGGGTTAATGCGCTGGACTGCAAAGTCGTTTGAACCACAAAGTTGGTGGTTCAAGCTCATTAGCCACCCCTTGGAAACCCTATAAAGGGTTGCCATGGGTTGGAAATGACTCAACAGCACTTAACAACAGCAATATCCTTTTGAGGTGACCCTGTCTTCAAAGACTCTCCAAAGTTCTTCATAAAGTCTTCACTATCCTACCAACAAAGTTTTCTCTCCCTCCTTTGGCCACTAGCAACAGTTGTCAGCAAGATCTATTATTGTGTTACAGAAGGAATGGGAACCTAGAGGGACAGCTGACTCCCACTGCATTCACCACCTCCTAAGGCCTGCCCTTCTCTCCCTGGCCTTCTTCAGGTTCCTACACCCCACTCTTCCTTCTCTTTCACTTTCCACGTTTCTGCCAGTTATTTTCTTCAGTCTAACTTTTGAGAAATTTCAGAGTTAATTCTCTTAGTGCCATGGAGAGGTTTGTGAAATTATTCCTCAAGGCATGACTAAACAGTTTTCTGAAAACTTTTTTGAGTCACTTGTCTAACAATTAACATTGATTTGGTATTTTCTGCTATTTTGAGAAAGTATTGATCAATATTCATTTTCTAGCTATTTTCTACCTATTTCTAACTATTCATTTTTCTACCTATTTCTAGCTATTCATTTTTCTACCTATTTAACTTCATAAGTAGACTCTTGGTATAGATTTGTTTTTTATCTTGTTGTTGTTGTTGTTATGTGCCTTTGAGTCAGTTCTGACTCATAGCCACCCTGCATAGGATTTCCAAGGGACGGCTGATAGGTTTGGACCACCGACCTTGTGGTTAGCAGTCTAGCCTCTGTAATCTCATCTAGTTAAGTCAGAGTAGTACATACATTCCATTGCATTGTAGTTGTTGTTGCCATCAAGTTGATGCCAACTTATGGCAACATTGCGTATTATGGAATGAAGTGTTGCCCAGTCTCGGGCCTCTTCCTGATGGTTGGTATGTTTGAGTCCATTGTTGTGGCTCTTGTGTCAATCCATCTCACCGAGTGCTTCCCTTGTTTCTGCTAACCCTCTACTTCACCATTTATAACCATGTCTAAAGGAATCCTCGTGTGGTTGTTGTTGTTGTTAGGTGCCATTGAGTCAGTACCGACTCATAGCAACCCTATGCACAACAGAACAAAACACTACCCAGTCCTGGGCCAACCTTACCATCGTTGCCACGCTTGAGCCCATTGATGCTGCCATTTTGCCAATCCATCTCACTGGGGGGTCTTCCTCTTTTTTTCTGACCCTCTACTTTATCAAACATGATATCCTTCTCCAGTGACTGGTCCCTCCTAACAATATGTCCGAAGTATGAAGATGAAGTTTGGCCATCCCGGCCTCCAAGGAGTACCCTGGCTGCACTTATTCCAACACAGATTTAGTGTGGCACTGTGAGTTAATGAGCTGGACTGCAAAGTCAGTTTGAGCTGTAAGGTTGGCAGTTCAAGCTCTCCAGCCACTCCTTGGAAACCCTATACAGGGCCTCTATGGGTCAGAACTGACTCGATGGCAAACAACAACAACAAAGTGGTTAAATCAAATGAATGTGTCAGAATGCATTTACATACCGAAATGTAAATGTATGCTTACATGTGCACTTGATCCCTTTCTCTAATTTGATTTTGTTATTCTAGCAACTTTTTTTTTTTTTTTTTAGTTCAAATTTGTTCTCAAGTGTCATAAGAAAAAATAACATGCCTAAGGGAAATCCAGCCTCAACTTTCCATTTTTTTCCCATTCTATAGATTGTCAGAATCCCAGCTATTTTCTTTTAGGTTCCCTTTTGGAGGATAGCAGTGGGGGTGGACTTCATGGCATCTACCTGTCAGTTGAGACAAACAACCTCCTAGTTGTTTGGCATGAGTTATTTCATGGCTTGCTGGTAGCTATTGCTTCAGGTCTGCCTTATTCCCTGAGCAGAGTTCACTAGAATCAAGTGATATTTAGAAAATGGCAAATGGCCCATCACTTCACAGTCAACAAAAGGCAATAAAAGTGCTTCTCAGGTAGCTATGAGACATGGAGTCACCGTGAGTCACAAGTGGACATGGAGTCACCGTGAGTCAGAGATTATCTGATGACAAGTATCACCACCAGGTTTTTGTAGTCTGAAAATAAAAAACAAAACCTTCCCAAGATGCTTAGATGAAAGGGTTTCACATAGAGAAGTCATAAAATGAACATGATTTTCATTAATAATTTTTAAAGTAACAAGGAAGGATAGATACATCATTTTAGTAAAACTTGTCTAGTTTAACATCCTCCAGCCTCAATTCTTTGTGTTCCGATTAGAATTTGTCCTCAAATGGAAGAAAAGTATACAACCCATAGATTGTATACAAAATCAAAAGTGTTAAAAACACACTACCACCTATACACATGAATATCCAAATGGGAGATTCTAGCAGGAGATTAGTTGCTGTTAAGTGCCATTAAGTTGCTTCCAAATCATAGCATACCTGTATAAGAAGATAGCACTGTATGATCGATAGAGGTCTGAAAAAAAAGTAAGAAGATTTGGCTTCTCTTTGGACTTTGTGAGCAGCTAGAAGTGAAACCTTGGGGAAATTAATTAAATTTAAGTTGTTTTTTAATTTTAAACTTCAATTTGCTCCTATACAACAGAATGAAATGTCACCCAGCCCTCTTTCATCTTGAAGATCGTTGGTAAGCTCGAATCCATTGATGCAGTCACTGTGTATTTTGAGTGTATTCTAACCTAGGTGCTCATCTTCCAGATCTGTATCAGACAGTATTCTACTGCCATCCATAGGGTTTTCATTGGCCAACTTTTGGAAAAAGATCACCAGGCTTTTTTCCTAATCTGCTTCACTCTGGGAGCACTACTGAAACCTGTCCACCATGGGTGACTCTGCTGATCTTTGAAATGTTGGTGGCATGCTTCTAGCATCATAAAACCAAACTAAAGACATTTCCATCAAATTGATTCCAATTCATAGCAACCCTAAAGGACAGTGTAGAACTGCCCCATTTGGTTTTCAAGACTATGATTTTTATGGAAATTGACTGCCACATATAAACCACCAAATAATGGCAAACTGACTTTTATAGAATCCTAGACTCTCTTTCCAAAAAAAAGTTACGTTAGAAATGTAAACCCTGCCTTCAGGTGCTCTTCCTATGTTTCCACTGATTTTATGAGAAGCCTCGTGAAATTTGGCAGTTATGTTTCCTACTAGGATTTTGAACTTCCATTGTATTCTAATAGAAGTTATCTATGTTTAGTTTGGGGTTTAAGACAAATTTTAAGAAATTGCCTGGTTCCTAAGAAAGTCTGTACCTAGCACATCATAGGAAATCAGTAACAATTTTATAGAAAACACCATGACTAATAGGACATATTTTCAGTCATTTTAGTTATTAAATTATTGTTCTTATTCTTAGCGTTTAGCCTCTGTGGGATTGGATGCCAAAAATACAGTCTGTATATGGGATTGGAGGAAGGGGAAGCTACTGGCCTCAGCCACTGGCCATTCCGACAGGGTAAGGAGACCTTGTTTGCTCAAGCCATGCAGATTTTATAAATATGGAGGAACTGTGAAATTGCTTTCCTGACTTTCAATATTTTTAAAGGAATTTTTCATGTATAGACTTTTCCTAAATATTCCTTAATTACTTACTGTTTGTTGTATTTATTCATGATTGATTGTAAATGTTGTGGCCTGATCTTTTCTGGTGATCAGATGCTTTATTGGAACTATTACTGTGTTTTGTAAGCAAAGCAAATTTTTGATATTGGCATTTAGCTTCTTCATAAAATCAAAACAGAATTGAATTTGAAATCATAGATGTAGTCTAATGTATCAGTTTAGGAATAGAAATTTTTTAGGAATAATATTGCTGTTTTAGAAAATAAAATACATACAATAATATTTTATTGATGTAATTTTATTTATATGTTGTTGTTGTTAAGTGCCATCGAGTCGGGTCCGACCCATAGCGACCCTGTACAGGGTTTCCGAGGGTGTAAATCTTTACGGGAGTAGAAAGCCTCATCTTTCTCCCGCGGAGCGGCTGGTAGTTTCGAACCGCTGACCTTAAGGTTCGCAGCCCGATTCGTAACCACTACGCTACCAGAGCTCCTTGTTAGAACATAATAATTCATAAAATATAATAACAAGGTTACATATTCCAATTTCAAATTAATGCATAGACAGCTTTGCAATTCTTTGTTATATTTGAGAATACTGAATGTTAATTGTTATTTTGAAATCATTGTGATCAGAAATGATAATTCCTTGTAGTCACTGCTGGCAAGGTAGAGGATGAAGCATGCGTATACAAGTAACTGATCAAAAATTTATTTCTCCAGCATCTCAAATAATTTGAATATTTGTTGCCTTGATTTTTCTGTGTAAAAAAAAAGTGGATGTGTTTGACTGTCTTGCACAGATTGCTAGCTGTTTCTTGTTTTTGCACAATATAAATGTTCATATAGAATGAGATCCTAATTAAACATTTAAGTCACTGCCTGCCGTTGTTTAGTGTGGACTTTTGTTTAATTTTTTGCATGAATAATACATTCATTTATGAAGAACCATGATTATAAGAGGCCCCCACAATTGTTGTACATCTGGATGAATTCCACTTCAGGATAAAGTCCTCAGAAAGTCCAGGAGTGAGTTATTAGAAGAGCTCTGGCACCCTGCTTTGGTGTTTGGGCTCTACTCTGTGGGATTCTAATATAATTGGCATTGACTTAGTACTTAATGACTTATTTAGGTTGATGCTTAACAGACTTGAGACCCAATTGTTGAGATGCCATCTTTAACTCATCTAAAACAAACTCGTGTATTGCATCTAAGTTATTCTTTAATGCCTACTCCTATTTCTGAATCATTTTATGTAGTCTGACCTGAATTAACATACTACATGTCAGAATTTGGGGTCTATTATCTTAGCAAAATGTAGAAAATTAAAATTCTTAACATATTAAACCAATACAATCTCCTTACTTGAAAATAGCTGAATGTAATTATGTTGCCTTATATATAAAGGGTATTGATAGTGTTGTTAAATTTACTGCATGCCCTGTGATCTCTATGTCTGATTTCAGTGCTTTTGTCCTGTTGCTTTGTTAATGTATTATACAAGTTCCAATTAGGAGTGGATTGTAAAAATGCAATGCCACTCTAGTGAAAAGTATGTAATTTTCAGAGCCTAGAATATTTTATTGAAATACTGTTTTTCCTCCAGGCCCTGTCATCTGTGTCACACATAGTTTTGTTCTTTATTAGTGATATAAATATGAATTGTCAGTGGCAACTTGAGGAAAATGATGATCCTCAATGTATTTTAGTGGCTACGATACTTCACCCCTTACACCTGTATAATGAGTACTTTATAGCCTGAAAAATGATTTCAAATACATTTCCTTAATTGATCCTCTAAGAAAACTGAGGTATCACCATCCATTTTATTGAAAAAGTGGCAAAGGATAGAGAGGCTAAGACACTTGAAGTCCTAAAGTGTCAGGACTAAAATGGGTGCTTGGACCCCATAGGGAATTAGTACTTGGTGTGTAGCCATGGCTTTCTACTCCAACAAAGTGCTCTTTCTGGAGTCCATGTATGCCCATTTTCACCTGGCCAGGAGTTGGTGATTGTTAGTGTCTGGTAGACTGGTCCATAATTGCTCCATTTTACAGGATAAAGAGTTAGCAGTCTAGATTCTTTCTTTGGCCTAGGTTATGACCCAGTGAATTCATTTTTCCATTCTGTCAGTGCTTCATAGCATGTGTCCCAGGGACCTCCTGCAACAGAATCCCCTGGAGTCTCTTCAAAAATGCAAATGGCTGGACCCAATTTCAGAACCATTAAATCAGAATCTCTTAGATGGACCCTGGGAATATTTTAAGCAACTGCTATAGGTGATTTGACTCTCAAGATTGACAGAAAGTTTTCTCTTTTTCATTGTGAAAATAAAACTACCTGCAAACTGTCTGTCAGCTTTTCTTAAAGAATGAGTAATAATATTAGTGGATTTGTTTTCATTATTTGGAGAACTGAAAACATAATCGTACTTTGGGTCAGATTAAAATGATAGCCTAAAGAATGGTTTTAGGTGGGCTACGCTAGTGCCAGATAAATGCTTCTGTATTATGACCAGGAATCCGAACTTCCATGATTACAAGTATCTGTTGCCTGTAGTGATCTGTACTTGACTATAAATATTTTACTAGTTAAATGAAGCTTTTTATAATTCTGTTCCTTTTGACCAAAAAGCCATCGCTAAAATGTTTCAGTAAGTTAGTAGATAGATATAGGGAATTTGATTAAAAAATTATCCTAAATCATCAAAATTTGTTTTCTTGTCAAATACAATATATAATGCCAGTTTGTTCTCAATAATTGTAATCACCTCTGTACTCAGGCGTAAGGTAAGTAGACATGAAGCAATGAATCCCCCATGAGATAGGTGTTCCTGAATCATCCCCAGAGCCACGCCCTCCAATTTTATTCTGTGCAGGTAACATTTTGTTCTAAATGTTACAGTAGTGTCTTAGTAACTGAGCTGATGGCTGTATGAAGGCAAAAGCCCAGAAATGACCAACATAGCAACTTTTAATATTCTTAACAGATTTTTGATATCTCCTGGGATCCATATCAGCCAAACAGAGTGGTTAGCTGTGGAGTAAAACATATAAAGGTAAAGTTGTTTCTTTTCTTTCTTTTTGGTACTTTTTATGAAAAAATATCAGGAGCATATATAAATAGTTTGGAGCCTGGTGTGGCACTGCAGGATAAACAATGGACTGCTAACCAGAAGGTCAGCAATTCAAACCTATTGGCTGCTCCTTGGTAACCATATACACGGTCACTATGAGTTGAAAGTGATTGGATGGAACTTAAAAACACACATAAGTAATTTAGTCTTGAAAGACTGATTGAATTGATTTTCTTTCTTTAAATTTGAGCCTTCTTCTACCAGGTGCTTGGTGGGAGAAAGATGAGGTTTTCTAATCCTGTAAAGATTTATAGTCACTGAAGCCCTAAACAAGGTGGCTCTAAGTTGAAACCGATTCGTTGGTACACAACCACCACCTTCCTGCCACTCTGATTCTGAAGCAAACATCAGCTGAAGGGGTTCCCTTTCAGAAATGCGAAGTAAGCACAATCAAGTGAAGTGCTCTGCAGGCAGACTAAAAAGTAATCGTATAAGAATTAAATACTAAACTAATGACTAAAAATATTTCAAGGATTACATATTTAGAAACAGTTATGATTTCATTTTGTGAATTAAGTTTTTACAGTATGAGGACTATATGTGATGTGGTAATATGTTCTTTTCAAAGGTGCCATGTTATGTTCAACATGGAAATTAGGCCATTGCCCTCAGAGTCATTCCACCTTGTAGTGACCCTGCAGGGCAGAGTGGAACTGCCCCATATGGTTCCCAAAGCATTTTGAATACACACAGTCTTTGTAGAGCCAGAGGGACACATTTTTCGTCCCTCTGTGTGTTTGGTGGGTTCAAATGGCCCACCTTTTGTTTAGCAATCAAGTGCTTAACCACTGTACCACCAGGGTTCGTTCTTCTAAACTAAAACCAAAAAACCTCAAACCCACAGCCATTGAGTAGATTCTGACTCATAGAGACCCTGTATAGGGTTTCTGAGGCTGTAAATCCTTATGGGACCTGAAAGCCTCATCTTTCTCCCACAGAGCAGTTGGTAGTTTGAACTGCTGACGTTGAACTGCTGACGTTGTGGTTAGCAGTCTAGGACTCTAGACTACATATCCTACTTGTCATACTGTGCCTTCAGGGCTCTAGACTATATTCTGAACTACTAAGAGTTACCTAGGCTCTGCCTCTGGAATAGGCCAACAGCTGCTTTCTTCTATTGTGTTATACGTTCTCCTGGTGTGGTGCTGTATGATAAGCACTGGACTGCTAACAGCAAGATTGGTGGTTCAAACCCACCAGCCACTCCTTGGAAACCCTATACAGGGTTACTATGAGTCGAAACAGACTTAAGGGCACCTAACAACAACATTGTTTTATTCCATTAATAAAATTAGCATCACCAACATTATTTGCTCTGACATAGCAAAAACTTCTCCTGAGATGTGACCCAGGATCTTCTACCTATAATTCTTGTAGGTAATGT
Source organism: Chrysochloris asiatica (assembly GCF_000296735.1). NCBI lineage: Eukaryota > Metazoa > Chordata > Mammalia > Afrosoricida > Chrysochloridae > Chrysochloris > Chrysochloris asiatica. The sequence goes on along the minus strand of NW_006408763.1, from coordinate 2,604,911 downwards.
AAGTTAAAGTACATGAATGAAACAGGATGTGAGGATTACTTGCTTGAATACAGCAGGTATGGGTCACTGCTAGCACAAAGTGGTACATTTCTGTATGAAAAGAATAGATATTCATATCATTTTCCCAATTAACCTCTTCTATTATCCAGTTGCTTGTTCTTTTTTAATCTGGTGTTTCATTATCTTTCTCATTGTTCCTATTTACTGGTTAAGAAAAGACAGACAATAATACACTCAGAAATAAATATATTAAGAGATGTGATGCTCCTGGGTTGGAAGACTTAACATTGTGAAGATGTCAATACTGCCCAAAGCAATTTACACATATAATCAATCCCAATCCAGATTCCAACGATATTCTTCAAAGAGATGGAAAAGACGATTACAAACTTTATATGGAGAGGAAAGAGACCCAGCTTCAGCAAAAAGCACTGCTTAAGAAGAAGAATAAGGTTGGAAACCTGTCACTCCCCGACTTCAAAATTTACTACACGGCTACAGTGGTCAAAACAATTTGGTACTGGTACAATGAAAGATAAATTGATTAATGGAACAGAATCAAGAATCCAGAAATTAACCCACCCACATACAGCCAACTGATTTTTGACAAAGTACCTAAATATATCGCATGGGAGATGATAGTCTCTTTCACAGATGGTGCTGGAAGAACTGGAAAGCGATATGCAAAAGATTGAAACAAGACCTACACCTCACACCTTGTACAAAAACCAACTCAGCATGGATTAAAGACCTAAGTGTGAACCCCAGAATTATGAAGGCCATCAATAAAAAAATAGGTACAGGTGTGAGGGCACTAATTCAGGGAATACACAGACTACCAAACATTTTGAAAACTACTCAAACAAATGTAGACAAAAGAGATTATTGGGACATACTAAAAATTACAAACTTATGTGTATCCAAAGACTTCACCAGAAGACTAAAAAGGGAACCCACAGAATGGGAAAAAATCTTTTGCAATGCCACATCAGATAAGGGACTAATTTCTAAAATATATAGGAAACTACAACACCTCTACAAGAAAAAGACAAATAACCCAATTAAAAAATGGGTGCAGGACATGAACAGACACTTCACCAAGAGGAGATCCAGGCAGCCAACAAACATATGAAGAAATGTTCACGATCACTAGCCATTAGAGAGATGCAAATCAAAACAACAATGAGATATCATCTCATACCAGCAATGACAGCAAAGATCAAAAAGTAAAGGACAATAAATACTGTCAAGGATGTGGAGAGACTGGGATGCTCCTGCATTGCTGGTGGGTTTGCAAAATGGTCCAACCTCTCTGGAAAGCAATATGGCGCTTCCTCAGAAGGTTGGAAATAGAAATACCTTATGATCCAGCAATTCCTCTACTTGGTATTTACCCACAAGAAATATGAGCCATAACACAAGTAGATATATGCACACCAATGTTCATAGCAGCACTGTTTACAATAGCAAAAAGATGGAGACAGCCAAAGTGCCCATCAACTGAAGAATGGATAAACAAACTGTAGTACATACACACAATGGAATACTTTGCTACCTTGAAGAATAACAAGGAAGCTGCAAGCCACTGCATACCATGGATGAATCTTGAGGACTTTATGTTGAGTGAAATTAGTCAGTCACAAAAAGAGAAATGCTGCATAGGACTACTAGTAAAAGACTAAGAAAAAGAACCCATATTAAAGGTGTGTGTGTGTGGGGTATTCTTTGCTGGTTACTGGATATGGTGGGCATAGTGAGGGGGGAAAGGGAAAGGTGGAGCACAGGGTAGGGAATAGACACAGGATAGTTTGGGTGCTGGGGGGCGGGCAAGACACAAGAAGGGAGAGCGGAATGAAAGAACAAAGTGGATGGGAAAACAATTAGGCATGTTTGCATGGGCTAAGTTGGACAGAGGTAAATAATGATATATGCACAACATTGGAACAACAGGGCTCTGAGATAAAGGAATTGTGACATGGTTGGAATGGGAAAAGGGGAGGAAATAATGTTTAGATGCTTGGCTGTCTTATGAATCTTGGTTTCCATGGCATACCATTATAAAATAGACACTTGAGGTGAAGAGAAAGGAATAGCCAGAAATATCACCATAGAAAGCTTGTAAGTCTGTCTTCTGCCTATAACTGATTGGAATACCTAAAATGGGACTACAACGTGCACAGTGAAGGAGGCTTCCTGCGGAGTCTCTGCATTACATAAGACCATAGGTGGAATCCTGAACTGCATCCAAAATTTTCTGAGGTGGGAAATTTCCACTTGAAAGAACAAGCAGACCAGCCTAGAGCAGCCAGAAGAAAGAAGATACTTCTTTTGAAAGAAAGACCTACAGGAAAAATACAAAACAATAACGGCAGACTGACTGATTACTACAAGAACAAGCAAGTTGCTCGCCCAGGAGACATCAAGGCAAGTGGTCAGGTCCCCTCAGGCAAACCCCTTCCAAGACTAAGACTCAGTGGGAATACATGCTCTGATTGGTGACCACATTTGTCACTGATAAGGGGAAGTGAGGGGAAAACAGCAATGAAGCTGTGAGCTAAGCCCTACAACGTTCAATAGACTCCTGTGAACCTGGGTGAAGACCTGGTTGGCCAGCAGTGTGGCAAGACCTGGAGACTCTTGGGCCCAGAGTCAGTGACATAGCCACAGAGGACTAGAGTGGAGAGTGAAGCGTCCAGCTGATAAGAAGAGAGGGCATATGCACAAGAACAACCACACTTGCAGATAATACCCACTTGACCTGGCTTCAATGGCTGGATGATAACTCAACTAGAAGAAGAAAGAAGAGGAAAATAATCTGATACAATTTGATGAACTGGACCTACACCTATGGATGCAGTAGCTCAAAAGAGGGAACAAATCTTTACAGTGACGATTATTCCCACCCCCTCCATACACAGAGTAGATAGGGATGGGCAACTTGGACATTCGCTACCCAAAGTGGGGGAGGGGGGCTATATAATAAACAGAAAAAAGATTGAAGTTGTCAAAGATCTCATTTTGCTTGGATCCCAAACCAACACCTATGGAAGCAGTAATCAAGAGATCAATATTACAGTGGCAAATTTGCTGCAGAAGACCTGTTTAAAGTATTAATAGAGCAAAAATGTCAGTCTGAGGTCTGAAGTGCACCTGACTTCAAGCCAAGATATTTTCAATTGCCTTGTATGTGAAAGTTGCGTGATGCCTAAGGAAGATCGATGCTTCATCATTGATGCTGGCAAATTATGATGCTGGCAAAGAATATTGCAATTACCATGTTCCATGTTTACCTATATTTTCATCACCAAAAGATCTCTCTTGATACTTCTCTCTGTCATGCTTGGCCTAACCCAATACACTGTTGTTAAGTCAATCCCTACCCAATGGGACAGAGTAGAACTGCTCTGTAGGGCTTCCAAAGCTGTGACGCTTTATAGAAGCAGATTGCCTCATCTTTCTCACAGAGTGATGGATAGGTTCAAACCATTGACCTTTCAGCTAACAGCCCAGTGCTTAGCACACTGTGCCATCAGTTAATCTCCCTGAGGCTGAATTTCTTCCTCTCCCAACTAACATATGAGGACCACTACCTCCTAAATGTGTTAAGAGAGTTTATATAAAACAGGTTGAAGTTGTCATTGTTATTGCTAGTTGCTGGAGAATCAACTCCAATTTGTAGTAACGTCATGTGTGTAGAGTAGGGCTTTCAAGACTGTAATCTTGTGGAAGTAGAATGCCAGGTCTATCTTCTGAGTTTTCTTTGGGTTGGTTTGAACCACCAGCCTTTCAACAAGGAGTACTTAACTATTTATACCGCCTTGGGACTCTTAGTAGGGACACTAATCAAAAAACCAAACCCACTGCCATGAGTAGATTCCAACTTCTAGCAACTTGATAGGATCGACAAGAACTACCCCACAGAGTTTCCAAAACCAAATCTTTATGAAAACAGATTTCCTCAGCTTTCTCCCTTGGTGGATTCAAATCACCAACCTTTCAGTTAGCATCCCAAAACTTAACCCACTGTGCTGCCAGGGCTCCTAGCAGGGGCCCAATCAACATTAATTTTTTTTTCCCATTCTTAAGATCGCAAAAATGCCAGAGATAAGATTTAGACTCAGCCTCAGGCTTTCAGTATATAGCTCCTTTCACTTAGACATTATCTCTTTGATGATGTATCTCAGCTTAGCTTTCCCCACCTCAAAAAGAACTTATTTTAATTCTAACTAGATAAGTTTCTTAATTGAGATAATTCTCCAGATTCCCCCTGATTTCTTTCCATTCTTAGTTAAGTCAAAATTTTAATCAGTTATTTTTAGAGGCAGAAATATGAAATCATAGAACCTCATTTGAAAACACTCAGAGCTGTTTATCCTGTTACATTTGTTAATCATGTTTTATCAGACTTAGGGTTTTTGTTTCTTTTTTCCTGAGCAAAAACAAGGATTTTACCTTAAATGGAAAAATCTACAAATGTACCTCCATCCTTTATTAAGGAAAGAATCCATAAAATTTTTTAGCAGGCTTCAACAGATTATTTTCATTATATTTTCTATATCTAATTCCTATACTCCTCCACCCTTTTCCCCAAAAAAGTGACCTTAGTACCTTCTGAATAATTCTAGCCACAAGTTGAGTGCAAAATCTTTGATGAACTCCAAGAAAATATGATTGTGTGAAGTGGTTGAACCTACATTGAAATCCTTTACAGTTTTGCAAACCTGGTGTTTGGCAAACAGGAAAGTTACAATTATCTGCAATGAATGCTTGAAAAACAGTAACAGGTGAACAGTGTCTGCTTCATTGGTTTTATAGCAAATGAGCTTCCAGCTTTGTGGATATTATCGAGCTTTCTCTAATTTCTAGTCATACACAGAAAGGACCTTGGGGATTATCTAAGGCCAGCTGAACTCCAAGGTACCAGCCAGTTCTGACAAAATTTACATTTCAATCTGTGACTAGAGACTGGAGAAGATAAACAATATTCCTTCTTCTGATGTGGATTTAATGATGGTACCCTAAAGTCCTGGTGTGGTGCTATAGGATAAGCACTGGACTGCTCACTGCAAGGTCAGTAGTTCAAACCCACCAGTCACTCCTTGGAAACCCTATACCAAAATGACTTGATGACACTTAACACAACAGCATCAACCCTAAACTTGTATTCCAAATAGGAAACTATTCTCAAGAAGAAAGAACATTTCAGGGATTTGTCACTTTCTACAGAAAATTTCTGAACAGTACTGGCATTGCATCCATGAGTATCTTTTCAAAGAATCATTTGATGATTTGGGATATTTCATATGGGCATTAACCATCCGGCTACATGATTTTGTCTTGGTCAGATCTAAGGATCATTGTTGTCTCTATTTTTGTGTGAAATAACTCAGGCCAGAGGCACACCTGCCAAATTAAAGGACAGATTACCAAACCAGTTGCTGTCTAGTTGATGCTGACCATGGTCACCCCATGAGACAGGGTAACACCATAGGGTCTCCAGGTTGTAATCTGTACAGAAGCAGATGACCAGGGGTTTCCTCCTGTAGTGCCACTGATGGGTTTGAACCATAAAACTTTCACTTAGCAGCCAAGTGCTTAACCAACCACTGTACCATCTCCAGGGACAAATTATACTCCTTTTAATCCTCATGTATAGAGAGACATAGTGAGAAAGGAAAATAAAGAAAAAAAAAAGGAAAAAAAAAAAAGGAAAGAACAGCAAGTTCTTTGGCATGTCTGTACAAACAGTAGTTGGTTACATCTAATCATTTTTTTCAGGTCTAGAGTCAAGTCTGAAGTTTTCAATGTTGTCCAAAGTTTATGCTTGTCTTTCCCTATATCTTTATATTCTTTGGATGTATCCTTTAATGCCTTTTCAAAACAATAATCATTCCTAAGCAAATTAATCACCAGAGTTGATACTTTCCTCCTTTAGGAGATCAGGGTCCATTGTTGCCTCAAATGGTTGTTCCTCTGCCTTGCTAAGCATAACCCCTCGAAACCATCCCCCGGCTGCTGTCTCCACAGCTGCCTGAGTCCTAGCCATCCTGGAGGTCCAACCATCCCCACAGCCGTTAAGCACAAATACTCACCTGTTCTGAGATGTCATCATTTTTGCCCACCCAGGGCTGTTACCAGTTTCTCCCACACAGTCCCTGACCCAGCTAATCCTGCTCTGAAACACAAATGCAGGTTTTCCCTCACCACTAATCCAAGTCCTAGGCATGTTCATTCCAATCATTTCAACATGGTTGTCACCTGCAAGTACTCTTAATATGCTGTCTTAAAGTTGTTCTTTTTAAGTTGTTCTCATAGCATACTGTTGCCTATGTATCTTCTCTGTTAGATTTAAAGTTCTCAGGACAAAAGTCAAGATTCTAATCTTTCCTCGTGCCTAATTCCCATAGAATAATACATACCTAGGGCAAGCCACTTACGCTCGCTTTCCTTCACTTCCAAATGGGGATAATGATAGTATTTGCCTTCACCTCCTCTCCACGATATTATGAAGATAAATGCATAATGCACATAAAGAGCTTTTATACACAGTGAGTCCATACATTTGGAAAAACCATATTGAAGTAAAATATCAATTGTGTGCGACATGAGAGTCTCCCTGGTGCCTTCTCTGAAGATGTTCACGGCTTTACATGGTGTTTTCCTACGTAATCAATTGGGCAACAAAAATGGAAAAACTCACTAATTATTTGCTAATATGAAACTATAACTTATATTTAGAAATATATTTTTGAGTAACATTCCTACAGTAAAGATTCAAAGCTTTGCATTAGAAATTATTTCCAAAGAATTCCAAATATATATATTAGTGGGTTGGTAATTCCCATTTTCCTCTATACTTTGCTATGTTTCTAAACTTCTCTGCAAAGAACTTGTACTTTGACAGAAATTAGTCAAACAAAAATAGGATGCTTCATCCACTTTATTCAAATTCTGAGAACACTGGTATGTTCTATTAAATCACCATTCACCTATTAGCAGTTTTCAAAATGGAAGTTTGAAAGTTTTAAGCTTATTGTTGCAGCTTTTTTATCATACTACTAGTAGTTGGCTAAAATAGTATGAACTTGTCACAAATACAGTTAAATTGTTTGTGCCTACGTCATATACGTCGTTGTAAGTGCTGTCGAGTCAGTTCCAACTCATAGGGACCCTGTATAGGGTTTCCTAGGAGTGGCTGATGAGTCTGAACCTCCACCCTTGAGGTTAACTTATCCTTAAGTCCAGTGCTTATTGTACAGCAGCATTCAAGGACTTCAGATATTGTTGTTAAGTGCTATCAAGTCAGTTCTGACTCATAGCAACCCTGTATAGCGTTTCCAGGGAGCAGCAGGTGGGATTGAGTACCCAACCTTGCAGTTAGCAGCCCATTATTTACTTGACAGAGCCACACCAGGACTCCAGTTCATATATATTTTTATTAAGTGCCATTGAGTTAGTTCCAACTCACACTGACTCAGTATAGGGTAGCAGCTGGTGAGTTTGAACCACTGACCTTGCAGCTCAAACCAACCTCACAGTCCAGTGTTTATCCTCCAGTACTATTTAGCAATCTATAATATGTGACGTGAACTACAAAACATAAGCACATTATACCAAAAATGTTTCAGAATATTCTTTTTGGGTTCTATTCATTTTATCATTTATTTCCTAGTTTTGGACACTATGTGGAAATGCCCTGACTGCAAAAAGAGGGATATTTGGCAAAACAGGGGATCTTCAGACCATCCTTTGCCTTGCATGTGCCAAAGAAGACATCACCTACTCTGGTGCTTTAAATGGCGATATCTACGTCTGGAAAGGGCTCAATTTAGTCCGCACCATTCAAGGAGCACACAGCGTGAGTATTATGATACGAAGTGTTGGGGGAAGTTGAGGGAGGTATAAGATCACAAATTCCTGTGTTGTTGTTTTTTTCCCCGTTACTTGACTCTGATTAATACTCCCTAAATAGGAAGATATCCCGAATTACTTTTCTTCACCTGAAAGAAAAATATATTTCAAAAATGTTGTTGTGGTTGTCATATGCCATGGAGTCGGTTCTGACTCATAGTGACCCTGTATAGGGTTTCCGAGGCTGTAAATCTTTATGGGAGCAGAATGCCTCATCTTTCTCCCATGGAACAGCTGGTAGTTTCAAACTGCTGACACTGAGGTTTGCAGCCCAATTCGTAACCACTACACTACCCAAGCTCCTTATTTCAAAAGTACAATAGCTTAATTAGTCTTTATCTCAGTTATTGATTATCTAATTAATTTTGTTATTCTTCAATAGTAGTTTACAGAAGATTGGAACTATTTAATCCTCACTTTCATCTTACAGATCAGTGCTTCTCAAACTTAATGTGCCTACTAGTCTCCTAGGGTGTCTTGTTAAAATGCAGATTCTAGCTTCATAGATCTGGGAGGATGTGGCTGCTGCTGGTCTGTGGGTCACACTTTGAGTAGCAGGAGTATAGACAACTATTTTGGTTGGCAAGGTAGATTTGCCTCACTCTGAATGTTCTGGTGCAGGACTACCCCCACCAAAGTGTTACAAGCTCTTAAAATGCAAACACAAATCACCGAAACTCTGCTCTGTTAAGAACAAGGGCACTTGCATTCTGCTTTTTTGACATATATAAAAATCGATATGTTGTTTTATGTCCTGGTGTGGTGCTGTAGGATAATCACTGTACTGCTAACTGCAAGATAAGCTGTTCAAACCCACTAGCTGCTCCTTGGAAATCCTATACAGGGTCGCTATGTGTCTGAATTGACTTGGCAGCACTTATCAACAACATAGATGATGGAATGACAATGTCCAAAGCAGGATGGGGAGATAATATGATGTTTTATTCCTATTATGTTAAATGGAAATTTGATAAAATGTTATCGAAAACTTAACAGACTTTTATTGCCTCCAACTTGATTCCCTATTATTATTACTTTTTATTGGAGTTTAGGTAAAACTTTATAAGCAAATTGGTTTTCCATTCAATCATTCATAAATAAATTTTTTTGACATTGATTGCAGTACCCACAATGTAATGACACTCTTCCCTCTCCCCACTGTGTTCACCATTCCCATTCACCCTTCTTTCCTATCCCTTTCTGCCTTCTGAGCTTTATCCCTGGGCAAATGTTGCCTTTGTGATTTTGCATGGTTGATTGTTTTAAGGAGAGCTACCTTCCTGGTGTTACTGTCCACCCTGTAATCCTGTCTATGGTTTAACTGAAAGTTGAGCCATGGGAGGTGAGTTCAGTTCCAGGTTTGAAGGATGTCTAAGGGTCATAGTCTATAGGTTCCATCAGCTTATATCTGAACAGTAAGTCTGGTCTTGTTTTGTGATTTTGAGAAAAGTTTAAATGACTCTTAGTAAACGAGCTATGAAATTTTCAATTTTCTCTTGTCTTCTGTGTTGATAACGAAGTCTCATGGCTTCATTAATCATGATTAGGTTCATAAGACAAGAGGTCAGTGTTTGTCCTCATTCATAAAAGCAGCAACCTTAGAAACCTAACATCTCTTTACGCCAGACCTGATGTCAACATTTCTACTCTCTTGTTCACTTTTGAACAGACCAAATAAAATGTTTTCCAATGGAAGAGCATCTTTAGGTTATGAAACTACCTTTGATCTGAAGAAGCATCTTCAAATGCAATTTATACTCTCAATTAGCTTCGGGTGATGCCCTCCAGAGTTCACTGAGATACCTTCAGCACCTTTGTCTGGATGGAAGTGTTTATGCTCTTAGTCTGCCTGTCTTCACTTTATTATTTTGAGCAGCAACTTAGTATGAAGCATCCCCATTGTTGCCTTGTTTTTCCTTATAAAGGTCAGTTGTGATGTAAAGAAAGTTGTATTTTCATATCTGCCTTAACCAACATATTCCAGACTGCTGTTCTTTTCTTTCTTTCTTACAATCTGCTATCAACTTAGTAATTGTACATGAGCACTTAACTCGTTTGCTGTGGAGGTCATCGTGAGCATTCTTAATGTAGCTGAGATGAAGAGTCTTGTACATACTTGGTCTCTTGTCAGAATTTCAATAGGAAACAAATGTTCTTGTTGGTTTGGCTTGGTTTTGGCTTTGTTTTGCAATTTAATCACCAAGATTTGACTATGATGAGTACTTAGGATGATTATAGCATTGACTATTATCTATTTTAAACCAACAGGCTGGAATCTTTAGCATGTATGCCTGTGAAGAAGGTTTTGCCACTGGAGGGCGAGATGGGTGTATAAGATTATGGGACACTGACTTCAAACCTATTACCAAAATTGATCTCAGGGAGACAGAACAAGGATATAAAGGTAATATATGTATACATGTGCACACACACATATATACCCATACCTCTAAAAGTGTTAAATATAATGTGAAGTTCTGATTGGTATTTGTTTCTTTGTTTTGTACTCCGCTTTGTTCTATAAAGGCAACTTACTTAAATATATTGAATAAAAGCTATTGCATAAGAGATGTAAGTATGTTAACCATAAATTGATAGGCAAAATGAGACAATGATAATGAAACAAAACAAAACAAAAATATTCTCAGTATTAGTTACCATAGTAGTTGAAGTTATGAGCATGGGCTCAGAGTCAGAGAGCTTGGGTCCAAATCTAAGTTTAACCTCAGACACCTTTGATATTTTGGTCAAATTTCTTTTTGAAGACGTCTTAGTGACTCAATTTCCTTATCTATAAAATGGAAATCATATTAAAAGTAATCTTGTTAATACTGAAACTAAGCTTGTTAATACTAAAACTAACCTTGTTAGGGTTGTTTGTGGATTAAATATACTTGCAAAGGTTTATGTTAAATCATAGCACATAATAGTTCTTGTTGTTATTAAGTGCTGTTGAGTTGGTTCTGACTCACAGCAACCCTGTGTAGAGTTTCCATGGAGTGGCTGGTGAGCTTGAACCATCAACCTTGCATTTCACATCTACTTTGCAGTCCAGCAAATTAACTCATGGCGCCACACCAGCACTCAGTAAATGATAGCTAGGAGTCCTGGTATGGTGCTGTGAGTTAATGCACCAGACTGCAAAGCCGTTTGAACTGTAAGGTCAGTGGTTCAAGCTCACCAGCTGCTCCTCGGAAATCCTATACAGGGTCATATGGGTTGGAACTAACTCAATGGCACATCACAACAACAACAACAAATGATAGTTATGATTACAGCCCTGGACCTCTAACCACAAGGTTGGTGGTTTAAATCCACCAGTTGCTCTATGGGAGAAAGATGAGGCCATCTGCTTCTGTCAATATTTACAGTCTCAGAAACTCCATACAGGATCACCATAACATAGAATTGCCTTGATGGGAGTGGCTTTTATTGGTACTATTATAATATATTTTGTATGTGTACCAGAAAATACAAAGCAGCTTGCAGTATATGTTTTTGAATTCTCATGATAGACTTATAGATGTTGTTAGTGCTTCAAGTTAATTTTGACTCATAGCAACCCTGTGTGACAGAGTAGAACTGCCCAGTAGGGTTTCGTAGTGGATTAAGGACTGGGTTACTAGCTGCAAGGTCAGCAGCTCTAATCTACCAGTCACTCTTCTGGAGAAAGATGAGGCTATCTGCTGCCATAAAGATTTACATCCTCAGAAACCCTATACACAGTTGCTATGAGTCAGAACTGACTGAACAACACAAGCACACAACCACCACCACCAAGGTTGATGGGAACAGAGCCGCAGGTCTGTCTTCCCAGGGACCTGCCAATGTTTCAGTTAGCAGCCAAACATTAACTATCACACCACCAGGGCTCCTATCATGATAGATCTATACCCTTTTTATGGTTTATATGAGATTTTTTTGTTTTGTTTTGATTTTTAACTTTTTGTTGTAAGTTGAGTGAGGGTTTTTCAGACAAAATCATCAGCTTTATAGTCGACAAATCATACAGTTTGTTTAATCTCCATGGTTACAATCCTCTCCCCTTGCAACAACCACACTTCCTCCCTGTGGTTCTTATTTGCATTCCTCCCACCTTCCCATCCCTCTCAACTCTGTCCCTTGGAAAGTGTTGCCCATTTGATTTAGAACGGTTGACCATTCCATGATCCGCATACTTACTAGTATTGTTGCTTGCCCACCTGCCCTATAAACCTATCTACTGCTTGTTTGAAAATTGGGCCAGGAAATGTGGTTGAAGGCCATAGTCTCAGGTTCCTCCAGTCTCTTTCTGACCAGTATACCCAGTCTGTAAAAAAAAAATTTTTGTTAAGTAATTTTGAGTTTTGCTCTACATTTTCTCCCACTTATTCGGGACCCTCTAATGTGAGTCCTTTCAGAGCAGTGGGTAGTGGTAGCTGAACACGTCTGTTGTGTTCTTCAAGGATAGTTTGGCTCCAGCTCCATTTCCAACACAAGCAAACCATGAGAAGGGGCGGGGCTTAGGAAGACATTTCAGAGGATCCAGAGAAGAATGCATGGACTTCATGCCTTCATGTCCTCAGTAGTATTTTCAAAAAATATTTTTCTCTTTAATATTGAGCAGCTTCTCTATTCTTCTGCTAAATACAAAAGAAAAGCGTATTTACGGAGGAGTATTATCTTCTTATAGAAGCTCAGGATCCTAGTTGTTGTTCCGTGGCATTGAATCTGTTGAATCTGTTCTGACTCATATCAACCTGGTATAGTGTTTCCAAGGAGCAGTTGGTGAGTTTCAACCAGCTTTGCAGTTCAGTTCAAGCCAACCTTTTGGCCAAGTGCTTGTCCTACAGCACCACACTAGGACTCCAGGATCCTATTTCAGATGCCAGGATTCTGAATACTAGGTCCAGGGATAGGTGTAGGAAGTTGTGTGGCGTTTCGTGTCTACTTCAGTGCAGCCTCAAGGAGACAATCAAGGTCCTTAAATTCTCTTCTATAGAGTATGGGACAGTGTACCTTATCTTGGAAAATATTTCATGTAGATAGAAACATGCAAGAACCCTTAGAGCAATGTAAAGCTTGATTTTGAATCATGAAGCTTCTGGGTATTCATCAAGATAAACTGGGAACAAAACATATTTAGATAACTGAAGTGTTTCTGACCGTAAACTGGCTGAATGTTGGGGTATATCAACCAGACTTCTGTTTTTGGCAGTCATTTCATTTCATCCAACTCATTCAAAAATTGTATCATAAAAATGAAAGTTCAAATTTCAAAGTAAGGAGATGGGAGCTTACACTACATCTATCCTGCTATACTATCAGTCTGGTGGTACTCAGACCCTGAGTCTGACTCTCAAAGGAAGGTTTAGGAGCTGGTACTGAATGAGCAGCCATATAATTGGGTTTTGTATGGATTACACACAATGCTAAGGAGCTCTGGTAGCATAGTGGTTACAAGGTCAGCAGCCCTCAAAGTCAGCAGTTCTAAACTACCAGCCATTCCATGGGAGAAAGATGAGGCTTTCTGCTCCCATAAGATTTACAGCCTCAGAAACCCTATACAGGGTCGCTATGAGTCAGAGGCGACTCCACAGCACACCAACCACCACCACCACCACACACAACACTTCAGGGTTAGTAGTGGACTGTTAACCATAAAGTTGGCAGTTCAAGCCCACCAGCAGCTCCTTGGAAACTTTATACAGGGTTGCTGTGAGTTGGAGCAGACTCAATGGCACTTAACAATGACAGCAAACCCCATGACAAACTCTTGTCCCCAGAGTCAAAGGAGGTGGGCAGTCAGGGACACCCTTCATCTTATAACAGTTTCAACAGATTCCCACTCCCCATAGTGGCTACGAATCGGGCTGCGAACCTTAAGGTCAGCGGTTTGAAACTACCAGCTGCTCCGTGGGAGAAAGATGAGGCTTTCTACTCCTGTAAAGATTTACACCCTCGGAAACCCTGTACAGGGTCGCTATGGGTCGGAACCGACTCAACGGCACTTAACAACAACAACAACAATCCTCCCTTGCCAATATTAAAGCAGACAGGCTGAATCTGAAGCAAGCTTTCTTAGGAGATGGGCCTGTGGCACCTGGGCTGGAAGTTTATCAGGGGAGGAGGCGACATGCATTTGAAATGGATGACTTAAAGGGCTCCTGGTGCCATGCTGTAGGATAAGCACTGGACTGTTAGCCACAAGATCGGTGGTTCGAAACTACCAGGTGCTCTTTGGAAACCTTACACAAGGTCACTATGAGTTGGAACTGACTCAACAGCACTTAACAACAACAACAACAACAACAACAATGGTACAACAGTGCAAGGGGAGCGACAGACTGTATTTTTCAAGGATAATTTGGCTCCTGCTCCTTTTCCAGCCCAAACAACCCAGGAGAAGGGGCAAAACTTAGGAAGAAATTTCCAGGGAAGTTTGAGGGCAGCGGGGGCCCAGATTCCATTTCCACTCATCACCACCTTCTGCAATCACAGGTCGCTACGAATGTTCTTATTTACATAATATTTGTACTTTAGTTAAATTGATGCGAGCACAATCACTTCTCTCTCTCTCTTTTACTTCTTCTCATCCTAGGTAATAATATTTGTGAAATCATGGGCTTAATATGCATTTATAAATTCTTAACTACTAAACTTGAAAACACCGTCCAAATAAGACCCACCTCAGTCATGCTTTTCCCCACCAGTGGTCTCTTTTAGCAACCCAGTCACAAAAGTCCAGTATGCGCCATCATATGTCAAAAGAAATATTGACATCTGTTCAAGTGCTCATTGGAAAAACAGGATCAATGCTTATAATTGAAGGAGCAAAAGAATGAAGTGTTGATTATCATTGTCATTGTTAAGTGTTCTCAAGTTGGTTCTGATATATGGTGATCCTGTATAGGTTTCCAAGGAGTGACTGGTGAGTTTGAACTGCTGACCTTGTGGTTAGCAGTCCAATGTTTATCTAACTTGTTGTTGTTGTTAAGTACCATGGAGTCTGTTCTGATTCAGTGACCCTGCAAAGGGTTTCCGAAGCTGTGAATCTTTACAGGAGCAGAACGCCTCATCTTTCTCCTGCAGAACCACTGGTAGTTTCAAACTGCTGACATTGAGGTTGGCAGCCCGACTCATAACCACTATGCTATCAGAGCTAGCTTACCTACCCTAAATTCTACCTAACTCAGGGAGTTCTGTGCTGGCAGTTTATGCTAGAGAAGATGATCCTTGCCCTCAGTCAGGCCTTGGCACCATATCACACTGAGGAGGGAAAGAGGTTGTTGCACAGTCAGAAGGGTGAGACTTGCTCAAAAGTGCCTTGTCTGCCATGTTCTTTAAGGCCAACTGAACTGGCCACCCTGTGACAGGGGTGGGGCCCTTTGGGCAAGTGCAGGCAAACCCTGGGTTACAGTAGAGTAGGATGATGTAGCAGAAGTACAAGATACTAAAACATATGTTGTTGTTGTCAAGTGCTGTCAAGTCTACATATAGGCATACCTATATTAAAACATATAGGGTCCCCTCAGGGCAAATCCCCTTCCAAGACTAAGACTCAGGAGGAATATACAAGCAGCCATGTGGTCTGACTGGTGACCATGTTGGTCACCGATAAGGGGAAGAGGTGGGAAAACAGTAATGAAGTTGTGAGCTAAGTCCGACCACATTCAATAGACTCCTGTCCACCTGGATTGAGACCTGGTTGACCAGCAGTACGGCGAGACCTGGGGACTCCTGGGCCAAGGGACAGGGACATGATCACAGAGCACTAGAGCGGATAGTGAAACATCCAATTGATATGAAGTGAGGGGAGATACACAAGAACACCCATACTTGCAGATAGTTGTCATTTGAACTGGCTTCAGTGACTGGATGATCAGAACTCAACTGGAGGAAGAAAGAAGAGGGAAAAAAAGAGTTATCCACTACAATTTGATGAACTTGACCTATACTTATGGACGTAGTAGCTCAAAGGAGGGAACAAATCTTTACAGCGAGGATCATTCCCACTCCCTCGGTACACAGGGTCAACAAGGATGGGCAACTTGGACATAGGCTACCCAAAATGGGGCGGGGGGTTAGGGAGTGTGGAGGCTACAAAGGCAAGAAGTGACTGGCTTACAAGCTTTCAAGAGGGAGCCTAGTTCCAGAGGGTGCAGGGGAAGGTAGAATCTCCAATGAGTGATTTCCAACCTATCTGGACGGGGCTGATGAAAGGAGATGGGGATAAGACTCATGGGGTTCAATAGTGAATAATTGCTATCAGGACTGACAGTGAGGGTCACAAATGTAAAGGTAGATTTTTTGTAATAAAAGGAGGGGAGTGGTTGATTTTGCAATCCAGGAGCGGAGGTCCCTGGGACCATCAAGGGAGAAAAAATGGAGTGCGGGACCCTACCCAGAGAAGCAGTGATGCCAGAGATGAAGGCAGAGATGATGATGTGGAGAGCTGGAGCAGCTGGGGACTCTGGACTCACAGAGGGAGAGTGGCTGCGTGTTGACGGGGGTGGTAGGCTTGTAGGGTGTACCCTTTGGTTGTTTGATGATGCATGCAGGGGATTGTAATCATTGCAGTGAACCGAAATAACATAGGATGACTGTAAAGCTAATGATCTCCCATGTAGACTATCACATAATTCACGATAAAAATGTAAAATAACAACTATATAGGAGTCATTTTCTGGACCAGTCCCCACTTCAATCAGCCAATACCATTCTCTTGATTCTTGAGCATTTGCAGAGAGGGTAGGCTAAGGGCGCATGAAGAAAAAGGGTAGGGGAGGAGTATGATGTTTAAGTCTCACCCAGTCCCGCCCCTGAACAAAGTATGGCTTTCTGCAGCTACTCCAGTCTCTTTCTACTCCCGTAAAGATTTACACCCTTGGAAACCCTGTACAGGGTCGCTATGGGTCGGAACCGACTCGACGGCATTAACAACAACAACAACCAGTCTCTTTGCTTCAACAATGGGAGCATAGAACATTTGCAAAGAGCAGACTCAGACAGAGCAACACGAGAAATTCCTGGCTCTCAATTTGAACCCAAAGCTGCATGTGTGGCTATTTTGTTCATATAAGAATTTCTTTATATAAATAAGCTGTCTTCCTATTTTCTCTATTTGTGTAACAAGAACTCTTGATTTCCATGGTAATACAGCCATTTTTCATTTGCTGAAACAGGCAACCAGTTTTTCTAAACAAATACACATAGCAAGGAAAGTCATTATGGTCTTGCTGTTATGCCCATGACATAGTGCTGATAATTTTCTGTGTTCCTTCAACTTAAAAATATTAGTTGAAATTGAGAAACTGCTACTTGCTAGTATTTGAGGATTGAAATCTATTTTTAATGATCACACCTAGCATGCTACCTGTAAAGAACTTCTAGAAGGTCTGTGAAATGAATCTGGCAATTTCCAAGTTGCTTTATGCAAATAGTTGTGAGCTTTGCATACATTTGCATCTTCTAATAGCTATTAACTGTTAAACATTATGAGAGATAGAGTCATTTCTTAGATGAACACACTAACCTCAGAAAAGCATGTAATAGCGTTACTGTGCAGAGATGCTATTACTCAGTTCTCTTACATCTTTGTAATTGAGCTTAAGATAATTAATACGTATGACTTTCAGTGAAAGCAATTAACCCTAATTTAAATTGAGGGTGATCCAGCTTGGGGCTGGGTCATGCTCACATCCGGAAGCAGCAGCCCAGCCAGGGTAGTCCTGTTCTCTAGCCCCCATGATAATAGGTTCTCCTCCTTGAATCCTCCCCAAAACTTGTCAGGGAAAACAGCTTTCACACAGCGAGAAGGCCCATTCCTCAGTCAAGGAAACTGCAGTGTTTGATTTATACCCATGACTCAGCCATCTTTTTATGAGTCACCAGATTTTTACTGATTGGTGAATGATTTCTAGCAATAACTTTAACTTTAAATGATGATAGAACCAAACAACCTCATTTGTCCAGGGCCACAATCCCTTATCTGCAATTCTGAAAGCTAAAACGACAGGAAAACTAAATGTTATTTTGTAACTAACTAGGCAGTGTACATATTCATGCATTTTTACTGTAGAAATGTATCAGAAATGTGATGGTGGTGATGGTGGTTGTATGCCACTCAATCGAACTCATAGTGGCCCTATATATATAGTTTTCAAGAGTATAATCTTTACAGGAGCAGAAAGCTTCATCTTACTCCTGCAGAGCAACTGGTAGATTTGAACAGCTAGCATTGCGGTTAGCAGCCTAGCTTATAATTTACTATACTACCAGGGATGCTGTTTGATTTCTGTATGCTACCCCAGATGCTATTAGATGGATTACATATTCTAAGTAAAAATAATAATAATAATAAAGGTGCTGAATTTCAATATGTACTTGTGCTTGACATGAAAGGATTTCAGATATATGGGATGGTAGAAAGTTTTTGGTGGCTATCAAATTCTCAAATTTTCAATCTGGGAGAGACATTGGATATCATAAAGTAAACTCTATCACTTATGGAAGAATGGAATGAGGCTCAAGGTCATTTGGATAAAACTAGTTGTAGGATTAATGCTCACACCAAGCTGAATAGCAGTGCATTTTGAGTCTGATCATTTTAAAAACAGATTTATGATCTGGATAATATAGTGAAGCTTCGAATGATTTATCATGGTGCAAGAAAAGCCAAAAATAATTCCTAAAGCAAATCAACCATAATGAAGTGTGGTGATAAAATTCTTTGAGCTAATACTCATAAATAACTGTCTACAGAAATGTTTTCACACAAGATAGATGTGCTTTGCATTTATTTATCTATGTAATAATCATTTATTAAGCAACTATTAGAGTCTGGTACGGAACTATAGGATCATCACTGGACGGCTAACCACAGTGCTGGTGGTTCAAATCCACCAGACTCTCCTCTGAAACCCAACACAGGGTTGCTATGAGTTGGAATTGACTTGATGACACTTAACAGCAACAACAACAAAGCAACTACTAAGTAACAGGTCCACCACTTACCTGTCAGTTTTTTGTACAGTGGTGCCTTACATGTTGCTGTGATGCTGGAAGCTGTGTCACTGGTATTTTAAATACCAGAAGTGTCACCCATGTTGGACAGGTTTCAGCTGAGCTTTCAGACTAAGACAGACTAGGAAGAAGGAGAAGCTGACTACTTCTGAATGTTAAGCCACTGAAAACCTTATGAGTAACAATGAAACACTGTCAGTGCTAGAATGTTCATTAGTGACACATTATGAGTATCATCAGAATATTGTCAGATATAGTACCAAAAGATGAATCCCTAATGTTGGAAGGCACTCAAATATGACTGGGGAAGAGCTGCCTCATCAAATTAGAATTGACCCCGATTGTTTGAATGGAGTAAAGCTTTTAGGACCTTCATTTGTTGATGAAGAACAACTCAAAAATGAGGAGAAGCAGTTGCATATGTTCATTAGTAATCAGAACATGGAATGTAGGATGTATGAATCTAAGAAAATTGAAAGTTTTAGAAATGAATGGAACGTATAAAATCAATATTCTAGGCATTAGTGATCTGAAATGGACTGGTACTGGCCATTTTGAATCTGACAGTTACATGGTTTATTGCGCTAGGAATGTTAGTCATCATAAAAAAAAAATTCAAGCTCTATCTTATTTGTGACCCATTCCAAAGAGAGGTGACCCCTCGGAATGCAGAAATCATCAGACAATCTCTTTGATATCCCATGTGAGTAAAGTTTTTGCTAAAGGTAATACAGAAACGGCTACAATCATACATTGACAGAGAACTTCCAGAGGTTTAAGCTGGAGTCAGAAGAGACCGTGGAATGAGGGATATTACTGCTGATGTCCCATGGATCTTGTCTGAAAGCAGAGAATATCAGAAAGATGTTTACCTGTGCTTTACTGACTACGCAAAGGCTTTTGATTTTGTGGATCATGACAACTATGGACAACATTGTGAAGTATGAGTATTCTGGAACACTTAATTGTGCTCATGAGGAATCTGTACCTGGACCAAGAAGCAGTTGTTCGAACAGAACGTGGGAACACTGAATGTTTTAATGTTAAGAAAGGTCTGTGACAAGGTTGTATTCTTTCACCATACTTATTCAACCTGTATGCTGAGCAAATAATCCGAGAAGCTGGGTTGTATGAAGAAAAATGTGGCATCAGGATAAGAGAAAGATTCATTAACAACCTGCAGTATGCAAATGATACAACCTTGCTTGCTGAAAGTGAAGAGGACTTAAAACATTTACTGATGAAGATCAAAGAGCACAGCCTTCGCTATGGATTACATCTCAATGTCAAGAAAACAAAAATCCTCAATACTGGACCAATAAACAACATTCTTATCAATGGAGAAAAATTGAAGTTGTCAAGGACTTCATTCTTCTTGGATCAACTATCAGTACTAATGGAAGCATCAGTCAAGAAATCAAACGACGTATTGCATCAGGCAAATCTGCTGCACAAGACCTTTTTAAAGTGTTGAAGAGCTTGAGGACTAAGGTGCACCTGACCCAAGCCATGGTATTTTTAATAACCTCATGTGCATGCAAAAGCTGGACAGTGAATAAGGAAGACTGTAGAAAAATTGATGCTTTTGAGTTATGGTGTTGGAAAAGAATATTGAAAGTACCATGGGCTGCCAAAAGAACCAATAGATCTGTGTTGAAAGAAGTGCAACCAGAGTGCCCCTTGGAGGCCAAGATGGCCAAACTTCATCTCTCATACTTTGGACATATTGTCAGGAGGGACCAGTTGCCGGAGAAGGATATCATGTTTGGTAAGGTAGAGAGGTTCAGAGAAAAAGAGGAAGACCCCCAACAAAATGGATTGAGCATTGATGGATTCAAGCATGGCAGTGGTTGGCCCAGGATCGGGCAGTGTTTTGTTCAGCTGTGCATAAGGTTGCTATGGGTCGGTACCGACTCGATGGACCTAACAACAATATCATCTTGAATAATGCTGTCTGTGGTAGGATAAAATCCATACCCTTACAAGGAAGACCAATCAATACCCATATTCAAATATACACACTATCCACTAAAGACAGTTATGGTTAAATGGAAAAATTCTTCCAGGTTCTTCAGTCTGAAATTGATAAAACATGCAATCAAGATGTACTGATAATTACTGGTGATTAAAATGCAAAGGTTGGAAAAAAACAGGAAGGGTCAGTAGTTGGAAAATATGGTCTTGGTAATAGAAATGATGCTAGAGTTCTCATGGTAGAATTTTGTAAGACAATGAATTCTTCATTACAAATACCTTTTATGTAAACAACATACAAGATGACTATACACATGGACCTCACCAGGAACAAAATTGACTACATCTGTGAAAAAAAGACTATGGAAAAGCTGAATATCATCAGCCAAAACAAGGCCAGGGGCAGACTGTGGATCAGACAATTCAATTTGCTCATATGCAAATTCAGGCTAAAGCTGAAGAAAAATAAAACAAGTCCACAAGAGCCAAAATATGGCCTGGAATACATCCTACCTGAATTTAGATTTTAAAAATTGATTTGATGCATTAAATACTAATTACCAAAGATCAGAGAGTTGTGGGATGACATCAAGAACATCATACAGGAAGAACACAAGAAATAAGTGAAAAACCAAAATGGATGTCAGAAGAGACTCTGAAACTTGCTCTTCCATGTATAGATGCTAAAGCAAATGCAAGAACTGAGAAAGTAAAAGAACTGAACAGAAAATTTCAAAGGACAGCATAAGAAGACAAAGTCAAGTATTATAATTAAGTGTGCAATGACCTGGAGTAAGAAGATCAGAAGGGAAAAACACACTCAGCATTTCTCAAGCTAAAAGAACTGGGGGGAAAATTCAAGCCTCAAGTTTCAATACTGAAGGATTCTGTGGACAAAGTATTGAATGATGCAGAAAGCATCAAAAGAAGGTGGAAGGAATACACAGTCACTGTACCAAAAAGAAATGGTTGATGTTCAACCAGTTCAAGGAATAGCATATGATCAAGAGTCAAGGGTCCTGAAGGTAGAAATCCAAGGTACACTGAAGGCTTTGGCAAATACAAGGCTCTAGGAATTAATGGAATACAAATTGAAATCTTTCAATAAATTGATGTAGCACTGGAGGCACACACTCAGTTTCTGATGAGAAATTTGGAAGATAGATACATGACCTGGCCAACTGATTGGAATACATCCATATTTGTGCCCATTACAAAGAGAGGTGACTCAACAGAATATAAAAGTCATCAGACATTATCATTAATATCACATGAAAGTAAAATTTTGCTAAAGGTAATTTAAAAACAGCTGCAACAGTACATTGACAGGGAACTGTGAGAGGTTCAAGCCAATTCAGATGAGGATGTGGAATGAGGGATTTTATTACTGATGTCAGATGGCTCTTGACTAAAAGTAGAGAATTCCAGAAAGATCATCACCTGTGCTTTATTAACTATGCAAAGGCTTTTGACTGTGTAGATCGTGACATGCTGTGGATAGCATTGTGGAAAATGGGTATTCCAAAACAGTTGTGCTGTTAAGGAACATATACACAGACCAAGAGGCTGTCATTCACACAGAACAAGGGGATACTGAACAGTTTAAAATTAGGAAAGATGTGCACCAGGGTCATATCCTTTCACCATATTTACTCTGTCGGCTGGGCAAATAATTCACAAATTTGGATTATATGAAGAAAAACGTGGCAGCAGGGTTGGAGGAAGACTCATTATCATCCTGTGATATGCAGATGATACAATTTTGCTTGCTGAAAGTGAAGAAGACTCAAAATACCAACCTTCAGTATGGGTTGCACCTCAATATAAAGAAAACAAAAATTGTCACCACTAAACCAATAAATAACATCATGATTGTTGTTGTTAAGTGTCGTCGAGTGCCGTCGAGTCAATTCCAACTTATAGCGACCCTGTATAGGGTTTCCAAGGAGCAGCTTGTTGTTGTTATGTGCCGTGGAGTTGCTTCCAACTCATAGCGACCCTGCACAGGGTTTCCAAAGCTGTAAATCTTTACAGGGGCAGAATGCCTCATCTTTCTCCCACAGAACAGCTGGTAGTTTCAAACTGCTGACCTTGCGGTTCACAGTCTGATTCGTAACCACTAAGCTACCAGAGCTCCTAGGGGCATAGCCTAGGCAATGCTGAATGTTGGATTCCTTCCTCATCTTTTGGGGTAAAGTCATAACATGATCCTAAGCTCTAGAGGGCCATGAACACTTTCAGAATGCAGATATTGCTGTTCATATACTCGAATAAGTATTATCTTGGGCATCCAACAAAATATGTGTTGGAATCCAAACCCAGCGCTTATCCTACAGCGCCACACCAGGACTCCCAAGAACTGAATTTTGTTGTTATTGTTAAGTGATATTGAGTTGGTTCTGAATCATAATGACCCTGTATAGAGTTTCTGAGGAGCAGTTAGTGAGCTTGAACAACCGACCCTGCAGTTCAAACTGACTTTGCTGTCTAGCACATTAACCCACAGCGCCAAACCAGGACTCTAACTGAATAGCTAGCGCTACATAGCAGTCTCTAGACATTGTTGCTATTTATAAATTGTTTAGGGGTGTATTTGGGTGTTTGTTAGTTTGAAATACCAACACATGCTTGTTATTGTATCCAGTGAATCATAAACTCCAAGTCCAGACATACTCCCCCTGCTTGGAGCTGGATTCCTCAGGGTCCAAGATTCTCCTCTGGTGATTCTCACCTCTTCCACTGCCCCCTCCCTGCTAGTCTTCCACATAGATTATTTCCACAGCTGCCACCTAACTTGTGTCTCTGTTTCCACCCTTGTCCTCAGCATAGCAGCTAGAGGGAGTATTTGAAATTTACATGAGCCAGATCACTTTATCCCTTCCCTCAAGACTCTGCAAGGATCTCATTTCCCTTAAGAAAAAGATCAAAGTCCTTTTGGCCTTCCAGCCCCGCTGGCTATCCCTGCTCCCCACTCACTGCCCCCTGCCCCTTCTGTTCCTGATCCTCTTATTGGCCAGCTGCCAGGCTGGCTCTCACCTGCCTGACCCTGCATTCAGGGCTGTGCCCTCTGCCCCCACCACTCTCCTCAGGGAACTGCATGGCTGGAGCCATCTTCTTTCAAGCCATTGCCTGGTGACCTTGCTTAAAACCGCCTCCACCCCCATGCCATGCCTGACCCTTCTCCCAGATCTACTTTTAACATTGTAGCACAGTATGACTTACCTGTTTGTTATGTTTATGGTCATTGATCATGTCTATGAGAGTGAGGATGTCTTTGTTTACTGATGCCTTTTAAGTGCCTGGCACCTGCAGACACCCTGGAAACAGCTGTTGAATGAATCAAGGGCTGGAGCACAAAGCCTTGTGGAGAAGAGAAAGTGACAGGCTGCAGAGGGAGAAACAGATAATTTGGTTCTTTTGTGTCAACCTGCTGTGCTCAAGCTTGACCCCTGAGGACTGGTGAGCAGGCCAGAGTAGAGCAAACTAGGTGTGGGGAGCTCGTTATTTGTTCCCACTCTTGATTTTACTTCTTCAGAGTATGCTGAGGGTCACGAAGTCCATCAGTTCTCAACCAGGACCATGTGACATTACCTAGACATACTTTTGGTTGTCATCTAGGTGAAAGGATGCTACTGGCATTTGTAGGTACAGGCCAGGGATGCTATTAAACTTCCTACAATGCGCAGGACATCTTCCCACCACAACTAAGACTCATCAGGCCCCAAACTGCCAATAGTGCGGAGTATGTGAAAGCTTTTCATAGAGCATTCAAAAGACCAACTCTTGTATACAAGAGAATATAAACAGGCACTGCCGCTTGTTCTCCTGCTTCATCATACACCTCTACTCTCCTATCTGGAATGCTGGGAGTGTAGTGGGTTACGAGTTGGGCTGATACCCACATAGTCAGCAGTCCAAATCTATCAGCCGCTCTGAGAGAGAAAGATGGCTGTTTCTGCCTCAGAAACCCTATCCAGGGTCGCTATGAGTTGGAACCTACTCCGTGGCATATGACCACTGCCGCTGCCTTCATCACCACCACCATCCCATCAGGAGCTCTGGTAGCGTAGTGGATTATGAGCTGGGCTGCCAACTGCAAGGTCAGTAATTCTGTTCCCTCAGAAACCCTATACAGGGTCACTATGAATCAGAACTGAAGCACCATCACTCTTCCATTACCTTTCCCTGCCTGCCCCCCATTTTCCTTTGTGTAGTGCCCACCTGCCTCTCTGGCACAGAAATGGTCCAGGTTGAGACACTCAATTGGTGGTTATGCTGAGAAGTGAAGGTGTACTAAGAGGAGCAGGGTGTGGGAGCAGGGATGTGGGATGCATGCAGAGTGGAGACAGGTGGCATGGCATGTTCAGACTCCTCGTGGGATGTGCCAGACAAGCAGAGGGCTGAGTATCTGGTTCCTTCTTGTAGTAATTCCTCCATAAACATTTTTCCAAGTGACCTTAATTAAACACCAGCCTGGGTTTTCTTCCCTGGGCCAGGAGGCAGTGGTTTCGGTGGCCTTTGCATCCCCTCAGGTCCTGCTTTAGGATTTTTGTATCCTGTGGACTGGATTTTGTAAAGAGTCACTTTTAATGTGAATACTGCTGAAATTTCTCAAGAAGAGAGAGCTCGTAAACAGCACCAACTGAGAGTGGGCAATTTGTGATGTTGTTAAGTGCTGTGGAGTCAAAACCAACTCTGTGTGTTAACTGCTGTGGGTTTGATTTCAACTCATTGTGACCCTGTATGGGGTTTCTAAGGCTTTAAGTTTTTTTGTGGGAGCAGAAAGCCTCATCTTTTTCCTATGGAGTGGCTGGTAGGCTTGAACCACTAACCTTATGGTTTGCAGTCTAGTGGGCAATGTCTGATACAAAAAAAAAAGTGCAGACTAGTTTAGGACCATCCCCTGAGAGCCTGTGACGAGGTGCCTGAGTTGCCCACAGCAGCAACCAGCTCCCAATACTACTGCTCTGCAGTAAACTTTGTACCTGGCAATCCACACAGATGATCCCACTTAATCCTCCAACAGCGCTGGGGTCCCCTGTCAAATTCCAGGACCTGTGTGGTGGCTCCACGGTCTGTTTTCAGAAGGGCCCCAAGCTTGATTTAGCACTCGGCCTTGAAATTCTTTATAGTTTTTGAACAAGGGTCCCATGTTTTCATTTTGTACGGGCCAGCTCAGGTCACCTGTGCTCACCAGTCCCTGGTGAGACACATGTCTTCTCTTCCTCTTGTTTCTTTCAAGTCCTGAAGCTCCACCTTCAGCATTACATTCATGGCACCGCTCTAAAGGTCTCCTCAGCTATGCCCTTAGGGTTCAGGGGTCCCCACTGTTTTTTCCCCCAACTCTCCCTCTTTTCACTTGAATGTACAGTCTGCCCCACTCTGCTCTTACAACCTTTTACCTCTTTTTGCCCACCTGCTCCTACAACCTTAGTATTTTTATCTTTAATAAGTGTATTAGCTTCCTAGTGCCAAAACAAAGTACCACAAAGTAGGTGGCTTAAAATGACAGACTTTTGACAGCCTTTTATCCTCTCACAGTTCTGTAGACCAGAAGTCCAAGTTCAGGGTGTTGACAGGACTAGGCTCTGTCTAGAGGCATTAGAGGCCAACTTTTCATTGTCTTTCCCAGAGGGAGTCCCAGATGTTCCTTGGCTTGTCTTCACGTGACTGTCTTCCTTGGTATGTGTGTCTGTGATTCTTTTATATAAGGACACTTGTACGATTGGATTAGGGCCCACTCTCTCCTGTATGACCTCTTGTGAATGATAGCATCTTCGAAGATCTTATTTCCAATTGGCACAGTGGATTAAGCATTGGACTGCTAACTGAAAGGCCAGTAGTTTCATCCTACTAGCCCTCCCATGGGAGAATGTGGCAGTGTGCTCCCGTAACAATTTACAGCTTCTCAGATCCTATGGAACAGTTCTCCTCTGGCCCATAGGAACGCTCTGAGACAGAATTGACTCAAGGGCATGGGGTCTTTGGGTTTTGGGGTAAGGACTTGAGTGTATGTTTTTGCAGAGCACAATTCAATCCACAATACTTAGGTTAGGTTCTTTTTTAGGAGACAGCTATTATGTTGTCTTCCCTGTACTGGGCCCAAATTTTGAAAATAGGAATTATCTTGGCTCCAGACTAGAAGTGCTTGAATCTTCATTTTATTTCCATTGTCTACTTACTCTATGACTTCTGTCATGTGATGTAGCCTTTCTGCCCTAATTTCCTGACTTAATAACAGATGTTTCTGGCATCCTCTAGGGCCCGGTGCTGTCCTTTGGTTAATGGTAGCATTTTCTCCCTCATCATTGTGAAGCTCAGGCACAACACCTCTGTGGGTTCCAGTGAGAATGGTTGCTGGCACCCACTCGGCTTGCTTACTTGAAACAGAATTGACTGGCCTTGGGCTTAGCCCTGGTGGTGCTGGAGGATAAACACTGGACTATTAATTGAAAGGTCAACAATTCAAACCCACCAGCCACACCACAGGAGAAAGATGAGACTTTCTGCTTTCACAAAGATTTACAACCTCGGAAACAGGGTACCTAATGAGTTAGAATGGAATCTATGGCAGTGGATTTGAGGGTAAAATATCCTAACCTGTGCCTGAGGAATGACCACGTTAGAGCCATCTGGTAACGTGACCTAGAAATCTGAGACTGCTCTAGATGGCTTTAGATTGAGGTCCAGCACTGTCTGCACACATGAACTCCAAACTAACTGAGAGGAGTCTCTGGGTGAGTCAGTCTGTGCTTTCCAGGTTTATTCTGATGCATGATGAGAGCTGGGAACAACTTGGCCTTGGAGCTCCAGAATTGAAAACATGAAGTTCAATCCCCTCCTCACTGCCAGTGTGCCCTTCTCCTGGCCACTCACTTACAGTGAGTTTGCCCACTCCTTTCAGCAGAAGACATCCTTCCCCTCCAGCAAACAGCCATGTTGAAGAGTTAGGGGGGGATCCTACCCCAGCAGTGACTTGATGGTTGGCCGGTCTACTGTCGGGATACCTGATGGCACCTTATGCTCCAGAGTTTTCATGGTTTATTAAGTGCGGACTCACCTATTGCCTCATCTGTCCCCTTGTGATATGGAAAGGGCAGGTCGCCAGGCGGGAGTGAAGTTTGCACCTGGGTCTTCAGACTCTTCATCCAGTGCTCCTTATATAGTGCTCCTTATTCTTCTCCTCCCTGCTGACCACTGTTTATGGTCAAACACCCAGGAGCTGTTTGACCTCTTGTATTTCTTCCAGGTCAGTTTTAGTTATTGTTGTTGTCACTTACCAAGTCATTTATTTATTCATCAAACAGTAAGGACCTAGGCAGGCTTTGCTAGGCTCTGAGGCACACAGATGACTGAGAACATGTCACTACTGTCATGTTACTGACAGGTTCCTGACCTGTACAGACAAGCCACAGTGCCAGGGAGTTAATGTCCCAGCATCACAGGCTTCAGTGAGAAATGGAGGTTTGGAGGGTGAGGGTGGGGTGTTTCCCTGTCTTGCAGGTAGGATCCCTCTGGGAAGTGCTCTGCGCCTTCTCCATGAGCTCCCCAGCAGGACTGAGCCTCAGGTACCTGTCTTGGTAACTGTTCACTCTTGGGGTGTTGGTGGTTCAGGGGTAAATTTCTCCTTCCATACAGAGACCTGGGTTTGATTCCTGGCTAGCACTTCATTCTCAATCACCACGCATCCCTCAGTGGAGTTTTGTGTACTGCTATGATGCCGAACAGATTTTAGCAGAGCTGCCAGACCCAAACAAACTAGGATGAAAGGCCTGGTGATCTACTTCTGAAAATCCTATGGATTAAAAAAAAAAGTCTGATTAAGAACTGTCTGATCCACAACCAATCAAGGGGATGGAGCCGAGCCAGGCAGCATTGTGTTCCATTGTACACATCACCATGAATTGGAGGCCGACTGTACAACAGTTACAGCAACAACAACCACCCATCCCACTGCCCTCAAGTCAATACCAACTCCTACTGACCCTATTTAAGGGTTCTCAGACTACAGATCCTTATGGGAGCAGAAAGTCTCAGTTTTGTCTTGTAGGGCGGCTGGTGAGTTTGAACTGCCAACCTTTAAACAGTCCCGTGCTTATCCTACAGTACCACCAGGATACCTATAACAACAACATCACAACAACAATGTATACATATTGACACTCTTCCTCCCGTTGTCCCAGTTCTCTAATGATGCTTCCTGGGATCCCCTCTGAAATAATGTTTGTGCTCAAATTCTTGGCTCAGAGTCTGCCTGAAAGAACTCAAACCGAGATGTATATAATTAAACACATAGAAAGAGTTGAAGGTGCCAGACCCTGAGACCCGTGT
This sequence comes from Chrysochloris asiatica, assembly GCF_000296735.1. Classification (NCBI taxonomy): domain Eukaryota; kingdom Metazoa; phylum Chordata; class Mammalia; order Afrosoricida; family Chrysochloridae; genus Chrysochloris; species Chrysochloris asiatica. Next base: position 2,575,691 of record NW_006408763.1, on the reverse strand, counting down.
AAAGCGTGTTGGGAGCACTTGCAACACTCCTGGGAGAGCACAGGCAGGAGAGTCTACATGAGGCTGAAACCTGACCTGTCTCTTGAAGATACAGAAGCAAGGGATGGAAGGAGTGTCCTAGGCAAAGGAAAAGGCATGAAAATACAGGTACTACCTGCCTTTGGAAAGCTGCAAGCAAGTGGCACAGTTGGAGCTACAACTACAGGGCTGGCTTAAAAGATTTGTTAAAGGACTTAGACTTTATCCTGGAGAAACTAGGGGAGACCTGGGAAGCAGTGTGGAGATGCTGGCAGTGATCTAGGGGAAGCATGGAGGGCCCAACTGAGGCAATAGCAATTTGGATGGAGATAAGGGTTCAGTCAGGGTTGCTGTGACTTTCACAGGTCCCAGGCACTTTTGCCTTCCAGATCCAGTCCTCATAAAGCAGAATTAAAAATTATATTCTACAAGTTAGAATAGCCTAATGTATAGAGGTCAAAGTTTTATTAGTGGCCACTAGGGATGGGACATCTGGATAAGCACTCCACCTCAAGGTCAGTTTGAACCTCAAGGTTGACAGTTCAAACTCATCAGCTGCTCCTCAGAAACATTACACAGGGCTGCAATTGTTTGGAACTGACTCAGTGGCATTTTAAACAACAAGGGATGGGAGGAAAGGGGAAACGCAGAGTCACTGTTTAGGAAGCACTGAGTTTCTGTTTATGGTCATGGAGTTTCAGTAACTGATATTGATGATGTTTGCACAACACGATCAATATAATTAATGCCACTAAATCGAACACGTTGCTAAATGACAAGTTAGCAAATGTTGTGTTTTAGAGCTTTTTACAATAATACAAAAAGACCAAGAAACAGAAAAATATCCTATTTTACAACTGCCTTGGTATATAAAGATGAGTGTGAGGGTAAGTCAGAAAGTATTGATGCTAGAGCTCCAGTTCATACATGATGGGTTTATTAAAAAAATGTGCATTTAAATATGTCTCTGCTATCAGTGGGTGGCTGCAGACAAGTTCTTTCAGTAATACACTTATCTTAGTCTCATTAGGGGAAGACTCTAAAAAAGTTCATTCAAAACATTGGCTTCCAAGGGGGTTTTCTGCGCCAGTTAAATTCAAGGCAGAGATGTCAACTCAGAAGGCTATGGTGATAGGTTTTCTGGGATTCCAAAGGAATCATCTTGATAGATTTTCTCAAATGACACAGGATGATCATGGGGCTTATTATGAAGAAATTGTAGAAAATTGAAAAGTGCCTTGGTTGGTGAGAAAAAGACCAGGAATGTTGAGCTGAGAATTTTTTTTTTCATCACAATATACTTGCTCACTCTTTCAGGGCTGTCCTGTAAAGAATTTCCTTGGGAAACTTTACCCTAGCCACTCCATGGCCCTGAGCTTACTCCTTCAGACAATTCAAAAAACAGTTCAGAGGAACACAATTTGAATCCCTTGAGGATGCCAAAACTGCCATTTTGATGTGGTGTAAATCAAAGAGTACAGAATTCTTTGGGCAAGAGATAAAGAGATGGAAACAGCACCTTCAGAGGTGTAGAGACCTAGATAGGGGCTATGTTGAGAAAAAATAGCTTCATATTTTGATATTTTTTTAAATAAAGGCTGCTGTGATTTTTTAACAATACTTTTTGGATACATGAAAACATTTTCCTCGGCCTAAAAGTGCAAGTTTTTCCTTCTGATTTTAAAGAAATTGAAATAGCTTGATGGACTCCTAAGAGTACTGAGGAGTCCTGGTATAGCACTGGAGGATAATCACAGGACCACAAGGTTAGTTTGAACACAATGTCGGTGGTTCAAAGCTCACCAGTTGCTCCTTGGAAACCCTATACTGGGTCACTTTGGGTTGGAACCTACTCTATGGCACTTAACAACAAGAGTACTTTGGGCCTGTGGCACAGAGTCTGCAGTGCCCTCTGGGTAAGGCAGTCCTGGTTCTGTCAGGAAAATACTAGGAGGTGGATGTGGAAGGTGGGTCAGGGGTATCAGGGACAGATCGAAATCTCTAGCTTGAGAACCAGGTGTAGTTACTATGAAGGATTTACACATGTACATGTATATTAAGAGCTGTCTTTAGACCTTTAGACTGAATAAATAGTGTTTATATGTTTTCTCAATGAATAGGTTCTGAAAGTATACTTGTGTGTATATATATATACTGTTGTTGCTAAGTGCCATGGAGTTGGTTCCAACTCATAGCAATCCTATATAGAGTTTCTGAGGAGCAGCTCATGGGTTTGAACCTCTGGCCTTGCAGTTAACACTCCAGTGCTGATCCTATAGAGCCACACAGCTTTTAAAATAGCCACTGAGATTTAAACTGTATAGACAACTTTACTATGCTTTTGTTTCTAACACAATATAAACTTTTCCCATGTTATTTAAAAAAAAATTTAGCCATAATTTTTAATGACGTCATTGTGCAGATAATCTGTAATTTTATGAGTAAGAATTCACTGGTTGCAGGACATTAAAGTTTTGCTTCTCAGCTTTTGAAGTTTTAACTAATATTTTTGAATAAGATTTTCCTTGGTATTTCATATTATTTTTCTAGAATAACATCCTTGAAGTGGAATTTCTGTGTTAAAAGTATAAAAGCATTTTTGGGCTGTATATGCCCAAATTATTAAAGACCCTCAGCATGTTTAGATTCCATTCGCCTTTGAAAGGTTTTGCTTCATGACCAGGTGATAATTAGAAGGGGACATTTTATTCCCACACTAGTCTGTTCTCTCTTTGTATGTGAGGCCATAGCCTTTCTTTCTGATGTTGCAGTGTTTTCAGATAACACTATAACAACAAATTGTGAAATCAACAAATACATTTTAACACAAGGAAGTAATGAAGAGACTGTAGGCAAGCCTCAATGGGACAACTTCTTCAGAGATCCTGATGCTGACGCATCACAGGGCTGGGATCAGACCATGCACACAGCAAGAAGTTCTACCTTGAGATGTGAATTTACTAAAAGATTCGATGAAGGACAAAAATCTGCTGGCAAACAACTTCAAATATATCAAATAAACAAATATTTGATATATTTGAATATATCACTGCATTGTTGTAAAGTGTGACTGCTAATACTATCTCCGTTTTACAAAGGGGGACACAGAATATTTGAAAGGTTAAATAGCATGTCATATCACACAGCTGGGGCAGTAGGGAGCTGGGATATAAACCCAGTCCTTCTACTTAACTGCTTCAACAAATTAGTGGAAAATAAACCATATTCTTTAGTAATGAGGTCGATTTGACGTTCATGGGCTAGGTCCCCTCATTTCCAAGTCTTGGATGTAAGTAAAGACGTAGAAGAATGATGAGCTTTCCACTTTCTGATCTGAATATAAAACTAGGACAAAGGCTGATAAGAACTTGCCTTAGAGGGTTTTTAGGTTTAAATGGGCTATTGCTCTCCACTGCCATCTGCTGGCCATTTTACCAACTATAGGCCAGAGCTCCATGTTTCAGTGTGAAGGTCTAAAGACAGCTCTTAAAAATCCTTGTAGGGGAGTGACAGAGATGATCATGCTGACCAAATTGTGGATGCATCATTAAGTCAGCAACTTAACTTTGGCTCATACTGTCAAAAGTACCTACAACATATGGTTTGTATGTGTGTGTGTGTGTTTCCAGGAGAAAAGAGCCCTTACGTATTTTAAAATAAGGTAGGTAGGACCTGAATTTAGAAACCATCGCAATAAGAGATTTAACACATTGAACTCTAAATGACTGAAGACCAGATGAGTTTTAGGATGACGTAAGGGACGTATGTGTGAAGAAAGTACAAGGTCATTAAAAAGACAAGAAATAAAATAATGGCCAAAATGGATGTCAGTAGAGACTCCTAAACTTGTCCTTGAACTTAGAGTAGCTATTGCAAATGGAAGTAATGATGAAGTAAAATAACTAAACAGAATATTTCAAAGAAGGCACAATTTTATAATGAAATGTGTAGCCCTGTAGTTAGAAAGCCAGAAGAAAAGAACACACTCAATATTTCTCAAGCTGAAACAATTGAAGGACTATCTTAATCTTAGGATGTAAGACAGAAGAACTATGGGTAAAACAGTGAACTATGCAGGAAGCATCAAAAGAAGATGGAAGGAACATACAGAGTCACAGTACCCCAAAAAAATTGGTGGGCATTCAACCATTTCAGGAGATAGCAGATGTTCAAGAGCTCATGATATTGAAGGAAGAATTAATTGCAAGCTATAATGAAGGCACTGATGGAGAAACAAGGCTCTAGGAATTGAAAGAATAGCAATTGGGATGTTTCAACAAAAGGATGCTGTGCTGGAAGCGTTCACTATGCCAGGAAATTTGGAAGACAGTTATCAGGCCAAATCAGTGGAAGAGATTCATATATATACCCATTCCAAAGAAAAGTGATCCAATACAATGTTGAGAGATGAGCACTGGACTACTTACCTCAAGGTTGGTGGTTCAAACCCACCAGCTACTCCTAGGAAACACTGTACAGAGTCACTATGAGTCAGAACAGACTCCACGGCACTTAACAACAATCATTAATACCACATACTAGTAACCATTAAAAAACAATTCCATCAATACATTGACAGGGGAAGAGGGCGAGGGATATGAGATACCATTGCTGATGTCAGATGGGTCTTGACTGAAAGCAGAGAATATCAGAAAGATGTTTACCTGTGTTTTATTGACTACGTACAGGCATTCAACTGCTTCTATCATAACAGATTATAAATAATATTAAAAAGAATGGGAATTCCAGATAACTTAATTGTGCTTATGCAGAATCTGTACATAGATCAATAGGCAGGCAGATGAACAGAACAGGGAGATACTGAATGGTTTAAAATCAGGAAAGGTGTGCATCCGGGTTGTATCCTGTCACCATACTTGTTCAATTTGTATGCTGACCAAATAATACAAGAAGCTTGACTACATAAAGAAGAACAAAATATTATGATTGGAGGAAGATTCCTTAACAACCTGCAATATGCAGACAACACAACCTTGCTTGATGAAAGTGAAGAAGACTTGAAACACTTACTGATGAAGATCAAAGACTACAGCCTTCAGTATGGATTACCCCTCAACATAAAGAAAGCAAAAATCCTCACAATAGGACCAATAAGCAACATTATGATATATAGAGAAAATATTGAAGTTGTCAAGAATTTCATTTTACTTGGATTCACAATCAATTTCCATGGAAAGAGCCGTCAAGAGTTCAAATTATGTATTGCATTGGGCAAATTTGCTACAGAAGACTTCTTTTAAGTATTCAGAAGCAGTGAGGTCACTTTGAAGAATACAGGTCATGGGATTTTCAATTGCCTCATATGCACACTAAAGCTGGACAATGAATAAGGAAGACCAAAGAAGAAATTATGCTTGTGGTTAAGAATATTGAGTATACCAAAAATCAACAAATCTATTTTGGAAGAAGTGCAGTCAGAACATTCCTTAAAAGAGAATGACAAGACTTAATCCCACATGTCATCTGGAGTGACCATTCCTTGGAGAAGGACATCATGCTTGATAAAGTAGAGAATCGTTGAAAAACAATGAAGAGCCTCAATGGGATGGATCAACACAGTGACTACACAGTGAGCTTGAATATTAACAGTTGGGAACATGGCACAGGACTAGGTGGTATTTTGTTCTGTTAAACTTAGGGTCACTATGAATCACAATCAATGGCTGTTTTTGTCTCTGCCTCTCTTTTCACTATTGGTAGATTTGTAACCATCTCCTGAACAAAACCTTACATTTTCTGACTCCCAGAAGAGAAGATACAGAAACAAAGACAACGTAATTACTTCCCAATATAATGATCCCCTTGGCCAGCCTAGCTAGAAACCATGATTATACTACTGTACTTTGCCTTTGTGTCAGAGAGGTTAGAAAGCAAGTCTGGATAGACAGGAAGATGGAAATGCTTTCATAACCTCATCAGGGATCTGCCACTCAGCAGGGTCTCCCTAGCATCTTCCCAGCAGAGCGCTTGCTCTTCTCTTACCACCATCACAGGCAGCGCAGCAATTAGATGAGTGATGATAGAAACAGGGCACTACTGGGAAACTTGAATACATACAGTTTTCTATCCATTTTTGAGTCTTCAGCAAGTAATACCTATTTCACATGGTGAACTTGGAAGAAAGAATGGCCCACTGTCATGCCTATTACCTTGTAGATAACTCCCTTGTATTGATGTGTCTGATATGACAAAGTACAATGCATCTGTGTGAAGAACTGAGTGTTTGTGGAGAGCCTGATTTGGTTTCTGAGAAAAAGTGTTCACAGCTCATTATGTTTATGTTGTAAATGCTGAAAATGTAACAGCTTCTCTCACACACACATTCTCTCTGCTTCCTCCCGTATTCAGCCAGAAATAATCTACATCAAGTTTAACCTCGTTGCCTTTGCCATATATAAACCTTTTCCCTTAGATAGTTCCACAGAACCTGTGAGCTTGTTTTTCTAACAAAATCTCTTATAAAACACAGACTGGGAGGTGCTGAGGGCTGCTGGCTCCCATTCCCCAGCCACCCACTCTGTTGTTGGGCCCCTGGAGCTCCATTGAGGAATCCCAGGCTCCTCTACACAGTCTGGATGCTCAATGTCTGTCCTGCCTTATCAATACAGGCTGGATTTCAAGGTTCATCTTTTTGTTCTTAATTCTCTCTATAAGAGAGATAGATAGATAAAGCAAATATTTGAAAACAAAGAAACCAAAAAACCCTCAACAGTTGTCAATTCCAGGTGGTGGATTGTTTGTTGTAATATTCTCCATAACTTTCTGTTTTTGTTCTTAAAAAAAAAAATCCAAGAAGGTGAAAAAATAGTGTATTTCTGCTCGGGCTAAATACAAAACTGGGTCCTTCAGAGAAACTTTTGTTTCTGAGCCTTTTAACCTTGTGTGATCGAACACACAGTTGAAGCCCACAGGAAGAATCGGTTTATTTGTGTTTATAGTAGGGCCATGGGTTCCAAGCCTGTGTGGAAAGGGAAGAGTTTAAAACACTCAGTGAAATTATAAAGAAATTGTGGGTTAAGTGCTTAGGTAACAGTTAAAGTATATGACCCTGTTGAGATATAATAATAGTAATAATGATTCATATTATTTGCCTTATTGATATGTAAATAACTGCTTTCCAAACTCTGACTTCCCTCTTAGAATGTAAGCTCTATGAGGGCAGCAGCCTGGCTTGTTCATGGCTCTTGCTCCAATGTTGGGCACATAGTAGGTATTCAGTAAACATTTTAAATGAGTGAATGAATAGCTCCCACTTGTTACAATGTTGTCTGAACTCATTACTGGCTGATAATTTTTTTATATATTTTTTTTAATTTAAGGTTTTTATTGTGGATTGAGTGAAAGTTTACAGGGCACATCATCAGTTTCACATTCAACAATTCATATAACTTGTTTCAATACATTGATTATAATCTCCTCCCTATACCATCAGTTAAAAGTATTTCTCTTTATCCACTTTAGCTTTTTTT
>NW_006408763.1:2541694-2565256 GCF_000296735.1 Chrysochloris asiatica | reverse complement strand
TGTGAGCCTTCCAACCTTCTAAGTATTCCTTTATATGTGGTTCAGAGTTCTGGGACCAGCCCCTGAGCCTGCTTGTTCGGGTATTCTGTGTTGTTGTTAGCGGAGGTCTCTGCTATACGTCCACCCAATCCACCATCTTGTTTGTTCTCCCTGGCTGATAATTTTTGTTGTACTTGTTGGTTTTTGTTTTTCCGTATCTCCAAGCACTCATGGAATGTTTGGGTTTTGACGTTTTCTTTCATTCCTGCAGCGCTGTTTACTGAGGATCTATTACATGCCAGCTGTTCCCCTAGTTACCAAGGATACAGCAGTGAACAGAACTGAGAAGCTCATATCTTCATGCACTTTGCATTCTAGTGAGAGGAACCAGCCAATAAATATAATTAAAAAGTTACTTTTTGATGATGTTAGAATAGAACCAACCCATTTTGCCTCGTAATAACTGTGAAGAGCAAAGTGTCACACCTTTACTGTAAAAATAAATAAATAAAATTGATGATGTAAAGTCTATTGGGGAGGCAACTAATTCACCCCCTTCCTTTCAACTCCCTGTGGGAGCTAAGGAAGAAAACAGAGGAGCAAAGAGGAAGATGTTGATTAATGAATGGTGACTAAGCCCCTGAAAAGGCCTAGGGAAGAGATAAGAACAAGAAACTGAATATGGTAAAAGGACTGTTATTACCAGGCATGGTGGCTCTTCCATGGCTGATCCACGGGCCTTGACAGCCTGTCATCTCATCCAACTCCTTTTGCTGCTTATCTGTCCTTCCTTTCAAGGCTGTCCTTGAAAGCCTCTCCTGTTGCTTGCACTTGAAGATTTTGAATAATTGACCCTGAACTAGCTGTTGCCAAGTTATCCCTACTCTTGGCTCACAGTAGGAATGATAAATCTGCCTGCATGCTTTATTATTTTTTTTCATTTTGTAAATATTTTATTTATACAAACACTCAGAATACAATTATATGAAATATTGCCAAGGTATTTGAAACTTAGATATAATGTTATATGTCTCAAGATTAATACACCCAGATATAGGAAATTGCCATTTGTCATCTCATCATACATAAAGATAACCTATCTTGATTGGCAGGAAAGTGAGCAAGAATTAGAAATGAAGAGATCTATGTGAATTTCACTGCATCAGCATGTTAGCTCTTAATTTTTTGTAAGTTGCTCTATGGTCTTTAGTTTTTCTATCTTAAATAGAAATAATAACACTTCTCAGGGTTATTATGAGAATACAAGAAACCCACACACATATACACATACACAGAGACTCTGCATGCAAAGCCTATCACAAGTACTGCTCCATATCAATATTGCTATCATTTGACTTCTCCTGTATTCACTGCCTCTCCCACATTTTAATATGGTTGTTCTAATTCTTTTTCATTCTAACTACATCCTTATATTCTTAGCACATTCCATTTTACTGAAAAGATCAGGGCTCTAAACCTTAGACTCTAAATTTTGCACTCTTTTTTTTTTTTCAGGACCTTAATTTTTTTTTTTTTTCTTTTTATTGTGTGATACTTTACTTGGGGGAATATTAGCTTTACACTCATTCTGTCATACATCATTTCATTGCCATAGTTACCATCCCATCCATGCATCGTCACCCAACCAAAGGTTATACCCCGCAGGCCCTCCCTCTCCCCCCACAGTCCTCAGCACACAGCTCCCTTCCCTCCCTGGATCTCAAGTCCTTAGCCACTCCATCTCTTCATGTCATCCTCTGTGTCTCCACCTCAGGCCTTGCTGCTTCTCTGGGTGGGGTCCTGATCTCTGTTCTTCTCCAGTGATGGTCCCAGGGGCCTTCGCTCCTAGACTGAAAGGTTAATCACATCCCTCTTTGCTATAAAATATCCATCTTTACCTTTCCAGTCCTCACAATCCATCCTGATAACAATTATTCACCCCTGCATCACAAGAGACCCATCTGCATTTCTTTTCATCAGCCCTTCCTAGACAGGTTGGATATTACTCACTTGAGACTCCACCCTCCTCCCCTCCCTGTCGATCCAGGTTCCCTCTTGAAAGCTTGTAAGCCAGTCACTTCTTACCTTTGTATCCCTCCCCCCATTTTGGGTAGCCAATGTTCAAGTTGCCCATCCCTATACTGGACATATTGTAACCCCTTTTTTGGTATTCCAGTCAGTTCCAGGCAGAAGATGGACTTACAAACTCTCTATGGTGGTATTTCTGGTTATTCCTCCCTGTACTCTCCCGTGACTGTTTTATAATATAATGCATAAAACCAAGGGTCAAGAGTCAGCCAAGCATCTCAACATTATTCCCCCCCTTTCCCCATTCCAACCATGTCCCAGTCTCTGTATCCCAGAGCCCTGTTGTTCCAAGGCTGTGCCTACATCCTTTATTACCTCTGTCCCATTTAGCTCATTCCTACCTGTCTGTTCTCCCATCTGCTTTGTTCCTCCATTCCCCTTTCCCTACTTGTATATTGCCCCCCTCCCCAACACCCAAACTATCCCGTGTCTATTCCCTGCCCTGTGCTCCACCTTCCCCTCCCGTCCTTAACCTACGCCCTAGCATCCAGTTAATCATCCACTTTAGTGGAATAGTATGGGTTCTTTCTCTTAATCTTTTACAGTAGTGGTCCTATACAGTATTTTGCCTTTTGCGATTGACTAATTTCACTCAACATAATGTTCTTAAGGTTCATCCATGTTAGGAAGTGGCATGCAGCTTCCTTGTTATTTTTCAGTGTAGCATAGTACTCCATTGTGTGTACGTACCACAGTTTGTTTATCCATTCTTCAGTTGATGGGCACTTTGGCTGACTCCATCTTTTTGCTATTGTAAATAGTGCAGCTATGAACATTGGAGTGCATATATCTTTCTGTGTTATGGCTCGTTTTTCTTGTGAGTAAATACCAAGTAGCGGAATTGCTGCATTGAATGGTATTTCTATTTTTAACCTTCTGAGGAAGCACCATATTGCTTTCCAGAGAGGTTGGACCATTTTGCAGTCCCACCAGCAATGCAGGAGTGTCCCAGTCTCTCCACATCCTTGCCAGCATTTATTATCCTCAACTTTTTTGATCTTTGCTGTTATTGCTGGTGTGAGATGGTATCTCATTGTTGTTTTGATTTTCATCTCCCTAATGGCTAGTGATCGTGAACATTTCTTCATATGTTTGTTGGCTGCCTGGATCTCCTTCCTGGTGAAGTGTCTGTTCATATCCTGTTTCTATTTCTTAATTGGGTTATTTGTCTTATTTTTGTAGATGTGTAGCATTTTCCTGTATATTTTAGAGATGAGTCCCTTGTTCGATATGTCGTTGCAAAAGATTTTTTCCCAGTCTGTGGGTTCCCTTTTTACTCTCTTGGTGAAGTCTTTTGATGTGCAAAAGTTTTTAATTCTTAGTAAGTCCCACTCATCTCTTTTGTCTATTTTTGTTTGTGTACTTTTCAAAATGTGTGGCAGTCTGTATATGCCCTGAATTAGTGCCCTCATGTTTGTCCCTATTTTTTCGTTGATGATCTTTATAATTTTGGGATTCACATTTAGCTCTTTAATCCATGTTGAGTTCATTTTTTGTATAGGGCGTGAGACAAAGGTCTTATTTCAGTCTTTTACATATTGCTTTCCAGTTCTGCCAGCACTATTTGTTGAAGAGACTGTCACTTCCCCATGCAATGTGCCTAGGCACTTTGTCGAAGCTCATTTGGCTGTATGTGGTTGGGTTGATATCTGGATTCTCGATTCTGTTCCATTGATCAATGTCTCTTTCATTGTACCAGTACCAGGCTGTTTTGACCACTGTAGCCACTGCATGCTTTCTTTACTCATTCCATGGTTATGAATTCAGAGCAAGGAGTTAGGCTATTCTGTAAAAAAAAAAAAAAAAAAAAATAGCCCTAGCTCTGTGCCTTCCAAAAAAAAATGGTTGGGTTTTGTTTTTTTCCTTCATAAATAAGTGCATTGTCTTATGTGATGCTGACAAGACAGCAGTGGGACAGATAAGATGTGGATTAACAGTTAGGTGTCCTTGTACCATTTAACCCTGGCGATGTCTTAAAATTCCATTTGGCTTAGAGTTTGTGCTGGATTCTTAGTTTTGCAATCAAGGTTTACTGCAATTTTATGTCTGGAAAAAATATATATATTATGTCTGCACTGAATATTTTTATAAAAGTATTCTTTATGTACATTATTTCATTTCATCCACAAAACAACCTGTGAGGTAGGCAGGGGATATATTATCATATTTACTCTACAGATGATAAATTTAACATTCGAGGGAGGTCAAGTGAGGCCAAGACAAAGTAAGAGCCATGACATTTTAGGTTGAGGCCTCTTTTCTCTAAACCACAGAGCGTCTGAGAGTAAGTTAAATGCAGTTATTTTTACTGCTTTATTCTCATTTTCTCATCATTGACATAGTATTTATTACATAATACAACAAAAGGCCTGATTCTAAACTATTGTGCCAATTTTATACTGGGTTCATTCAGGTCCGATCCCTACTGAGAACCTGCAAATACGCTCAATCAGAATCCACAGTTTTAACAAAATTCTCAGAGTCTCAAGGTGCAGATTTTGGTTCAGTACATCTGGGGTAGAAAGGCAAATTATCAGTAGGAGGGTGTCAAACCAGAATAAACTGGTTCAATACTCTGGTTTATACTTTTCTACCAGTGAAAACGTATGGCCACAGAGCACGTATATTGTGGAAATTACTGTTTCTTTTGCTCTAGTCTAAGGGAACATATGCAGTATGACCTGGAAAGCCAAGGAAATTGAAGGGAAGTCAGATGAAAGGATCTGAAATGGAATGTATTCATGGATTTTAGTCCCTTTAAGTTTATATTTTTATGAGCGGTTCAATTGAGAGCTTTAATGCAGATGAGACATGAAGCTTCTGAAGAGCATCTAAGTCTTGCTGAGATAATTCACACACAGATCTTGAATGTGGAATAATGGGAAGCCATGGTCTTCAAAAACTTGGTACTTCATGCTCTCCCAAAGTGTTAGGATTTGAACGCCACAATATAAATTGATTCATGTATTTGTCCTTTAACGGTCCGTAGGTTTCTTTAAATGAAATCCATGTTAGAGTCCATAGATATCAGGGTTCTAAAAAACTGTCTGAAATCCAAGATTCCAAGCAGATCTCTTGAAAATATTTTTGATAGAACTATTTAATGGGTTTTTCAGCATAGAAAAGCTATTTTGTTGTTATTGTTGCTAATTGCTGTCGTTGTTGTTAAGTGCCATCTAGTCAGTTCCAACCCATAGCAACCCTGTATAGGGTTTCTAAGGAGCAGCTAATGATCTTGAACTGCCAACCTTGCAGTTCAAACTGACTTTGCAGTCCAGTGCATTAGCCCACAGTGCCACGCTCGGTTGGTCCCAACTCAGAATGACCCTGTATAGCATTTCTGAGGCTTTAATGTTTGCAGGAGCAGAAAACCTCATCTTTCCCCCTAGGAGCAGCTGGGGGACTGGAACCACTGACCTTGTAGTTCATAGTCCAGTGCTTATCCTATGGAGCCAGTAAATAATTTTTTTCAACAAATTCAATCATTTCAATGAATTTTAATGCCCCCCTTTTACTTTCAAATGTGCCCCAATTTGGATGATACATGATAGGGTCACCATAAGTATAGTGAACACTTTGCAGGGAGGAAAACTGAGCCCAGACAGGGGCTCTCTCTCGTGTGTCTCATTAGTAATGCACTTACCATCAAGTCAGTTTTGACTTCTGGTGACTTTATGTGTGTCAGAGTAGAGCTGTGCTCAAAAGGTTCTTAGTGGCTGATTTTTAGAAGATTTCCAAGCCTCTGGGTGTGCTCAAGCTGCCAGCCTTTCATTTACCAGCTGAGCCTATTAACTGTGTGCACCATCCAGGGACTCCTGTCTGGCCAGAGAACAGGGCTAAATAAAACCCAATTCCTCAGACTTCCTGGCACTGTCCCCAAAGACACAGTGCCCTCGAGGAGGGAACTGAGATTTCAAAGCTTATCACATCCATCTCTGGTTTTAAAATAGCCACAACAGGAGTGTTACTTCTGTGTTTCTAATTCAGACATGCGAAAGTTAGTAAATAAGAGATTCCTGGCTACCCAAGGAGCTCTGGTAGCATAGTGGTTACGAATCGGGCTGTGAACCTTAAGGTGAGCAGTTTGAAACTACCAGCTGTTCTGCGGGAGAAAGATGAGGCTTTCTGCTCCTGTAAAGATTTACAGCCTTGGAAACCCTGTGCAGGGTCGCTATGAGTTGGAACCGACTCCACGGCACGTAACCACCACCACCACCTGGCTACCCACCCAGTGGGAAAGGAGCACAGGTACTCCGATGTAAGCCCAGGAGGCAAGCAAGGACTTGGCTGGAGCGCATGACATAAAAAGAATATTATACTTTTAGAGAAAATCCCATAACTACTTAAGTCAATGAAGAATAACATTGTCACTGACAACTGTTTGATGGTATTTTGAGACTGAGATTAGAGTTTCATTTGCATATTTCTGGGACATAGTACATCTGTTTAACCAGCAGAATGAATCTAAGTTCTGATACAATACATACTAAACTCGCCTAATATGGTAATTAACTGTCTATAGGATCACCCACAAAGAATTTTGATACAATCCAAAAGTTTGAAGTGATCGTTAATAGCAAATCAGAAGGAAGTTATTTCAAACATGGTTACGCTTTCATAAAGCCAGTTTTCTCCTTTGTTATTCATTTTAAGATACAACACATAAGAACACATCCTGCTCCTAAAAACATGTAGATATCCTAAATCAGGCAAGAAAGAAAGGTTACTTTTTTGCAAAACAGTTCAAAACAGGTAGGGAAGAGGGAATGTGCAAAGAAACTAAATAACATAATGGGATGTGGAATTGAGTCTCCCAAACCAGGATTTTTAAAGATGTTCTCTTTCTAGAAAGCATTATGTCAGACTTGTCCTAGTGAAAAGATACTTACTTTTAAGTGTTTTTTTCAGTGTGGTGTTAAGGTATGCATTCATTCCTTCGTTCATTTATGATTTGATTCGATTTGTTTCTGTCAGGCCTCTCTATCCGGAGCGTGTGCTGGAAAGCTGACCGCCTTCTAGCAGGGACCCAGGACAGTGAGATATTTGAGGTGATTGTGCGAGAGCGAGACAAGCCCATGCTGATCCTGCAGGGACACTGTGAGGGGGAGCTCTGGGCCCTGGCCCTGCACCCTAAGAAGCCACTGGCAGTAACAGGCAGCGATGACCGTTCCGTCAGGTGAGGCCCTGGTGGTGGTCACTGCCACCTCACTGACTTCCCTCAGCTAACAGACATAGGCTGCCCAAATGTGCTTCTTCCATAAGAGAAGGATACATGCACTGCAGAACCACACAGTTTCCTAAAGGAAGTGAAGACATTTAGCTCAACAACAGTTGGTATAGCACTACCATTTCTCTTTGACTCTGTCTTCAGTCATGGAAATGTTATTAGACATGAAAATTCATACATTTGTATGTAAAGATTGGTTTCCAGCTGTTGCAAGTTGAAGGTATGAGCTAGGAACACACACATTCCCCCTTGGTTCCTTCTATCCTCTGTCAGGGGATTCTCAGTGATTTTTCAGATTACTTAGACTCCCTCTTAGTCAGCACCAGTAGAATTTAAATTCTGATTTTCAAGGTTGACTTCAGCACATTACTCTATGAATTCTCTGGCAGAATTTTGAACACTACCCTATAATCAAAAATGAGTTCTGATGCCTGAGAAAATATGCAGTTTTTACTTTTTTAAGACCCCAGAAGCTCTGGCTATGGATTGGTCCTCTCTGAGAGCACAATGTTGTTTAAAATAGGTGTGCTTCTAGTATTCTTGTGGTTGCTGAAGGGACAATCATATGATTTAAAATTTGAGATAAAGACCCACTGATTTCAGTATTTTAGTGTTGAATTGGTTGTTGTTTGGTGCCATCAAGTCAGTTCCAATTCATAGCTCCCCCTGTGTCACGGGATGAAACACTGCCCGATCCTGCACTTTCCTCACAATTGTTGCAGTGTTTGAGCACATGGTTGCCGCCACTGTTTTAACCCATCTCGTTGGAGGGTTCACTGGTGTTCTACTTCACCAAGCATGATGTCCTTCTCCAGGGAATGGTCCCTCCTGATAACAAGCCTGTAGTCTAGGAGACCAAGTCTCGCCATCATTACTGATAAGGAGCTTTCTGGCTTTCAAGACAGATTTGTTCACTCTTATAGCAGTCCATGGTGCTTTGAATATTCTTCAACAACACCATAATTTAAATGTATCAATTCTTCTCAATTCTTCCATCTTCATTGTGCACTCCTCTTCTGTCAGTTCATTGTACTGCTTGCGTATTGCTGTGATGCTGGAAGGTATGCCATATATTTATTTCTATGTATTAGGAGCTCTGGTAGCGTAGTGGTTACGAATCGGGCTGCGAACCTTAAGGTTAGCGGTTCGAAACTACCAGCCGCTCCGCGGGAGAAAGATGAGGCTTTCTACTCCCGTAAAGATTTACACCCTCGGAAACCCTGTACAGGGTCGCTATGGGTCGGAAACGACTCGACAGCACTTAACAACAACAACAATTACAGAACTGTAGTTCTGGTGTGACATTGTAGGATAAGCACTTGACTGCAAGTTCGGTTTGAACTGCAAGGTCAGCGGTTCAAACTCACCAGCCACTCCTCAGAAACCCTATACAGGGTCACTATAGATTGGAACCAACTGAATGACAACAACAGCAACAGAACTATAAATGTGCTCAACAACCAACAGGCCAAAAAGAAAGTCAGAGAAAGTGTGAGGAAACATCTCAATTAATTAATTAATTGATTGATTACTACTTCTACGTTTCAGTAGCTAAACTGTTGTTGTTAAGTGTTGTCGAGTTGGTTACAACTCATAGCAATCCTGTGTAGGTTTCTGAGGAGCAACTAGTGGGTTTGAACTGCCTACTTTGTGGTTCGCAGTCCAATGCTGATCTTATAGTGCCACACCAGGAGTCCCAGTAGCTAAATTGTTGTTGTTAAGTGCTGTTGAGTAGGTTCTGACCCATAGTGACCCTCTGTAGGGTTTCGGAGGAATGGCTAGAGAGTTTGAACCACCGACCGACCTTGTAGTTGAGTGCTTGTCCTACAGCACCACATCAAGAGTCCAGTAGCTAAATTGTTGTTGTTAAGTGCCGTCGAGTTGGTTCCAACCCATAGCGACCCTGCATAAGATTTCTGAGGAGCAGCTGGTGAGTTTGAACTGCTGACCTTGCAGCTCAAATGACTTTGCAGTCTGGCGCATTGACCCACAGTGCCACACCATTGGTGGTTATGTGCTGTGGAGTCGGTTCGGACTCAGGGTTTCTGAGGCTGCGAATCTTTACAGGAGCAGAAAGCCTCATCTTTGTCCCGTGGAACAGCTGGTAGTTTCGAACTTCTGACCTTGCGATTCGTAGCCCAGTTCGTAACCACTAGGCTACCAGAGCTCCTTGGTAAATCAGAGTAAAGGTCACTGCCTTCCTCCTCTTTTCCCTTGTTCTCTTTGTGAATCTAATCAGTGTACAATCAATGTAATCATTTAATCAAGTAAACACCTACAAAACTCAATTTCTATCCATCCAGAAAGGAATAATTGTGAGGAAACCTTGAGTTTTGTGTTTTAGGAATGTGTTGAAAGTCAGAATTGCACACGACCTCCAGGGAACTTTGACTGCCAGAACTTGTCTGTTCCCTGACCCATTAATTTGGCTATTTTTAAAAATGTATTTAAAAAATAAATTTGAGTTTTGAAATTTAGGAAGTGTATAAGTCAATTTCTTAAGAAAGAATAGCTTAATGATCTTAAAGGGATAGTAGAATTTGCCGAGGAGGTACCAGTGAAAAAGAAAAGGACCCTCAAGCAGATGGATTCACACAGTGGCTGCAACAATGGATTCAAACAAAACAAACATTTTGAGGATGGGTTAGGATGGGGCAATATTTCATTCTGTTGTACGTGGGTTCCTATGAGTCAGAGCTGACTCCAGGGCACCTAACAACACCAACAACATACCAAGGTGACAGAGTTTCAGGCAAAAAGAGTAACTATAGTACATCAAGGAGTGATGGCTTCTTTCTGTAAAAGGCTTACGTTGCTTAAAACAGCACAAGGCTAAAACCAGCATGGGGTTATGAATAATGGGCAAACTTCTGAGATCAGTACTGGATTTCGAACCACAAGGTCAGCAGCTCAAACTCACCAGCTGTTCCTCAGAAACATTGTACAAGGTCGCTATGAGTCAGTACAACAACTGAGAGAATATCATGAGCTTGAGTTTGGACAGCACAGGTAGCCCAGGGGCTCAATCAACTTGTCCTTTGCGCCTCTCCATGGGAAGGGTGTGCCTTGTCCCTCAGGAGGGTAAGACATACTCAGAGAAACAGCGCCACGTGAGAGTCCTGCCTCTATGAAAACCTCAAAATTCACTATAGCTGCCAGATGTGTTTTAAGAGAAGACTGCTAAGATAGAGTCAGATACCATAATCACAAGTGATGTGTAAACCCTTATCTGTGCATTTAAATATTCAGTTCTACCTGACTCAGTGTGAGGACCTGTATAAGATATCCCAAGAGCTGGGCTCACTGCTGCCAGCTTCAAGTTAGCTGCATTCGCCCCTTGATCTCTGCTCTCCCAGCTACACCTGGGCTCATAAGTCAGGAGCAGTGCAACATTGCAGCCCCCACAAGAGAAGACCCACCAGAAAAGGGACACTCAGAGAACCCTGCTCTTACATGCCTGGAGGAACGGCAGTGCATAATAACTGCATTCTGTCAACTCTGAAGGCCTCGTAGGGAGGTGTCTCATTCACTCTTCTCCATTGCAGACATTGTCTTTCTAAGGAGACCAACCAATGGATTGTGTATTTCTGTTGGTACATGTGTAAATAACACAGTTAGTAGAAGCAGGGATAGATAACCCAATAAGCAAAGTAAGCATGGGCATATTTGTGCTTACTTGCTAATGTGTACTAAACAATTTCACATGAGTTCCACCAGCCAAACCTAGAAGCATAATCTTCGAGGTGGTGAAAAAGTGTGAAATTGTTCATTACAGATTAGTAAATCAGTACAAGTAAGCCTGTGCTTACTTTGTTTATTACATGATCTGACATTGACTAGGAAGTACTAATATTAAAACACACACACGTGTTTATAGTTGCATTTTTTATCCTATTAGAGTTATTAGTCATCAGTGGCATAAGTAAAAGAACAATTTTTAAGTTGCAAAGAGAAAAGTAAGACTTTATGTGCATGAATGTTTAAGACGTCCTTATTGGGTGGAGCTCAAAATCTTCGTAAATGTGATCTCATTTTTATCTTTTCTGCTGGGGATTTCAAATGGTGGGACTGATTCAAAAATGAACTGACATCATCCTAGCTTTCCTGTAAAGGGCACTGGGGGAGATGTTGTGTCCTTTCTTAATATTATCAGAGTGTGATCAGCAGGTCTTCCTGCCCCAAGGCTAGCCGATGACTATGAGATGTCTCTCTGTTTTGTTGTTTGCCTTTGATCTTGTGCTCAGGCTGTGGAGCCTGGCTGACCATGCCTTGATCGCCCGCTGTAACATGGAGGAAGCCGTTCGCAGCGTGGCATTCAGTCCCGAAGGATCTCAGTTGGCCCTGGGCATGAAGGATGGTTCTTTCATCGTTCTCCGGGTCAGGCACGTACTAATATTGAAAACATTATTAGAGATGCTCTGTTGTTAACATTAAAATTCTCCTGCAGGTCAGAAGTTTAGGGAAAATATATTGCTCTTTCAAATTGGCATGTTATTGCAGGTCCACAATCCTCTCTGTAATTCAGAAATCTAGAACACTCTGAAAATACAAAATTCTTTAGTAATTTATTTGGCAGCATAGCCTGACTGATCAATGAATTGATAAGGCTGTGTATATCCCTTAGAATGAATAATGACATGACATGTATTTTAACTGCAGAACATGAAAGTGTTTAGTACAGCCCCCACTGGGGATGTTCCACAGTATACTGTGTGTGAAACTCTCTAAAGTCCTAAGTATACAATAAATACCCTACCTAGCACATCTGGAAACCAAGCATTTTGGATATGAGACTGTGGAATTGTCCTAAGCCAAGGGAGTCCCTGAATGATGCAAGTAATTGACTCATTCAATTAGTAACCAAAAGGTTGGTAGTTTGAGTCCACTGAGAGGTACCTTGGGAGAAAGTCTTAGCGATGTACTTCGCAAATCTCAGCCACTGAAACCCATAGGAGCACAGTTTTACTCTGACACACACGGAATCTCCCTGAGTTGTAATTGACTTGATGGCAGCTGGTACTGGTGTTGGTAGTAAACTAAAGGAAAGAAATAACGCTTCCAACAGTGCCAGAATTTTACAGGGGAGCTTGAATAAACGATTCTCACCCATAATCTTCAATAAAATGGATTATTTCTTATTTATTAATATCCTGCATTATTTTTACTGGATCAAATTCCTCTGAATGCATTCTCATAATTCCTCCAAATGCATTCTTACTCTCTTAGCTTACATTCTTTGCAATTACATAGAAGAAATACAGTCGTAAATAAAATACTACATGTTTTGCACATAGAAAATTCTATATAGCTTTTAGAAAATGTTCTTGGCACAGCTTACTATACTACATTGTTATTACCAGTCACACGTAACTCATTACCAAATTGGTGTGCATAATTTCCTTTTTCTGTGCACATTTACTTTAATGATCAGCTATATATTATTTTCCCTTAAATTTTTCTTTAGAAAAATCGGGACTTACAAAACTGTGTGAAAAGATGATGTGGCTAATTACCAGACGTACTCTAATGGATGTCCTACAGAAAACAATAGCCCCATGCACCTATTTTATGGCATTGTAGTAAACTATAGTGCTATTCATAAATAATAGCAGGTATGAGGAATTATTATATGGAAGGAAATATTTAGCATTTTCTGTGAATTTGTTTGTGTATTGATGAAGCCATCTTTCATAGCTCAGGGGACTTGCTAATCATAATCCTGTGTCTGCTTTAGAAAATACCACCTCAGTGAGCTTTCTAATGAGAGCAGAAATTCCTCCCAGAAAGGATACAAAATATTTAAGTGATTCAATGTTATGTATTACTGACTTTTCAGAGTGAAAATTAAATAATTGCTTAGCAATTTTACATTAAAAAAAAAGCAATATTCCACTTCTGCTTTTTTTCACTTGTTTTTTTTTTTTTCGCAACAGTAAGCATCAAGCTTAACAGTCACTGGTTTCCAATTAAGTATATATTTTACCTTTTTCCATGGCATATTTTTAACACAGTTTTGTAAGTCCCGATTTTTCTAAAGAAAAATTAAAGAGAAAATAATATATAGCTGATCATTAAAGTAAATGTGCACTTCATTTAAAAAAAAATTTTTTTTTTTTTTTCTTTATTTCTACTTTGGACATTCTTTTAAATGTTAATTATTCATTTTCTGAAATTGACTGTAAGTCTTAAATGACATACGTTTCTTCAAAAGTTAATTCTTTAACTCCTGTATGTTTTCCCTCCTTTTCAAAACGTTTGCTTTGATGGATACATACTTTAAAACATGACTTAGGCGTTCTGTTTCTAGATTTGCTGCTTATCACTTTGCTTTATATTTTTACAGAGATATGACAGAAGTGGTTCATATCAAAGACCGAAAAGAAGTCATTCATGAAATGAAGTTTTCTCCAGATGGGTCTTATCTGGCAGTGGGATCCAACGATGGCCCTGTAGATGTCTATGCTGTTGCGCAGCGGTATAAGAAAATAGGAGAGTGTAATAAATCCCTTAGTTTTATTACTCACATCGACTGGTCTTTGGATAGCAAATATTTGCAAACTAACGACGGTGCAGGAGAACGGCTGTTCTACAAGATGCCATGTGAGTCATGGAGGGTATTTATAAAGCAATTTGCAACAATAACAGCACAATGTTTTTTTGTTTGTTTGTTTGTTTTTTAAGGCTTTGAACCACAAAAATAAAATATATAAGAATGTCATTATGACTTCAAAACAAAGGATGTTTTCTGAAACAAGCCTCTAAAATCACAAACCCTCAACAACAACAATAGAAAATCACAAACCCTCAAGAAAAAGGTTAATAAGTTGGGACACATTAAAATGAAAAATACTGGACAACAAAAGAGATCGTAAATAGAATAAAGAGCTAAGTCATAGCCTGGGCATAAATGCCTGCAATTATTATAATGGGCCGAAGATATATGTTTAGAGTGTAGAAAGAATGCCTAAGGAACACTAAAAGGAAAAAAAAAAAAAAAAAAGCACTAGAAAAATGGACAAAGCTTAAATGGCCAATCAAAGTATGAATTAACATCAGGAAAATGATTAATAAAAGCACAATGAGATGCCATTTTACACTATTTTGACGGACAAGACTGTTAATATTAAATGACAGTGCATGTGCTGATGAGCACATGCACAATGAAATCTGTTTGTAATAGCCCAAAAGGAAATATAATGCAAATGGTTATCAGCACGAGGATAGTTTCATTGTGTTATGGCACTGTAGGATAAGCACTGGATCATGAGATTGGCAGTTCAAACCTACCAGCAGCAACTCAGAAACCCTATAGAGGGTTGCTATGAGTCAGAACGGACTTGATGGCATTTAATAACAACAGCAACAACATAGACTTCTATAATAAGTACTGTACTGTGATCCACGAGGTTGGTGGTTTGAGCTCACCAGCTGCTCCGTGGGAGAAAGATGAGGCTTTCTGCTTCCGCAAAGATTCAAAGATTTGGAAATCCCACAAGGCCACTGAGTCAGAACCAACTTGGCTGCACTCTGTACAGAATTTCTGAGGAGTGACTGGTGAGTGGCTTTTGGTTGCTGACCTTGCAGTTAGCTGTCCAGTGCTTATCCTATAAATCCACACCAGGATGTCAATCTTTGATTACTGATTTTTTAACAGGAGGAAAAAGCTGATGCTTAACACAAATTTTGAGCTGAAGTAATTACATTTTGCCTTCAATTTTTCTACTGAAAAATTCATTTTTACCTTAAAATAATAATGTGCTATATTAAACATTTTTAGGTGCCCTTGCCCTATCAAATTTATAAATGTACCATTTGACTTGCCATCAAGTCAATTCTGACACATAGTGATCCTATAGGATAGACGAGGATTAAAACTCCATGGTTGTAAACTTTATAAAAGGAGACTGTTGCATCTTTTTCCTGTGGAGCAGCTGGTAGATTTGAACCATAGACTTTTGGTTAGCAGTGTGGCACTTTGCCCACTGCATCATCAGAGCTCCTTGAATGTACCATTGTGGTGGTGGTGTTGTTAAGAGCTGTAGAGTTGGTTCTAAAGCATAACGACCTTGTATGGGTTTCCAAGGAGCAGCTACTTGGTGCCTATTTTTTTGTCTTAACTTTCTCTTCTTGACAGGATTTCATGTTTTTCCACATGTGAAATAATATGGAACACATGTTTATTATTTGCCATAACAAAAATAAATCCTGCTCAGTGATAATATCATAATTTGTGTTTTTGCTATCCCCTTATTAGGAGTTTGGGGCTAATTTCCATCTTCTTTGCTGGCCCAGACAGTACAGCTCTAACAAGTAGGATTTTCTCTCTTGAGTTACTTCCAAGATTATACATATTCTCCAAAATGGGAACACTGGGTCAATAAAACTGTGTTACTGCTATAAACTCTCTGATTTTGTGGCCATTTTAATGAAGTTTTTAAAAGGAAATAGTGCATTACAATCCAGAGTTCCTGGGTACCAACTTGACAATATGCCAGCAATTTGTGAGGGCGCCTACTTTCACAGATACGTTATTTGAAATATTTTCTTGTTTATTTTGAGGAGAAGGTGTGAGGTAATACTCTTAATTGTTCAGCTTTTGAATTTGAAATTGTGTGTGGTTCAACTCACATTCTTTGTTATTTGTGTCTCCTCCTTTGTATTCTCTCAGTGGATGTTCCTTATCAACAGCCAGTGGACAGTGGGCGTTTGTCCACATATTTGAGTGCACACCCAGGGCCATTTTCCCCAATCAGTCACATTTGTTTCATCTTTGCTGAGTTTTCATCGCTCAGAACTTTCCATTTTAAATTCAGTCATTGTCTTACTGAGTATTTGAAAATCACTTGCTAAGCATCCTTGAATAACGAAAGAATAAACTTAACCAAACTTGTTCAAGCATGGCAAAACGTGGACCAAATATGTAACCGAAAGTCATTTCACCAGTGAAATGAAGCATATTATTATCTATACCTAAATAACCAAGGCCAGGTACACATTAGTAGTTTGAGACACATTACATTTAGTGTGGTGATCCTTTTCTTTGACTTATCCTTGTATCCGATTCAGGTTCATAATAGGTATTTTTTTAAAGCCCTGCAGCAGCAGAAAAAATCACAAACTGGGTAATGAGATTTGATTCTGTGATTTCTTTGGTTTATAGGAATTTTTATTAACAAGAATATTCCTAGACCACTCTAAGACAAAACAAAACAAAACACGAATAAAGTAATATAGGATATGCTTTTTATTTAAATGTAATATTATATTCAGATTTATTGATTATTTTCAGCTGGCAAGCCTTTAACAAGTAAAGAAGAAATCAAAGGAATTCCCTGGGCCTCTTGGACTTGTGTGAAAGGGCCGGAAGTGAGCGGAATTTGGCCAAAATACACGGATGTCTCAGACATCAACTCAGTGGAGGCAAATTACAACAGCTCCGTGCTAGTGTCTGGAGATGACTTTGGACTGGTTAAATTGTTTAAATTTCCTTCTCTCAAAAAAGGTATGGTGAACAGAGATGTTTCATTAAATAACAAATTTAATCTAGAATTTACATGAAGTATGTTGTTGTTTTTGTTAGGTGCTGTCGAGTCAGTACCTAACCACTGTATAGGGTTTCCAAGGAGTGGCTGGTGTGCTTGAACCGTGGTTCAAACGATTTTGCAGTCCAGCGCATTAACCCAGAGCGCTATATCAGGACTCCACATGAAGTGTGTTGTTGTTGTTGTTATGTGCCATGAAGTTGGTTCCAACTCATAGCGACAGACTCATAGGGTTTCCAAGGCTGTAAATCTTTATCGGAGCAGAAAACCTTGTCTTTCTCCTGCGGAGTTTTGAACTGGTAGCTTCCAACTGCTGAACTTGAGATTAGCGGCCCAATTCATAACCACTAATTGCAAGGTTGGTGGTTCAAACTCACCAGGTGCTCCTTGGAAACCTTGTAAAGGGTCGCTATGGGTCAGAATCGACTTGATGGCACTTAACAACAATAACAACACGCTACCAGAGCTCCTTACATGAAACATAATTACGGATAATTTCCTTGCTGTCTGTTTCTGCAGACAATTAATTTATTTTGTGATAGTAGAAAGTGAATTCTTCTACCTATGACATCCTAAATGATGTGGCATTGCAAAGTTAACTCTATGTCTGTTGATAAGTTACTCACTCACTGCTTGGTGATTCATAAGCTTCCATTTCATGGTTCTCGTTTCAAGCAAGTTTTATTTTAAATTTATATAAATAAATATTCATGATTTAAATTATATAAAATATTACATTAAAATATTATTGAAGTTCTTTCATGCTTCACAGCAAATTGGGCTTACACATGGAAAGGGAAAGCAAAGCCTCCCAGGTACAGTTAAAATACATTGAAAACTTACCATTTAAGTGATGACAGTGTATATACCTCTTGTCACAGCACTAATTTTGCAAACCAGATTTACGTGACTAGTGACATTTTGAAAGAGAAGTTTGATTCAAAACAACCCTCCCTGCCCCCATATTTTGTGGTAATTATTTTGTCTTATTTGTTGTTGTTAAAATCCTGGCACTTCAACTCTGAGGCAGCTCCAGCCTTTGTGGGGTCCTGCTGAATTAATCATGGGATGGCCCAGTCCTTGCCCTCCTTTGCAAGTCCACATGCGGACCTGGCTGAGATCCTTCCATTACACTCTGAAAATGACATCTTAGGAAAGTAATCCTTAGGGACATGCTACTGCCTGCAAACACTTTCACTGAAACGATTTTTAGATTAAACAAGGGAAGAGACTGAGAATTATAATCAGAAAGTTATTTTCAGTAAACTGGCAGTTTTAAGGCAGTGACAATTATAGTACAAAATTGAACATAAAACGCAAAGCAAAACCATCATCACTTATACTACACTTGACAAAATAGCCACCAGTTTCAAATGCTTAGAGCACAGAATCATCTCCCTGTTCCAAATTCTAAACTTCTCTCTCTCCCTAATGGGTCCTGTGTGTACCAGGGCATCTTGATAGACTGAGTCACAGACTTGCAGAATGTGAGTTAGGCAACCAGAAGTTATCTGATAATTAAGAATTCAGAGGGAGACATCATTAGGAGCAGAAGCAGGACCATTTTCCTCTTCAACTTCTTATTGTGAACTGGGTGTGGCCAAAAGTCACTGATGTCACTGACATCAGCTCTAGGGGAACCCCAGTATCCTTTTAGAAGCCAGTGAGGTTAAATGATTTATTTTGGGATGAAGGTTGACAGCGCGTATCTGTTTTCCATTCCACAATTCAATTCATACACATTTTGTTTCATGTCACTGATTGCAAATCCCCAAAATACATCGTCACTTTGTCCTTGGGCAAATCTTGCCCTTTTGATCTCAGATGGTTGCTTATTCTAAGAAGTGCTTCACCTCCCTGTTTACCTTATATATAGCCTTGTCCGATGTTTGGCTGAAGATGAGCCAGGGGTGTGAATTCACTTCTAGACCTGAAGAATAACTAAGGGCCATAGTCTTAGGTGTTCTATGAGTCTCTATTGGACCTGGTATTTTTTAGGATTGTGAGTTTTGTTCCTCAATTTTCTCCCACTCTTTGCAGGATCTTCTAACATGACTCCTTTTGGATCGGTTAGTAGTGGTAGCTGGACACCTAGTTCTTCTGGTGTCGGGATCGTGGAAGTTGAGGTTCATGTAGTCCATTAGTTTATTGAACTGTTTTCCATGCGTCCTAGATTTTCTTCAATCGTTTTTACTCCAGACAGAAAGAGACCATTAAGTTCACCTTAAATGACTGCTCACAAGTTTTTCAGACCCAGTCACTACACATCATAGTCTTTGTGCCAGTTGATCTTGGTGTCCCCTGGGACTATGGTCCTGAGCCC
This sequence comes from Chrysochloris asiatica, assembly GCF_000296735.1. Taxonomy (NCBI): domain Eukaryota; kingdom Metazoa; phylum Chordata; class Mammalia; order Afrosoricida; family Chrysochloridae; genus Chrysochloris; species Chrysochloris asiatica. Next base: position 2,546,097 of record NW_006408763.1, on the reverse strand, counting down.
CTAGGCCCAGTGACTCATTCCCTCTTAGTGTTTGTTTATCACTAAGAAGTTTCCATAATTTTGTCCCCTGTATGCTTTGCTATATTCATAGATATATTTGTATATCCTCTGTCAAACCTATATATATATATGTACTGGAGTCCTGGTGTGGCACTGTGGGTTAATGCGTCAGACTGCAAAGCCATTTGAACTGCACGGCCAGCGGTTCAAACTCACCAGCTGCTCCTCAAAAACCCTATACATGGTCGCTATGGGTCGGAATCGACTCAATGGCACTTAACAACAACAATATATATATATTGTTGTTAAGTGTCTATGAGTCAAGATATATGTGTGTGTGTGTGTGTGTGTGTACAGACCCACTATCCTTCCCACATCTGTTCAACCTGTGTGTCTATCCGTGCACCCACTCATAGAGTATTGTTACTGAAAGGTTGAGTGTATAATAGTATTTATATCTGTTGTCTTTAACTCTTGTATTCTTCCCAGTGTCTTCCTTTATCTTCATCTTGGGTTTTTTGTTCATTTTGTTTTTTACTGATTCCCTTTTATTATATATTGCATTCACCTTCATCCGAGTTAGTATATGTCTACCTTCTAGTTAGTGATTTATCCTTTTGCCCCAGGTAAACATCAAATATAGGTTCTTTTTTTGTGTGTGTGAACATTTTCTTGACTTTTTATAATAGTGGTCTCATACAGTATTTGTCTTTTTGTGATTGAATTATTTCATTCAGCCTAATGCCCTCCAGGTTCTACCATGTTATGCGGTGTTTCTTAGATTCATTGTTATTTTTTAACATTTAATAATATTCCATTGTGTATATGCATCATAGTTTGTTTATCCATTCTTTCATTGGCTATTTAGGTATTTCTGAATTTGGGATTCATGTTAATTCAGCAAGAGTTGGTATCTCTATGTAGCACCAAGCCTTCTAGAGTGAGATGCAGGCCTGGAAAATAGTCATGGAAATGTAGACCTCAGGTTTTCTCATTACAACAGAGGGGGTGAGGAGCAATGCTTTCTGTCAAAATGAGACATTCTTAAGTGAAAATCAAATAGCTCTGAGGAGGGTGGCACACAGGGGACATTGGAGTGAGGAGAGGTGAAGAGGAAGAGTTACCATGTAGCAGTGAATGTGTAATAAACCCACTGGGTGATATGCAGTTTTCACAGCAAACTGACTTGCTTTCTTGTTGTGACTCCTGGTTTGTAAATCCTGCAATTTGCCCCAGAGACATTCAGGCTCCTTTCTATGCACCCCCTCCCCTTTTTTTGTACCAAAATTACTGGTAGGGAAGTTTATAAAACAACGTGGGACTAGTTGATGGGAATAATACAATTTGCCCCAGAGACATTCAGGCTCCTTTCTATGCAACCCCCCCCCCCACCACCTTTTTTTGTACCAAAATTACAGGTAGGGAAGTTTATAAAACAATGTGGGACTAGTTGATGGGAATAATACAATTGGTGGACCTTTTCTCCCTGTAGCCCAAGTTACCAGTGAAAAGTATGCTACCCAATTTTTGAATCTGTTAACATGAGCAGAGTTGATGACCGTGAGCTGGTGTGGAGACAGCAAACATTATAATTTTCCACTGTGATTAAATAAAACTCACAAGCAAATTAATTGAACACATTTGCAATTATATATATGCAACATTATATTACACAGTAATTAGATATCTTTTCTTCAGTTATTGAAAATGATTACAATTGGTGTTATTTTTACATAGGCAAGCCAAATTGCTTTTTCATATTTTATTTTTGATACTTTAAAAATCTTAAAGTAGTTTTAACATCAATACTAACAGTTTTTCTCTAATACATAGACTGTATCCCATTTGTCCATCACCCACAATGACATAAGATAAAATCCGTAGTCTTTCTCATTGACATTTCTCTTGTCTTAACCCCCATGGTCCACCACTCATTTGTCAGTTTGTCCTTGTGTGTTACTTGCATGTTGCTATGATGCTGGAAGCTACTATACCACTGATATTTTAAGTATCAACAGTATCACCCATGGTGGACAGATTTCAGGAGAGCTTCCAGACTAAGACAAATAAAGAAGAAGGAGAGAGGGGCCAATTCTGAAGGGTTATCCACTGAAAACTCTATGAATGGCAGTGAAACATTGTCTTATATAGTTCCAGAAGATAAACCCCTCAGGTTACATGGTACTCAAAAGATGACTGGGGAAAGGTTGCCTCCTCTCATTTCTTAATGACATGAATGGAGCACAGGCTTCAGGATCTTCATTTGCTGATGAAGCACAACTCAAAATGAGAAGAAGCAGCTAAAAACATCCATTAGTAATGTGAACATGGAATATCTGAAGTATGAATCTAGAAAACTTAGAAGTCATCAAAAATGAAATTGAACAAATAAATATAGATATTCTAATCGTCATTGTTGTTGTTAAGTTCTGTTGAGTTGGTTCCAACTCACAGCAGCACTGTATAGTGTTTATGAGAAGTATCTGGTGGGTTTAAACCTTCAATTAGTTTAGCAATCCAGTGCTTATCTTACATTGCCACACCAGAACTCCATCCTAAGCATTAGAGAACTGAAATGGACAAGTATTGGCCATTTTTAATAAGACAAACATATGGTTTACTTTACTATGCCAGGAACAACAAATTGAAGAGGAATGGTGTCACATTAATTGTCAATAAAATAATTTCAAGACCTACCTTGAAGTACAATGCTGTCTATGATAGGATAATATCTATATGCCTTCAAGGAAGACTGGAGTCCTGATGTGGTACTGTAGATTAATGCACTGGACTTCAAGGTTGGTTTGAACCACAGGGTAGGTGTTTCAAGCTCACGAGTCACTCCTCAGAAACTTTATACATGGTCTCTATGAGTCAGAACCAACTGACTGGACAGCCCTTAACAACAACGGCAAGGAAGACCATTTAGTGCCACTGTTATTCAAATTTACTCACCAACCACTAAAGCCAATGATGATGACATTGAATAATTCTAAACTTGATCAAACATGCAATCAAGATGCTTTAATAATCACTGGTGATTGCAATGTGAGAGCTGAAAACAAAGAGGAAGGATTCATAGTTGGAAATTATGTCCTTGGTGATAGAAATGATGCTGGAGATCGCATGATAAAATAATTACAAGACCAGTGACTTCTTCATTACAAAAATTGCTTATTTCAACAACATGAACAGTGACTATACATATGCACCTCACCAGATGAAATACAAAAGATCAATCTGACTTTATCTATGGAAGAGATGATGGAAAAGCTCAATATCATCAGCCAAAACATGGCTAGAGGCCAACTGTGTAACAGACAGACCATCAATCACTCATATGCAAGTTCAGGCAGAAGCTGAAGAAAATTAAAACAAGTCCATGACAGCCAAAATATGACCTTAAATATATCTCACTGGAATTTAAAGACCATCTCAAGGACAGATTTGATATGTTAGACACTAATGACTGAAAATCTGAAGAGTTGGGAGATGACATCAAAAATGTCACACATGAAGAAAACAAAAGGTTATTGAAAAGAGAGCAAAGAAAGACCAAAGTGAATGTCAGAAGAGACTCTGAAACTTTCTCTCTCTCTTTTTAAATGTTTTATTGTGAATTATGTGATAGCTTACATGGGAGAACATTAGCTTTACATTCATCCTATCATATATCATTTCATTGACATGGTTACAATCCCCTCCATGCATTATCAACCAACCAAAGGGTATACCCTACAAGCCTACCCCCCGGTCCTCAGCACACAGCCCCTCTCCTTCTCCGGGTCTAAAGTCCCCAGGCTCTCTGGGTCTGAAGTCTCTCCACATCATCATCTCTGCCTCCATCTCTGGCATCTCTGCTTCTCTGGGTAGGGTCCCGATCTCCGCTCTTCTCCTTTAATGGTCCCAGGGACCTCCACTCCTAGACTGCAAAGTTAATCACTCCCCTCCTTTTGCTACAAAACGTCTACCTTTACATTTCCAACCCTCACAATCAGTCCTAATAACAATTATTCACTATTGTATCACAAGAGACCTATCCGCATTTCATTTCATCAGCCCTTCCTAGACAGATCAGATACTAGTTCTGGTACCGTAGTGGTTATGAATCGGGCTTGGAACCACAAGGTTAGCAGTTTCAAATTACCAGCTGTTCCACAGGAGAAAGATGAGGCTTTCTGCTCCCATAAAGATTTACAATCTCAGAAACCCTGTACAGGGTCGTTAATGAGTCGGAACCGACTCCACGGCACGTAACAACAACAACAGTGGAGATACTACCATCCTCCACACCCTCTGGATCTACGTTCCCTCTTGAAAGCTTGTAAGCTGGTCACTTCTTACCTTTGTAATCCTCCCATTTTGGGTAGACAATGTCCAAGTTGCCCATCCCTGTCTACTCT
>NW_006408763.1:2521223-2541594 GCF_000296735.1 Chrysochloris asiatica | reverse complement strand
ACTCTTTTTTTCCTCTTCCTTTTTCTAGTTGAGCTCTGATCATCCAGTCATTGAAGCCAGGTCAAGTGGGTATTATCTGCAAGTGTGGGTGTACTTATGCATATGTTCTCTCTTCTTATCAACTGGATGCTTCACTCTCCACTCTAGTCCTCTGTGGCTATGTCACTGACTCTGGGCCCAAAAGTCCCCAGGTCTTCCCACACTGCTGGCCAATCAGGTCTCCACCTAGGTTCACAAGAGTGTATTGAATGTTGTAGGGCTTAGCTCGCAGCTTCATAGCTGTTTTTCCCTCACTTCCCCTTACTGGTGATGAACGTGGTTACCAATCAGAGCATGTATTCCCATTAAGTCTTAGTCTTAGAAGGGGGTTTGCCCTGCGGAGACCCTACCACTTGCCTTGATGTCTCCTGGGTGAGCAACTTTCTTGTTCTTGTAGTAATCAGTCGGTCTGCCTGTTTTATTTTGTATTTTTCCTATCGGTCTTTCTTTCAAGGAGTATCTTCTGTTCTTCTAGCTGCTCCAGCTGGTCTGCTTGTCCTTTCAAGTTGAAGTTTCCACCTCAGAGGATTCTGAATGCAGTTCAGGATTCCACTTACGGTCTTATGTAATGCAGAGGCTTCGCAGGAAGCCACTTTCACTGGGCACATTGTAGCCCCATGTTAGGTATTCCAGTCAATTATAGGCAGAAGACAGACTTACAAGCTTTCTATGGTGCTATTTCTGGCTATTCCTTTCTCTCCCCATCAAGTGTTTATTTTATAATGGTATGCCAGGGAATCCAAGATTCAAAAGACAGCCAAGCATCTTAACATTATTTCCTCCCCATCTTTCCCCATTCCAACCATGTCTCTATCCCTGTATCCTAGAGCCCTGTTGTTCCAAGGTTGTGCATGCATCATTATTTACCTCTGTCCCACTTAGCTCATGCACACCTGCCTAATTGTTTTCCCGTCCACTTTGTTCTTCCATTCCCCTCCCTCTTCTTGTGTAGTGTCCCCCACCCTAGCACCCAAACTATCCTGTGTCTATTCCCTACCCTGTGTTCCACCTTCCCCTCCCTCCCTTCATCCCACCCCCACATGCCAGTAACCAGCAAAGAATCACTCCCCCCTTTAGTATGGGTTATTTTTCTTAGTCTTTTACAGTAGTGGTCCTATGCAGTATATCTCCTTTTGTGACTGCCTAATTTCACTCAACATAATGTCCTCAAGGTTTATCCATGGTATACGGTGGCTTACAGCTTCCTTGTTATAATCTTCAAGGTAGCATAATATTCCATTGTGTGTATGTACCCAAGTTTGTTTATCCATTCTTCATTTGATGGGCTCTTAGGCTGTCTCTGTCTTTTTGCTGTTGTAAATAGTGCTGCTATGAACATTGGTGTGCATATATCTACTCGTGTTATGGCTCATATTTCTTGTGGGTAAATGTCAAGTAGAGGAATTGCTGGATCATATGGTATTTCTATTTCCAGCCTTCTGAGGAAGTGCCATATTGCTTTCCAGAAAGGTTGGACCAGTTTACAATCCCAGCAGCAATGCAGGAGCATCCCAGTCTCTCCACATCCCCACCAGTATTTATTGTTTTCTACTTTTTTGATCTTTGCTGTTATTGCTGGTGTGAGATGATATCTCATTGTTGTGAAACTTTCTCTTGAATGTAGAAAAGCTAAAGTAATTGGAAGAAATGAGAAGCAAAAGAGCTGAACAAAAAATTTAAAAGGGCAGCTTGAAAAAACAATGTAAAATATTATAATGAAATATACAAAGGCCTGAAGTTAGAAAACCTAAAGGGACAAACATGCTCAGCATTTCTCAGACTGAAAAAACATGAAGAAAAAATTCAAGACTCTGGTTACAGTGTTTTACTGTTGTCAAGATGTTATGCTGCTGCAACATAGAATATCAAAAGGACAAATATAAGCCTGTTTAATTTTATTATTAGAAGCCTAGTAAGGAACTGCCAGTAATTGATGTGAAACTAGGGATATATTGCTGACATCAGATGGCTCTTTGCTGAAAGCAGAGAATATCAGGAAGATGTTTACTTGTGCTTTATTTACTATGCAAAGGCATTCGATGTTTCAACCATAACAATCAATAGATAATATTGTTAAGAATGTCTATTTCAGAACACTCCATTTTTCTCAAAAGGAACCTGTGCATAGACCAATAGGCAGTTGTTCCAATAGAACAAGAGGATATTGAATAATTTAAAATCAGGAAAGGTGTGCACCAGGGTTGTATAATTTCACCATACTTAGTCTGTATGCTGAGCAAATAATCTGAGAAGTTGGATGGAAGACTCATTAATAATCTGTAATATGAGAAAGGCTCAAAAGCTGAAGTTCTGAATATTTCAACCAATCAAGAATGTGTGTGTGGGTCTGGAAAGGATTCATAGGATGGGAGTTGTTGCTGTTATTAAGTGCCGTCGAGTCAGTTCCGACCCATAGCGACCTTGTATAGGGTTGCTATAGGTCTCCCATCCTATGAATCCTTTGCAGACACTCACACATTCCTTGAACAATTACCTCTTAGGACAAGTGTCATGAATGTTTTAAGACTTGAGTTAAAGAAATTCTGGACATTGGAAGAGAAAATGTCAACCTTCACTATAGCTTGAATGAACTTGATGCAGTGCAGAAACAGAAAGATCCATGTATCTAGAGTGTAATGAATGAGTTGTAGAGGTGGATACCATGAGACTGGGGAGGTGGCAGGTTACATATAATGAAGTGTTTTGTAAGTCACTGCTGCAAGTTTGGAATGGAATTTCTGTTGAATTTTAATTGGAGGGATGAAATAACTAAATTATCTGTACCCCCATGATATTAAAACACCATCCATGGCTGATGACAACATTGAATGTGCATATGAAATGATTCTGCTGAATAGATGAGTGACCATGGATTACAAATCAGCAAATCATTTACAAATCAGCTATGGCTCTGTTTATTAAATAATCCACAACAAACTAGGGTTTTGAAAATTTGTGCAAGATTGGTACTAAAACAACTTACAGAAGAGCATAAATGAAGCATTTGGACATCTGAAAACAAAATTTGGACTGGTACTTGAAAGAAAGTAAAAGTTTCTTTTAAAAAAAAATTGCTACTGATGATGAGACATGGATGCATCACTATGAGCCTGAGAGTAAACGACAAAGTATGGAATGGAAACATCCTCAATTGCTGACCAAGAAAATTTTTAAAAGTCAACTATCAGCTGGAAAATTAAACTTTGGATTAAATGCAGAGGACTGGTATCCAAGGGTGTTGTGATATTGCATGACAATGCGCATTCACACACCACTGCCCACACTTTTGACACTCTGCAAAAACTTCGTTGAGAAAGTGTTAAAACATCCTCTTTATAGTTTTGATCTTGCTCCATTGTACTTGAACTTGTTTGGCCCCCTGAAAGCAGTGCGTTGATGGCAAAGATTCACCTCTGATGAAGAAGTGAAGACAGCTGTGCATTCGTGGCTCACAGCTCAGCCTAAAACAGTTTTTAATAAGGGAATATGAAAGCTTGCTGACAGATGGACAAAGTGTATTGAATAAAAAGGAGATTTTGTCAAAAAATGATGTTATTTGTCCCTTCTGAAAGTTGATTAAAATAAATACTACAGCCAGAGTATGGAAAATTTTTTACTCACCCTTGTAATTATTTCTTTTAAAAGAACAATTGGACCCTGTGTGATGGTTAAGGGAAGGCAACGTTTCACGTAGAGAGATTGTCGCAAGTGTCCACATGAGAGGTGATATGGGTTGAACCAAGGTATTAAGCACAGACATAAAGGGAGGGGTGTGTGCTCAGGAAAGAGTGTCAAGGAAAAATTGAAGATGTTGCTGATGAATTGGGTATGAGAATAGTGGAAATGAAAGGAAGTTAGGATGATTCCTAAATTTTGGACTTAAGCAATAGGGTGGGTGGTGATTTTATTTACAGGGATGGGGAAATGAGAAAGGAAAATATTTTGTCTGTGTGTGTACATGTTTTATGGGGGTAGGAGGGAGGGAATGTAAGAGAAGGGAACTCTTTGGCTTGTTTTGTTTGTGATCAGACATTCAAGTGGACTTGGCATATGGGGTGTGAGTTGCTCCAGGGAGAAATCAGAGACGAACACTAGGCAGCCCTGGGTAGAGCCCTCCTTTTTGGTGCAGAGGATGAACAGAAGCCTTGTGAAGTCATTTAGTCTTAAGGAGAGACTTTGAAGTGACTTCTATGGTCTGCATTTATACAATAAGTATTTGATAAGTGCTGTCCTAGGACCTTGAGATATCAATGAAAAGGCAAACACTATTTCCTGCCTCTATGGAGCTTTTGTTCTACTGAGGAGATAGTTAATAAACATAAACATGTTTGAGGGTGAAAATTGGTGTAGAGAAATTAAGAACAGTGGAGTAGAGAGTGCTTGAGTGAAGCAGCAAAGTGTTGCTATTTTAAATAGACTAGTCCAAGACAGCTCACTGATAGGCCTTCATTTGATAGACTCCTCAAAGAGGTAAGAGAATCAACCATTCAGCTTTCAGGAAAAAGAACACTGCAGACAGACAGAAGGAACAGCAAGTGCAAAGTCTGGAGACAGAAGAGAGTCTGACATGTTAGAGGAACAGTAAAGAGGCCAGTGTGCCTGGAACAGAGAAGTGATGAGAAAAGACCAGAGAAACAAATCAAATATATTAGAAAATTAATGGTTTTGCAGGCTCTAGTTCTAGCTTAACAAGGATGTATTAGTTACCCATTGCTATATAACAAATTACCCTCCACACATAGCAGCTAAACACAACAAGCGTTTATTATTTCACAGATTAGAGGTGGTGGTGGCAGGAATTCAGGAGTGGCTTAGCTGCGTAGTTCTAGCTCAAGTTCTCCTTTGAGGTTGCAGTCAAGATGTCAGCTGGAACTGCAGTTATCAGAAGACTAGAATGAACCAGAGAATGCACTCAGATGGTTCTTGGCCGGAAGTCTCAGAGCCTTTCCATAGACTATTTGATGGTCCTTATGACATGACATCCAGCTTCCCCCAGGATAAATGATCTGAGAACAAGAAGGAATCTGCAGTGCCTCTCACAGCTTCCTCTTGGATGGCACACCTTCACTTCTGCCATGTTACATTCATATTGAGTTGAATTTGTGAGGTCTTAATTTGTGATCATGTTTTTAAACTTCCAAACAGCTCATTAAATGATCTGTGGAGAGGGTGTAAAGGTCAGGGGCACCAAAAGATAACTCAGTACTTTCAGATCCGAAGTGATGTCGGAAGAATATGTCCTGCTTTCCCTTGATTGAACTTTCATCATCTAGCATCCTGGTATGGCACTGTAGAATCATCACGGACTGCTAACCACAAGGTTAGTGGTTCAAACCCACCAACTACTCCTCAGAAACCCTATACAGGGTCGCTATGAGCCAGAACTGAATCAGTGTCACTTAACAACAACAACAAAAATAACAGAGCATCCTGCTGTGGTGTTGTAGGATCAGCACTGGACTGCTAACCACAAGGTGGTTCAAACCCACAAACTACTCCTTGGAAATCCTATAAGGGTCACTATGAATTGAAACCAACTCGATAGCACACAACAACAAGCATCTCCAGCTGGTGTTAGGTAGAATCGGTCTGACTTTATAAACAAAACTAAATTAGGCAACTCTTTGAAGTAGGCAAGGCTGCTTTCTGAGACCCAAGGTCTTTCTTTTCCCCTCTGTGCCAACATTCCCCTCATCCTTTCAGAAGCCCTGCAGTAAGAGGGCCTTTCCCGGGTCAGAAAATGCTCTCAAGATGGGGCCACATAGCAGTTACTTTCACATTCATATCCATTTAAATCATTACCTCTCCTATGGATATTTGAATTTTAAACATCTTAAAGGAGTTTTTGAACAGATTCATGTTTCCCTCATTAAGGAACTTTATATTTAGAAGGACTTTAAAAGGTAGAAGTGCTTTTGAAGGAGGAACTGGGTATTTTGTTGGCCCCCTGAAATCTCAATAGACTGTAGAATAATAGGCCTTGAGGATATTAATACTTCTGTGGACAAGCATGTACTGGAAACTTTACTGCATAGTTCAACCACAAACAGAACTTCAAGTGGATTTTCTCATTGCAGTCACTTCCTGGAGTGGTGTTTACTGAGTAAAGCAACCAATTGAGGAGAAAAAATATTTATTCTCCCAACTCTACATGTACGTGATTCCAAGCAACAGTTTTGACTTCTTTTCTACTCAGAATTATTTTCTGTTTCTCTCTTGTTTTATCTTGCATTTAAACAAGAATGTATAGGAGGTTCATTCTTTATCACTTATTTGAAACAGGTTCAGATTTGTCTTTAGCCACAGTGCTTAAAATTTTAGCTTAATTCATACTGGAATAACTGAGATGATTTTAGGAGAATTTGATTTATTTGCTATGATACATGTAAAAGTTGAAAATTATTTTCTAATCTATTCAAAGTTCTTAAATATATCTAAGTTTTTTAAAAATTATTATGTTCTGATATATTTAAATGTTTTATACATCAACGTGAATAAGGAATGGGATAGACTGAATTTAATTTATTCATTTATTTTGCATAATTAATTTTCTCCTTGAAAATATCTTTTCAGGAGCCAAATTTAGAAAGTATGTGGGCCACTCTGCACATGTCACAAATGTCCGCTGGTCCCACGACTTTCAATGGGTACTGAGCACGGGCGGAGCTGACCACTCAGTCTTCCAGTGGAGATTTATTCCAGAAGGTGTCACCAACGGCATGCTGGAAACCACACCCCAGGGTAAAACCAAGAATAATGTTTCAACATCTCTTTATTTCTCCAGGAAAATGTCAAACCTCCCTAAGATCCATTCTGGAGGTAAAGAGTTAAAGCAATTTTGAAAAACTCATCCCTATAATAAACCAGAACTGGTATCAGGAAGAAGAGGGAAGGGATCTTGAAAATTAAAAAGGAAAATTCTTAAGACCCTCCTGGGTCAATTGAATCATTTTCTTCAAAAGAATTTGCTTCTATCAAATACAAGTTGAAGTGTAAAAACATCTTTGATGGTAGCCTTGGTGTATACATCATTTTAGCCTCTTTTGGACAATTGTAAGGGGCTGTGGATCAGGCTTTGGCATGACAGGGTACCCCTTAAATCGGGTGGCTTCCAGAGTGGGGTTCAAAGAATGGTCCATGAATGGGACGGATGCGTTCCAGTTTAGTGCATCCGTAATGTTTGCATGTACATCCATTTTAATGTCAGTAGGAATGATTAGGTGATAAAGAACTATTTGTTACTATTTGTATTGAGAGGAATTTTGTAGAAGTTTTGACTTTGACAATCTCTGATACTTGATGGACATGTTAAAAGGCTAAAGAGGATCTTTGTTGAAAACAATAATTAGATTTCCTTTTACTCCAGTCTTCCATTAGGTAAAACCTACCCTTTTTACATTTTTCAAAGCAAAAGGGAAAACCCAAAGATCCACTGTCTAATAGAAGTGAAGCCATGAGTTCACTCTGCTTGGGAGAAGTAACCCTAATCCTGAAAAGGGGTCAGGGATGAGCTGAGTTTCTCTTTCCCTGCCCAAAAAATGAAATTTAAACAAAAGATATTTTGATAATCTACACTAAATGAAAACTATGGTGTCATAATTTTTTTCTTTAAATTGATAGGATAAAAGAACGAAAATCTTTTAGTCTTTTCAAGCAGAGTCTCAGAAGTTTTGCTTGTTTCTTGTGGGCTGTGTTTCTGCAGAAGGTGGCACTGATTCCTACAGTGAAGAATCGGATTCCGATTTGTCAGATGTGCCAGAGTTGGACTCTGATATTGAGCAAGAGACTCAGATCAATTACGATCGCCAGGTCAGTACACAGGGAGCAATCCAAAGGCTTCATTAACTTGCAACTTCGATAGCCCGTTGAATGTAGACATTGCACTGAAAATGGTTGGTATTTAGGCAGAAGACAAAAAATAGGGACATTTTCCTAGATCTTGCTTTTAAATGTAGATTAAACAGTAAGCATTTATCTGATCCTGTCATTGTTGTTGTTGTTAAGTGCCATCAAGTTGGGTCCAACTCATAGCAACCCTCTATAGGGTTTCCAAGGAGCAGCTGGTGAGTTTGAACTGGCAACTTTGTGGTTCAAACCAACTGTGCAGTCCAGTGCATTAGCTCACAGAGCCACACCAAGACTCCATTAGAGCCTATCATTGTTGATGTTGTTATGTGCTGTCGAGTCGATTCCGACCTATAGTGACCCTGCATAGAGCTTCCAAGGCTATAAATCTTTATGGGAGCAAAAAGCCTCATCTTTCTCCTGTGAAACTGCTGGTAGTTTTGAACTGCTGACCTTGAGGTTAGCATCCCGATTCATAACCACTACGCTACCAGAGCTCCTTAGAAATTTAAAAAGTGGAAGAGTTTCAAAGCTGAGCTCATGCCACTCAGGATTCTCTGCCTCCCTAGTATCTATGACTTTAGATTTTTTTTTTTTTTTCCTTGCAGAAACACTTGCAAGTAAGGTATAGGATTTTTCATTTTCTTAGCAGGTTATTAAATCATATACTTCCTTTTAAGGGTAGGTAACCTCTGAGGCAGGGTGAGCTGGTTTCTCTCTTGCCTCATGACCACTGTCCTCCATGTAATTGAAATAAAAGCCCAAATTCAGTGTGCATGCTCTCTCCAATCTGAAATCATATCTAGTAAAAATTTGGGTAATTGCATCCAAATTGAGTCCTTTGAAAAAAAAAAAGATATTTGATCTTCGCAATAAAAATGGTGAATGTGAGAAAAGAGCATTCTTTCAGGGGAATCTGGACATATATTGCTATATTATCGTGGCAACCTTTGGAATTCTGTGTCCTTCTTTGCCATTTAACAAAGGTATGTGAAGCAGATTCTGTTCCTGGACATTGAGTTGATGAGATTTCATTTTTTAGATACATCAGCTGTCCATATTGCTCTTTCAAGGTTTCTGTGTAGACCTATGACAGCTGCTGTATATTGAGTGTGTCTCTGAGTCTATCCTGTCCTTTAAACATGCTGAATTCAACCCCACAATGTCCCTGAGAAATCCAATAATTTGTCTCCACCAACTTAATCTGTAATATTAGCATTAGAATGAAGATCTGAGTTTCTCTTTAAAGCCCATGCTCTTTGTACTATTTGGCTTCACCCCTTTCTATAAGCACTGAGTCATTTACTGAATTTCAGCAATAGCATTTTTTTTGTTTTTTTCCAGCGTATTATCATCCCTCATTTCCGTATTTGGAAAATTGGGTTCATACCAAGGTTTGTGAAAAGAAAACAAAAGGTCATCAACCATTCCTCCTACAGCTCCCTCTACTCAGCTGGTTTTGATCATTCATTGAAATGACCAGAGAGAACTCAGTATACTCACAGTTATGTGATCTAGGGAAGTGAACAGGTTACAATTCAGAGTCATGAACATTTAGGGAACAGTTTTTCCAGTCAGGACAACCTCTCCTCTACCATGGCCACAGGCAGACCTGTCTCTGCTCCCTAGCCTCTCTGCCCTGCCCCAGCGGTGTTGCAAAGCTCTCTTAGGGCTGATGATGAGGCCTACAGGACAAAGTTACAAAGTTCTCTTAGGGCTGCTGATGAATGCCTACCGCTTCGTGGGTCAGCAAATATAGCTCCTCCAATTTACATGCCTGGAGGCATCCCACTGCTCAGAGTCATTCCAAGTTACATGCTCTGTGGTCTGGGAAGCCCACTGCTCTGTCTCATGAAGATATAAGGGGGGAAAAGCAATTTTTTACAATTGGTAAGTAAGTTTTTATTTAAGAAAATGGTATTAGTGAAAGAATGAAAAGGCATGACTATTGAAATCTATGCTTAGGAATCTCCCTGAGGCCTTAATTTCTAAATGTGTCACATATACTATTTATGTTCAGAACATTCCTGAGTTATTCTTGAGCAAGGATTGTTACCTCATTCTACTGATAAAAAAGTGAGTCCCACAGAGGTTATGAAACTTATTCAAATAAGTCTTAGCAATGCCAAGGCTAGAATTCAGTGCTCCAAAGTAAATAGTTTATGAACTGCCAAAAGAATCCTGAATTCAGGGAATGACAATCTTCAAAATCTTAGTTCACTGCATCTGTAATAGGAAGACCAGTGATAAGATTTCTGACTTTTTTTAAAGATTTGGTCAAATCCTAAACAGTTTTTAATATAATAAAGTTTCTTGATTTTTAAAAAAGTAATATATTCACTCAATTCCAGTTCATAGAGACCCTGTATAACGTTTCTGAGGCTGTAAATCTTTCCGGGAGCAGAAAGCCTCATCTTTGTCGTATGGAGCAACCTATGGGTTTGAACTGCTGACTTTGTGGCTAGCAGCCCAGTGCTTACCTGTAGTGCCACCCGGGCTCCTTTAAGTAATATACTTGGAACAAATTAAAAACTGTCCTTCATGAAGGTGAAAAATTATTCATTTTATTTAATTTTCAAGGTTTTATTGACATTTCCTGATAGTAGAGCATAAACATACAGTAAACAACAGGTTGGTTTTATGTCTGTTTAAATTAAATTACAGAAAATGTTCTCTCAGTCAGCATCACACTTTAGGTCATACATTAGACCAAGAGGGGAGCTTTGCTTTATGATTCACAGTCTAATCCATCAAAACAGATGAGACTATGAAAGGAAAATAATTCCAAAGAGCAATTCTAGAAAGAACTGCAATTTCATGAGGTCTACATTTTGCAGATATCAGAATCTTCAAGAGATGTATTACCTTAGACGGAATTCTAACAAAATATTTTATTTATATTTTTGTTATTGATTTTTTTTCTAATTTTCTAGCAACTTATTATTTTGTGGCTATAAATTGCCTAAAAATCATAATAATGGCAAACAAAAATGAGAAAATTGTTATAGATACTAATGATCTAAAAGATATTTCATGTTAGTTTTTTTATTCATTAGAAGAAAGCCAAATTCATTTGCATACCTTATGTTCTCAAAACCATGATACTGAAGTAATATGTTCTCAGAATGCCAAGACATTGAGGGTTTAGAAACCTGAGGAAAGGAGTTTCAATTAAATGTTTGTGTTTCACTTTAAGGTTTACAAAGAAGATCTACCTCAGTTGAAGCAGCAAAGTAAAGAGAAAAATCATGCAGTGCCCTTCCTTAAACGAGAAAAGGCACCAGAGGATAGTCTGAGACTCCAGTTCATACACGGGTAGGTGGCCTGCCTGTGTGCCTTGATTAGTTTCCTCCCAGTCTCTACCAAGCCTTATAACCAGGCTGAGACAGACCCCTCCCCTCAGTCCTGTCAACTGCTTCTCTCTAGTGCGCATTTAACTGTGGGTGTTATTTTAACCATGATTCTCTGTCCAATTTTTTCAGTTGATGGTCCATGATTGTCTGTAGACAATCCTTCATGTACTTTTTGATTTGTTGCTATAGGTGCTCAATGCTATTTCACTTCTTTCTTGCCATCTTTTTTCCCTCGATCTTCCTGCTCCAGCTCCTTCCTATTCTATTTTGCTGGCTTCATACTAGGACAATGTTTTTCAGACATTCTGCAAATGCTATACACCCTTACACATTTTAAGTTAACACCTACAGTTTTTCATAATAAATTTTAAGCTTTGTGAAGAATATAGTGTCTGTTGCATTATAAACTCATCTGTCTTTTAAATGGCTTCAATAGAACTTAGGAGTCCTGGTGTAACACAGTAGGATAAGCACTGGACCGAAAAGTCAGTTTGAACCACAGGGTGAACCATTCAAACTCACCAGCCATTCCTGGAAACCCTATACAGGATCACTATGTGTCAATGGCACTTAATAGCAAGAAAGGGAACCTAAATGTCAAAGAAATTTTCTTTCCTCTATCATCCATTTAAAAAAAATATATGAACAAGCAGACCAACCTGGAGTGGCTAGAAGAACAGAAGATACTTCTTGAAAGAAAGACCTACAGGAAAAATATAAAACAACATAGGCAGACCGACTGTTACTACAAGAACAAGCAACATGCTTGCCCAGGAAACATCAAGGCAAGTGGTCAGGTCCCCTCAGTGCAAACCCCCTTCCAAGACTAAGACTCAATGGGAATACACGCTCTGATTGGTGACCACTGTTAGACACCGATAAGGGGAAGTGAGGGAAAAACAGCATTGAAGCGGTGAGCTAAGCCCTACAACGTTCAATAGACTTCTGTGAACTCGGGTGAAGACCTGGTTGGCCAGCAGTGTGGCAAGACCTGGGGACCCTTGGGCCCAGAGTCAGTGACATAGCCACAGAGGACTAGAGTGGAGAGTGAAGTGTCCAGCTGATAAGAAGAGAGAGCATATGCATAAGAACACCCACACTTGCAGATAATACCCACTTGACCTGGCTTCAATGACTGGATGACCAGAACTCAACCAGAAGTAAAAAGAAAAGGAAAAAAAAAAGTATTCTCATACAATTTGATGAACTTGACCTACACCTATGGAAGCAGTAGCTCAAAAGAGGGAACAAGTCCTAACAGCAAGAATCATTCCCACACCCTCCACACACAGAGTAGACAGGGATGGGCAACTTGGACATTGGCTACCCAAAATGGGAGGTGGGGGGCTATAAAGGCAAGAAGTGACTGGCTTACAAGCTTTCAAGAGGGAACCTAGATCCAGAGGGCATGGAGGAAGGTAGAATCTCCAGTAAGTAGTATTCAATCTGACTAGGCGGGGCTGATGCAATGAAATGCAGACGGGTCTCTTGTGATACAATAGTGAATAATTGTTACCAGGACTGATTGTGAGGGTTGGAAATGTAAAGGTAGATGTTTTATAGCAAGGAGGGGAGTGATTACCTTTTCAGTCTAGGAGCGGAGGTCCCTAGGACCATCAAGGGAGAAGAGCAGAGAGCAGGACCCTACCCAGAGAAGCAGTGATGCCTGAAATGGAGGCAGAAATGATGACGTGGAGCAATGGAGCAGCTGGAGACTTTAGATCTAGAGAGGGAGAGCAACTGTGTGCTGTAGACCTGGGGGGGCATGGGGGAGGGATTGCATGGAGGGGATTGTAACCATGGCAATGAGACGATATAAGATAGAATGAATGTAAAACCAGTGTTCTCCCATGTAAACTATCACATAATTCACAATAAAACATTAAATATATATATATATATGAACAAAGACTTTTAAAACAGTAGGATATTTTACTTCATCCTTATTTCTCTTTTTCTTTCTTTCTTTTTTTTAAATTGTGAACTGAGTGATAGTTTACATGGGTAAACATCAGCTTTACACCATTAATCCATTGCAATGATTACAATCTCCTCTGTGCTTCATAATTCAAAAATATTTGCTTCCATTCCCTCTGTTTTGGAGGTTTTTTGTTTTGTTTTTCTTTTTTGGTGGTGGGGGGTACACAGAAACACTCAGATATATATAATATTTAAACAACCAAAAGGCACATTCTGCAAGCCTGCCTCCTGGCCACCAGCACTCAGTCCCTCTCTTTCCATGAGTCAAGAGTCCTCAGCTGCTCCCTTTTTCCTTGACCCCATCTCTGCCTCCATCTCTAGTGTCACTGCTTCTCTGGATAGGGTTCCACATTCCGCTTGTGCTCTTCTCTTTTAATGGTCCTAGGGTCCTCTATTTCTGGACTGTATGATTAACTACTCCCCCGTTTTTGTTACAAAACTTCTACCTTTACAATTGTGACGGTCACAATTAAGTAATAATAATAATTACTCAACATTGAATCATAAGATTCATCCATCTTATCACTACCTGTTTTCACCAGACCTGTCTAGAAAAGATGAAAACTATTCAGTGGGGACTCTTTCTTCCTATGCACACTCTGAAACTAAATTCCCTCTTGAAAACCTGTAAGCCAGTCACTTTATGCCTTTATTGCCCATCACTATCTATCCTGTTTTCAGAGGGTATAGGGTTGGTACTTGATATGGGGACTCCGTCCCTCTCTGTTGGTATTTTGAGCTACTTTATCTATTCATATTTCTCTTTTAACTTATATATCTGTTTTACTTCTGGTACAAAATTTAGCCCTAATGTAATATGTATGTTTGATAGTTTTAAAAAATTATTATTATTAATCACTCTAGCATAGTTCCTGCTAGAAAAGTCTCTAAGTTCAATTGAAACTTATGTCCTATGACCATAAGATTCTAATGCTTCTGTTCAATGTGGTAGCCAGTAGCCAAATATGGCTACAAAGCACTTTAAGTGCAGCTAATCTGATTTGAGATGTGCTCTAAGTGTAAAATGGACACAGGGTTTCCAAGACTTTGGCTTTGTGGTGTTAATGCACTGGACTGTAAAGTTAGTTTGAATTACAAGGTCAAACTTACCAGTTGCTTCTCGGAAACCCTACAAAGGGTCACTATGGGTCGTAACCAACTCAGCAGCACTTAACAACAACAACTACTACAATGTGAAAAAAAAAAAAAGAATGTGAAATATTGCATTAAAAATGTTTTATATGGATTACATGCTGAAATGATACTATTTTAGATATGTTGAGTTAAAATGTTACTAAAATAGCTTTCATTAGTTTATTTTTATATTTATTTTTTAATGTGGCAATAGAAGGACTTAGATAACCTATGTGACTCCCCAGGATAAGCACTGGACTGGAATCAGCAGGTTGGCAGTTTGAATCCAATAGCTGCTCCACAGGAGAAAGATGAGACTTTCTACTCCTGTAAAGATTTACAGCTTCAGAAACTCTCTACAGGGTCACTATGAGTTGTAATTGACTTGATGAAAGTTAACATCACCAACATATGGCTCATGTAATATTTCTATTGACAGTGCTATTCTAAATGTTAATGATTTTTTCTAGATTTAATTATTATTAAAATTATTAGTAGTATATGGTTGACCAAATCAATATAAGTATATTACAAATTCTGATAAATTAACATAGAATAATGTATTAGATATTATTATAATAACATGAAAATTTTTCAGTGAGTTTAGATATCTTTGCATATGTTGTTGTTAAGTGCCACAGAGTCGGTTCTGACTCATAGTGACCCTGTATAGGGTTTCCTATCATATTATAATCTAAACATCATGTTTTGATTTTGATACATCATTTAAAACATTTAGAAGTATATCAGCTAATGAGTCCATTAAATCTCTTAACAATTTTGTTAAAAGCAGAGAATCGGCAATCACTTGACTTGCAAAGGATCCCTCACCCAGTAGTTATACTTGTTCACTTTCAGCCTCTTCAGGTGTATCTTGATGTGTTCCTTTGTTTTAGTGTCCCTGGAAGGTTTTACATCCCAAGGTAATAGGTCATACATAGTATGATTCCAAATGGGCAAGCGGAATGGTTCCCCACAGAGAAACACAACTGTGTAAAGCTTGTACCCCATCACAAGCATTGTCTTAGACTGACCAGAGTTGAGAATGAGCACACACAGTTACTAAGGATCTACTCCTTAGGATTCTGTTGAAACTATCAGTGCCTGTGTGCCCCTTATAAAGACACCATAGATGGCTAGCCCAGGTGACTGTGGAGACCCCTGGGGTTCCACTTGCACATCTCCACATGAAAACATTAGCTGTACCTCTGACAACTCGCGCTCTGTTCACTCACTCTGTATTTAACTGCATGTGCTTCAGTTACAGAGGCTATGACTGTCGAAACAATCTGTTCTACACACAAGCTGGAGAAGTGGTCTACCACATTGCTGCCGTGGCTGTCGTGTACAACAGGCAGCAACACTCCCAGAGGCTGTACTTGGGGCACGATGATGACATCCTCAGCTTGACCATCCACCCAGTGAAGGACTACGTGGCCACTGGGCAGGTATGTGTCATCTGTCCTTCAAGACTGGGGCCTACCCAAAGAGAGAGAGGAGTTAACGTTGGATCCAATTTATAAATTAGAAACTCAAGGAATACTGGGTATAAAGCTGAAGGAGGCAGGAAGCTGGAGATTCAGTGAAGGCTGTGTCATTTCATGATGGTGGTAGAATTGACCAAGGGATTCTTCTCCTGCAGTGATGTGATGGATGGAACTAGCGAAATCAAAAATAGTGTATGTTCCATGAACAGTCTGTACATTTTCCTCATCCCTGTATGCTCCACAATTAGGCCACCTAGGAACTTACTAGAGTCCTGGTGTGGCTCTGTAGGATAAGAACTGAGTGATAACAAGGCCGGTTTGTACTACATTGAATGGTGGTTCAAATCCCCCAGCCACTCCTTGGAAACCCTATACAGGGTCACTATGAGTCAACTGATTTGATGGCACTTTTAATGGCATGGGGAACATATGAAGTGTTTATTGGATTAATTATTTTTAATACTAGTATAGCATCTAGTGGAGTGCCTGAGTGGTGCAAACAGTTAACACGCTTGTCTGCTTAACAAATGCTTAGAAGTTCAAGTCCACCTAGAGGCACCTAGGAAAAAGGATCTGGCAATCTACTTTTTAAAACTCAGCCATGGAAAACTCTATAGAGAGCAGTTCTACTCTGACATACATGGTGTCAACATGAGTCAGAGCTGATTTGACAGCAACTAGTTGTTGTTGCTGTTGTTATAAGTCAGTTCCAACTCATAGTGACCCTGTCATAATAGCTAATGTATAATGAGTTTTTATAAAACATTAAAGCCATGTGGATTTTGACTAGTTAATTGTGTTATATTTTAGCCTTGCAAAGAAACTGTCATTGTATCTGAGTATTCTTTGAAATACCTTAACTTTGAATTGAGTCTATATTGAAAAAAATTTTCACATAGGATAAGCCAATTTAGTAACCAAAGAATCTGTTCAATTCAGGTTTATTATCTTTCTGGTAAAACAGTAATATTGCCAATAGTATGTTCAATTTTATACTGCTTTCTTCCAGTGTTAGATTACATTATTTATTCACTTGTATCTTGGACTTTTAACTGCAAGTAATACTTCAATAGCTAAGTGGAAATTTCGTAGAAAAACTCAAATAATTCCATTTTAAAGCTGGTCAAAACATTAAAAAGACACTTCACCAAAAGATACATAGAGGACTTAGTAGGCACATAAAGCTATACTTAATATCATTAGTGATTACCAGAAATACAATCAAACAAACAAACAAACAAAATCCAGTGCTAGGGAGTTGATTTCAACTCACAGCAACCATAGGTGATAGAGTGGAACTGTTCCTTAGGATTTCCAAAATAAGTTTTTATGGGAGCAGCCAGCTTCATATCTATCTCGCAGAGTGGTTGGTGGGTTTGAACCGCTGGCCTTGGGAGGGTGGCAGCTCAGTGCTTAACACACTGCACCAGCAGGGCTCCTTCTTTAGTCATTGTTGTTGTTGCTGTTAAGTGCTGTTGGGTTGGTTCTGACACATACTGATCCTGTATAGTTTTCAAGGAGACATTTGTGGAATTTGAACCACCAACCTTGCGGATAGTTCTTAGTGCCACACCAGGACTCCTCTTTAGACGTTGTTGTTGTTAAGTGTCATAGAGTCTGTTACAACTCATAGTGACCCCATGTAGGGTTTCTGAAGAGTGATTGGTGGATTTGAACCGCTGACCTCATGGTTCAGTGCTTATTCTACAGTACCATGCCAATACTCTCCACTTTAGTCACTAGGAAAGTGTATCCTAAACCTATACTGAGGTACCACTACAATAGATACTGCACCTATTAAAATGGCTAAAATTTAAAAGCATGACTCCACCAAGAGTTGGAAGGGATGAACAGGGGCCATAACCTGGGGTGCATGAAGTCCATGGATGAATCTGAGTGCTTGAAAGGAGTCAGTTTCTAGAAATGTGCCTTTTGTAGGAGAAAGGCCCATAACTTTTATATATTACTTATAAGAAGATAATAATACTCTAAAAGATAAGAACTGTTTCTTGATACACTGAATCTCCAAATGAAAATTAGATCATCTCATCTGATTTATA
Organism: Chrysochloris asiatica; assembly: GCF_000296735.1. Taxonomy (NCBI): domain Eukaryota; kingdom Metazoa; phylum Chordata; class Mammalia; order Afrosoricida; family Chrysochloridae; genus Chrysochloris; species Chrysochloris asiatica. The sequence continues at coordinate 2,523,696 of NW_006408763.1, read as the reverse complement.
TTTAATTTGCCATTAGATGACATTATTATGTTTTATATGTAATTGGTCATTGTTTTGCCTTTTCATTTGCCTCTATTATTTGTCTTTGTTATAAACAGTCAATGCTTGGCTAATGTCTAGTTAATAATATCCCTTTATAAAGGAAAATCAGAGTCAGTTTCTTTGCATTCACCCCTGAGGAGATAATACACTCTCACTATAATTGGTGGAAGGCAAACCATTGAGAGACCAGCATGCTGGTAGCCACTTCAGAGGGAGTGGACCTTGCAGAGTAGTGGGGGAATTGGCCTCATCTGGTTAAGTTATGCATAGGGCTACATGCTCTATCTTACTTTTTAGGGTCATCTCATCATACCCTGCAGATTTCATTTTCTCTATTTGAGGAAGACCACCTTACTGTTATGATATCTCCCTATTATTGGGAATTAGTATGATACTAGTATAAGTTTGGAGTCCTGGTGTGGTGCTGTAGGATAAGCCCTGGATTGCTAACCATAAGGTTGGTGGTTCAAACCCACCAGCCAATCCTTGGAAATCCTATACAGGGTCACTATGAGTTGGAACTAACTCAGTGGCACTCAACAGCAATAGTATAAGCTTATATCATTTAAGGAGAATCCACCTTAAGACATGTAGTTAAATCGTGATATTGCTGTTTCCCAAGAGGAGAAGCAGAATCGAGTCCCTCCTGAGGTGGTGATATCATTGAGATGGATTCAAGAACTCAGGGTGGTGCAATGACATTGTAAGGTGACTCCTTGCCTGACATATGGAATCTTGTGTGCAGTTGAGAGAGCAGAGAAGGAAATGATAGATGATAAAAAACAGATTAAAACATCTATGGTACATGCCTGAGTCTTACAAATTCCTTAACTGGGAACCACGTGCCAGGTCAGGTTCTACTGTTACTCAACTTGATGACTAGATAAGCCAGTTAAGACTTTGTGCCTCAGTTTCTTATCTGGAACATAATGAGTCTGGACTAGGTCAGTTTTGAGGGTTCTTCCCAATCTGCAGATTAAATATGCTTTGATGTTTGAGCAGCACTTGACTCTAAAGAACAAAAATCACTCTTATTATAATTTATAAGTAGTCAATACACTCACCCTGTTGTTTCAGGTTGGAAGAGATGCTGCTATTCATGTGTGGGACACACAGACTCTGAAATGTTTATCACTGTTAAAAGGACAACACCAGAGAGGAGTGTGTGCACTCGATTTTTCAGGTAAACCCCAGCTGTGCACAGCAGTCCTTGACTGTCCTTTGTTTTTTTTCCATCCTCCTCTTTGCTTCAGTTCTTTTTGCAATGAAATACCTCTTTCTATATCAGTTATTCTGGTCTACGGCCATACCACCCTGAATGCACCCGATCTTGTCTATATTAGTTATTCTGGGAGCACAGTGGCTCCATATGATAAGCACTGGGCTGTGAACCACAAAATACGTGTGTGATTCAAGCCTGCTGGCCATTATGTGAAAGAAAGATGAGGCTTTCTGCTCATGCAAAGAATTAAAACCTCAGAAACCCTATACAGAGTAGCTATGTGTCAGAATCGACTGGATGGCACTTAACAACAACAACAAATATTAGTTACTAAGTCTTAGGCTGGGAAGCATATATATGAATGCCTCATTAAAAACCAAATGTGGCTTGTAGATTATACTCTTTCTCCTCTAATGCTGCTGTAACAGAACCCACCACTCATTTGTCATACTGTGCTGACTTGGCTTTTGCTGTGATTCTGGAAGCTATTCCACTGGTATTTTAAATATCAGCAGGGTCACTCATGGTGGACAGGTTTCAGTGAAGCTTCCAGACAATGACAGATTAGGAATAAGGAGAGATGGATGACTTTTTAATGTTTAGCCACTGTAAACCTTATAAATAGTATTGACACATTGTCAGATATAGTGCCAGAGGATTAAAACATGAACACCGGCAGAATATTGTAAGATATAGTGCCGGAAGAGGAGCCCCTCAGGTTGGAAGGCACTGAAAATATGACTGGGGAAGAGCTACTTCTTCAAAGTAAAGCCGACCATAATAATGTGAATGGAGTAAGCTTTTGGGACCTTCATTTTCATATGGGACACAACTCAAAATGAGAAGAAATAGCTGCAAATATCCATTAAATATTCAGAACATGTAGTGTACAAAATATGAATCTAGGAAAACTGGAAGTTGTTTAAAAATGAAATGGATTGCATAAAGATGGGTATTCTAGAAATTAGTGAGCTGAAATTGGCTGGTATTGGCCATTTTTAACATGACAATCACATGGTTTACTATGACTGGAATGACAAATTTAAGGGGAATGGCATCACATTCATCATGAAAAAGAATATTTCAAGATGTATCATGAAGTACAATACTGTCTGTGATAGGATAATATCCATATGTCTATAAGGAAGACCAATTAATATGACTATTTTTCCAACTTAACACACTAACCACTAAAGCCAATGATAATGA
>NW_006408763.1:2519047-2520378 GCF_000296735.1 Chrysochloris asiatica | reverse complement strand
ATCAAATTGTATCAAATTACTCTTTTTTTCTTTTTCTTTCTTCTTCTATTGAGCTCTGATCATCCAGTCATCGAGGCCAGGTCAAATGGGTACCATCTGCAAGTGTGGATGCCCTTGTGGATATGCCCTCTCTTCTTATCCACTGGACACTTCACCCTCCACTCCAGTCCTCCATGGCCATGTCATTGACTCTGGGACCAAGAGTCCCCAGGTCTTGCCACACTGCTAACCAACCAGGTCTCCATCTGGGTTCACAGGAGTATACTGAACACTGTAGGGCTTAGCTTACATCCTCATAGCTGTTTTTCCCTCATTTCCCCTTGTCGGTGGCAAACGTGGTCACCCATCAGAGCGTGTATTCCCATTGAATCTCAGTCTTAGAAGGGGGTTTACTCTGAGGGGGACCCGACACCTTGCCTTGATGTCTCCTGGGCGGGCAACTTGCTTGTTCTTGTAATAATTAGTCACTCTACCTCTACTGTTTTGTATTTTTCCTGTCAGTCTTTCCTTCAAGAGGTATCTTCTGTTCTTCTAGCCACTCCAGGCTGGTCTGCCCATCTTCTCAGGGGGAAATTTCCCACCTCTGAAGATTCTGGATGCTGTTCTTATGTAATGCAGAGGCTCTGCAGGCAGCCTCCTTCACTGGGCACATTGTATCCCCATTTTAGGTATTCCGATCAGTTATAGGCAGAAGACGGACTTATAAGCTTTCTATGGTGATAATTTCTGGCTTTTCCTTTCTCTCCCCTTCCAGTGTCTATTTTAAAATATAATGCAAGGAATACCAAGATTCAGTAGACAACCAAACATCTTAACATTATTTCCCCCCTTTTCCCTATTCCAACCATGTACCCCAGAGCCCTGTTGTTTCAAGGTTATGCATACATCATTATTTACCTCTGTCCCACTTAGCCCATGCGAACCTGCCTACTTGTTCTCCCTTCCACTTTGTTCTTCCATTCCCCTATCCCTTTTTGTGTATTGCCGCCATCCCCAGCACCCAAACTATCCTGTGTCTATTCCCTGCCCTGTGCTCTACCTTTCCATACTTCCCCTCACCCCACCCCCAACATCTCAGCAATCAGCAAAGGATCCCCCCACCCCTCTTTAGTATGGGTTCTTTTTCTTAGTCTTATACAGTCGTGGTCCTATGCAGTATTTCTCTTTTTGTGACTGACTAATTTCACTCAACATAATGCCCTCAAGATTCACCCATGTTAACTTTTTATTCTTCAAGGTAGCATAATATTCCATTGTGTGCATGTACCCCACAGTTTGTTTAGCCATTCTTCAGTTGAAGGGCACTTTGGCTGTCTCCATCTCTTTGCTAT
>NW_006408763.1:2497633-2504927 GCF_000296735.1 Chrysochloris asiatica | reverse complement strand
ACAACAACAACAATAACTTATTGGTCTTGCAAAATTCTATCACACAATCTTCATTATAGTTTCTATCACCAAAGCTAGATTTTCTGAGTAACAATGCTTCTTTTTTGTTTCCAACTTTTGTATTCCAATCATTAGTAATTATCCATGCATCTTGATTGCATGTTTGATCAATTTGGGCCTTACGTAGTTGGTAGTGTTCTTCAATTTCATCATCATTGGTTTTAGTGGTTGTTACATAAATTTGAAAATTAGCGGTATTAACTTGTCTTCCTTGCAAGTATATGGATATTATCATATCACAGACAGTGTTGTATTTCAATGATAGATCTTAAAATGCTCTTTTTGATGTTGGATAAAATGCCATTCCTGTTCAGTTTGTCATTCCCAGCTTAGTAGTTGACTTATTCAAAATCATTTCCTTTTCAGCTCACTAGTGCCTAGGATAACGATCTTTATGCATTCTGTTTCATTTTTTAACATCTTCCAATTGTCTTAGATTTATATAATTTGTACATTCCACATTCCAGTTATTAATGAGTGTTTGCAAATGTGTCTTTTCATTTTGAGTTGTACTCAATCAGCAAATGATAGTCCCAAAAGCTTTTCTCCGGCCACATCATTAAGGTCAACTCTACTTTGAGGAGGTAGCTGTTCCTTAGTAGAATTTTGAGTGTCTCCTAACCTAAGGGGCTCATATTCTGGCACTGTATAGGACAGTGTTCCACTGCAATTCATAAGGTTTTCAGTGGTTAACCCTTCAGAAGTGGTTCACTTCTCTTTTTTTGGGTAGTTGGGGTGGGGAGACACAGTTCAATCCATGACAGGTCTACAAAGGAACAATGACACTAGGTAGATATGCACACCTTAGAATGATCAACCAATTAAGATCAAAAGGGCAGCATTTACCCAAGGACAGATTTTGGAAGGGTTAGGAAAAGAGGATTTAAAATAGGAACCCTAGGAGGAAGTTTGATAAGTGATGTTATATTGAAGGGATTAAAATCAATGAGATGAAACAAAATGTGTATGAATTGTTGAATGTAAAATTGATGAGTTTCTCTGTAAACCTTCATCCAATTCACAATAAAAAGTTAAGGATTAAAAAAAAAAATCTCTTTGGAACACAGTTCTACCCTGACACAATGGCATCACTATAAATTGGAATTAGCTTGACAGCCAATGGTAATGGTAGAGAGGAATTCATGCAGTGTTGATCAAAGACATAAATTATGAGACAAATTGGTAGCAATAAGATGGTTAGCTAATGATCTGATCTCTGCATTGCAGAGAACTCACATCTCTTCTGGTCTTATTAGTTTTAGAGAAGAAAGATCGAGAAATTAATGAACTTAGAAATCTCCCCCTCTGAAGGCAGTCTTTGAAATCATTGCTGGGCTAGAAAAGGCAAATACTCTGAGAAGAGGTGAAGATGCTGATTCGGTGATTGTTTCTCATTCACACCTTGGGTAGATAGAGAAATTTCCAGGTGTGAAATATTTTCTGCATTAGAAGAACATTTCAGTTTTGATAATACATCCTCTAGTCCCCAGATTGGGTAATTGTTTATTGAGGAAAATGACCTGTTTGTCCTAGTATGATGTTAATATATATATATGACAGAAAGGAATCCAGTTAATAATTTTAGAACACATTCATATAAGAACTATTCAGGGAAAACTTTTACAAGTACTGTATGTGATTTATGATGGTGAGCAGCCACATACAAGTGAATTGTGATTGTTGGTTGATCTTTATGGTCCCTGTGGTGTCTTCTGGAGATGTGAAATGGGGTCTCTCTGGCTTAATTTAAGTCGGTGGCACCTTGTTTTCAATTAATACAAATATAGTCAGAAGAAGCCCCTATACCACTTTACAGCCCAAGAATGGAGTTCTAGAGAATTTGGCAGCATATCTTGCCTTAAAAGGCAAGCAGTAGTAGATCCAGAGCTAGAACCCAAGTCTACCATCTCTCAATCCTGCATGATAACCACCAGGCCAGGGGGGTTTTGGCTGGTGGAAGGTGTGCCAGGAGTTCTCTCTTAATCTTCATGCTTTCTCCTGCCCCATCCCCATCAGTGTCAATGGAACTTTTGCTATGAGATTAGTGCCCATACTTTTCCTACTCTCCCTGCTCAGCGTTAAATGACTATGCCCCTCCCATTCTCCAGTATAAATGTGGAGAGCACGATAGTGCATAGAGACCACCATGTGAAATAACCCCTGGAGAGAGACCTCTGTCGTAGAACATCCCACATATATCTGAATAAGAGCAACAGTAACTATTCCTTCCTTCCAGAAACTGATAGCAATGGGAGTACGTGTAAGTCTAAATATTACGATACCATCATTTAACCAAGTAAGCACCATAGCATCCAGTTTTTATCTAGCTGGTGACCCCGTTTGTGGGAATCAGTACCCCCATATCCACCTGTCTCTTGTAACTCTGCTTTGTTCTTGGGGATGGTATCATGGAGACTTCCTGATAGTGTGGTTTGTCTCCTTGTTGTTGTTGTTAAGTGTTGTAGAGTCACTTCCAACTCACAGCAACTCTGTATAGAATTTCTGAGGAGCAGCTGGTAAGTTTGAGCCACTGAGACAGAATTTGCCCTGGAAATAGAAAGCAGTGAAACAACGTTAAAGCTAGATAACAAATAGGCGGTTACTCATAGGGATTTAGATTAAGCTATTCATACTACTTTTCATAAGCAACAAGGATTTCTAATCAGAAACTTTTCTTGTAACCAGATCCATAACTCTGTATTATGTGAACAAGAAGGAGTAAACTTCAATTAACGCACTAAATTGGGCATCCCCTTAACTTTGTGAATTTATTCACTGTCTAGGGGAAAGGGAATCATCTCTGTGTTTATGTTTTCAGTAAAGGAAGTGCTTCTGCATGAATAAAAAACCAAATTAGAAAGAGGAAAGTTCAGCCACATAAATATTTCCCAGACTAAATATCACCCACATATTCTTTAAAACCCTTATGGAATAATAATGATTCCACAAGGGCACCTCTAAGACTAACTTGATTTCATTGTGTTCAAATCAGGAAACCTATGCATTTTTTATGATCCCCAAGTAGGGGCACCAAGTCATAATTGTCTGATAAAATTTTCTCTTTCTAATTTGTCCTTTACTGTTGACATTAACCATCTTAGAATTATTTCTGTGCTATGTAACAAAATATCCATAATTAATACATATTGTAAAAGGAAAGATTTGAAAGGACATTACCTAGACTCTAAAAATATGATAGAAAATAAAATTAACTGGAAAAGAGACAATAGATTTTTCAAAGCCAAGGTCAAGTCCTTATAGAAGAAATGAAAATTGGGAGGGGAAATGGTAAAGGTAGACAATTATATTTCTAAAAGATGTGTTATTCAGTAATAGCCTGTACTTTTAGAATTCTAGGAAAAGTTACATCCCAAAGAAATGTTATGACTGCTGAGGTCCTCTGAATTAATACTGTTTCTTCCACAAATACTCAAAATTCTATACTCTTACTGGGACAGGAATGTGGTATAAGTGTAAAAACTAGGTAATAAGGCCTTGCAGAAAGTCTAATTTTTAAACATACACACATATACACACAAATTTAGTTTGCCCTGAGGTCTTCAAAAAAATGTACAACTTTAGAAACTATCATTTTAAATGTGTGTATTCTTAATATCCAGGAAAGACATATTAACATCACTATACAGATTATAAAAGAAAATATAAAATATAGAATTATGAATGCACAAAAGAAGAGATGTTGAATATTTCTGAACATTAAAACAAAAATTGTATAGCTTTATAACAGTATATAACATAGTACAGGAGTCTTGGTGTGGCGCTGTGGGCTAATGCATCAGACTGCAAAGTTGTTTGAACTGCAAGGTTTGTGGTTCAAGCTCACCAGCTGCTCCTTGGAAACCTTATATAGGGTTGCTATGGGTTGGAGTCCTGGTGTGGCACTGTGGGTTAATGTGCCACACTGCAAAGCCATTTGAACTGCAAGGTCGGCAGTTCAAGCTCACCAGCCACGCCTCAGAAACCCTATACAGGGTCACTATGGGTCGGAACCGACTTGACGGCACTTAGTAACAACAACAATGGGTCGGAATCAACTCGACGGCACTTAACAGCAACACAACATAACATAGTGCATGCCCTTCCCCTTGATACCATCCATAGGTATATTTCATCTTTTTATTCCTCCTTTTCTCAATGTCACCAGAATCATCAGCATTCATTGATAGTAGCTCAGTGTGAGGATCACAAAGGAAACTGATGCCATTACTGTCATATAATAACTTATAATCAAAAGGGAGAAACAAAACTCCAATAAAAATAAAACCACCAAACTCAGTAGAAGACAATATAAAGTATTATGATGAAATGGGCAAATCCCTGGAGTTAGAAAACCGAAAGGGAAGAACATATTCAGCATTCTCAAGTTGAAAGAACTGAAGAGGAAATTCAAGCCTCAGGTTGAAATACTGAAGGATTTTATGAACAAAATATTGAATGAAGGAGTAAGCATTGAAAGAAGATAGAAGGAATACACAGATTCGCTGTACTAAAAACAATTGGTTGATGCTCAACCATTTCAAGTGGTAGGATATGATCAAGAACTGATGGTACTGAAGGAACTGGCAGAAAAACAAGGCTCCAGGAATTGACAGAATACAAATTGAAATGTTTCAACAAGCTGATAATAGTGTTAGAGGTGGTCATTTTTCTATACCAAGAAATTTGAAAGGCAGTTACCTGGTCAGCTGATTGGAAAAGATTTATATTTGTGTCCATTCCAAAGAAAGGAATGCATGTGCCCATTCCTTTCCAATGCAATGCAGAATTCGTCTAACAATATCTTTAATATTACAAGCAAGTAAAATTTTGCTGAAAATAATTCAAAAACAGTTGCAGTAATACATTGACAAAGAGCTTACAGAAATACAAGTCAGATTCAGAAGAGAATGGAATGAGGGATATCATTTCTGGCATCAGATGGATCTTGGCTGAAAGCAGAGGATATCAGAAAGATGTTTACTTGTACTTACTTTATTGATGATGCAAAGGCAGTTGACTCTATGGATCATAACAAACTATGGGTACCATTGCGAAGAATGACTATTCAAGAACACTTCATTGTATTCATGAGGAACCTGTATATAGGCCAAGAGGCAGTTGTTCAAGGAGAACAAGGGGATACTGAATGGTTTTAAGTCAGGAAAAGTATGTGCCAGAGCTGTATTCTTTTGCCATACTTACTCAATCTGTATGCTGAACAAATAATCCGAGAAGCTGTATTATATGAAGAGGACTCATTAACAACTTGAACTATGCAGATGACACAGCCCTGCTTGCTGGAAGTGAAGGGGACTTGAAATACTTACTAATGAAGATCAAAGACTGTAGCCTTCGGTATGAATTACACCTCAATATAAAGAAAACAAAAATCCTCATAACTGGATCAATAAATAACATCATAATAAATGGGGGAAAAGATTGAAATTGTCAGAGACTGCATTTTGCTTTGATCCAGTCAATGCCCATGGAAGCAGTAGTCAAGAAATCAAACACCATTTGTATTCTGCTGCAAAAGACCTCTCTAAATGGTTAAAGAACAGATGTCACTTTGAAGACTGTTTGCCTAACCGAAGCCATGGTATTTTCAATTACCACTGACAATGTTGGACAATGAATAAGAAAGACCATAAAAGAATTGATGCATTTGAATTCTGGTATTGGTAAAGAATATTTAAAGTACCATGGACTGCCGGAAGAACAAACAAATTTTAAAAAAGTATAGCCAGCCAGAATGTTCCTTAGAAGCCAGCATGGTGAGACTTCATCTCTCATTCTTTGGACAAGTTGTCAAGAAGGATGACATTATGCTTGGTAAAGTAGAGGGTCAGCTTAAAAGACGAAGACCCTCAATAAGATAGACACAGTGGCAGCAACAATGGGCTCAAACATACTATCAATTTTGAGGATGGCGCAGGACTGAGCAGTGTTTCGTTCAGTTATGCATAGGATTACTGCATGTTGGAATCAACTTAATGGCACCTAACAACAACAGACAGCAATGTGGAAATATAATCAGACCATGCCATGGAATATAGATAAAGAAATATTGTTGGTAATAGAAAGGCAAATACATGAAAAAGAGAGTTGGCCTAATTTAAAGCCTGGTGTGACACTGTAGTATAAGCTCTAGGCTACTAACCATAAGGTTTCTGGTTCAGACCCACCAGCCGGTCCTTGGAAATGCTATACAGGACCACCATGAATTGGAACTGACTTGATGACACTTAACAACAACAAAACAACAGCATTTAAGTAAGGAGCCTTAGTGGCTAGTAAAGAGGTTGGCTGCAATCCAAAACATCAGGAAAAAGATGTAACTGCTTGCTTTCATGAAGATGTTGTTGTTGTTGTTAAGTGCCGTGGAGTCAGTTATGACTCATAGTGACCCCGTACAGGGTTTCTGAGACTGTAAATCTTTACAGGAACAGAAAGTCTCATCTTTCTCCCACGGAACAGCTGGTAGTTTCAAACTGCGGACCTTGTGGTTCACAGCCCAATTCGTAACCATTATGCTACCAGAGCTCCTTTTCATGAAGATGTATAGTCTTAAAAAACCCTATTGGCCAGTTCCACTCTGTCCTATAGACGTACTATGAATTGAAATTGACTTGACAAAAATGGGTTAACATTTAAGCATAATGATATATCATTAATTGTGATTCAAAAGACAACTTAAAATATAATAACAAAAATAACCTACTGGTGATATAGCTCTTTTGTTGTTGGCTGCTGTCAAGTTGGTTTTGATTCATAGCAACCTCATGTGACGGAATAGAACTGCCCCATAGAATGTTCTTGGCTATAGGTTCAAACTGACCAGTTGCTCCTCAGAAACCCTATACAGAGACGCTTTGAGTCAGAACCGACTCGACAGCATTTAACAGCTATAGCAATAATCTTCATGGAAGCAGATTTCCAGGTCTTTTCCTGGGGAGCTGATAAGTTCAGACTGCTAGCATTTCAGCAGCCAGGCATTTGGCCATTGTGCCAACAGGGCTCCTTGTCATCGCCTGATATTATGACCTAGTAGTATGAAAGGGCTAGCACCGCTTTCAAATCCTCGACTCAATTTTAGTAACTGAGGACTGGGGAGGATTAAGCCAGATACTTCCTTTATCTTTTCCTCCTTCTTCCAGAAAAGAAGCAGCAGACCACCTTCCCTGTCGGGGTCTGACCTCGACATAGTTGTGTTGTTCACGAGTGTTTGGTTCAC
>NW_006408763.1:2495664-2496888 GCF_000296735.1 Chrysochloris asiatica | reverse complement strand
GCAACACTTCCCCAGTCAGTTGGGGAAAGGTCTCTTGCATACATAAGGGCACTGAAGCATTGGACAGTGGTTAGAAATTGTGATAGGATTGCTAGATTTGGCAAATAAAAATACAGGAGATCTACTTAAATTTGAATGTCACATAAAGAACAAATACTTTTTTTTTTGTACAAGCATGTCACATATTGAATAAGTACAGATATGCAATATAAGTATAAATATTGCAGGGGACATATTAAGAAATTCTTCATTGCTTATCTGGCGTTCAAATTTAACTAGACTTCTTAACGTTTTATCTGGTGTCCCTAATTTGAGGTTGAACCTCAGGTCTACCTTTGAAAATTACAGTTGTGACCCCAAGTGCACTGAGGAGGAGCAGCTTGTCACACACTTGTTTCCTTACCCTGATGACCGCCCTCTCTACTCAGAGAAGGAAAACATAAAAAGGGCCTGTTGCTTTTGAGTTGGTTATGACTCATGTGCCACCCTATACTGGTGGCACAGTGGTTAAGGGCTCAGCTGCTAATGGGAAGGTTGGCTGATGGAACCCACCAGCAGCTTTCTAAAAGATGGGCAGCCTTGGAAACCCTATGGGGGCAGTTCTATTCTGTCCTTGCAGGGTTGCTATGTAAGGACAGAATAGTCAGATAAGAACCCACTGCTATTGAGTAGATTCATCTCATAGCAAGCCTATAAAGCAGTGTAGCACTGTGCCATAGCGTTCCTGAAACTGCATCTTTACAAGAGGAGACAGCCTCGTGTTTCTCCTACAGAGCAGCTGGTGATTTCCAGCCTCCAACCTTTTGGTTAGCAACCCAACATTTACTGTACTGTGCCGCCATGGCTCCCTCAGTCAGAAAAGAAACCCCACTAGCCTGACACACAGCAAGCTTGTTCATAGGCCGGTCTCCCAGCTATATGCAGATAGGATGGACTTGCTGACTATAAGAGATTTCTCCTTTGAAGCCAGGCCTGGGAAGACACAGCAAAGGAAAGACTTGTTGACTACACCTCTTCTTCTGTGTGGAAGGGAAAAAGCAAATTAACTGTTTTCATTTCAAATTTAATTATATGTTGTTTTTAGATGCCATTGAGTTGGTTCTGATTCATAGCTACCCTGTATAGGGTTTCCTAGGAACCTTGTGGTTAGCAGTCCAGTGCTTATCCTACAATGCCACACCAGGATACCTAATCATACATGATGTTGTTATTGTTATGTGCCAT
>NW_006408763.1:2484108-2494639 GCF_000296735.1 Chrysochloris asiatica | reverse complement strand
CATCACAAATTGTCTTGATAATCTAACATCCGTAATTTTCCAGAAATTCAAGCAAATTATTACATGGTACTTTTCAGGTTCAAATCCCAGGGCAGCAACTTGGTTTCTCCAGGCTAATTAACATATCTATAGCGCCTAATCTCGAATGGGGGAAGGTGAAAAAGGTTTGAAAGGAATCCTGCTCTGTCGGCTGCCAGGGCCAGGTCTGCAGGAGGAAGCAAGGCGCCTAGGTGAATGGGCTGCACTTGGAAGTGATTTAAGATGGCAGTCCTTTTGTTCGTTAAACAAAAACTTGGAAGTCACCAATCTACTTTGAGTTAATTCCTTGGGCAGCCTGGCTCCAGCAAACTTGCTTTTGGAACTTTCTACAGGCTCTGCTTTAGGAGAAGTTTTTTGTTTTAATATTTGTCCATGGGTATCAAGGGTTCATGTAGTAAATTGATATCAAACATAACTGAATAATTTGATAAAGAACAGTTTGGACATACTTGCTCAGTGGCCAGAGTTTGATACTCAGAGAGATTTGCTCCTAGAACACCTTAAGCACTGCCAATACAGTGGAGACATTGAGAGAGGCACATTAAGAAACCATTTTCTCAGAAGCTGCAATTACAGGGGTTCGAAGCATAGAGTGAATTAATAGGACTAAAGAGATTTATACAGAGCTGGCCTCACAGTGAGTTCGTAAAAGCCAATGATCTGGGACGTCCGGAGGTTACTTCCTTGGGCCCACAGGATCTCTGACCAGCAGGTCGGAGCCGTGGCCACGTGCTGGATTTTCGTCCATGACACTGGTCCTCAGCACCCCAATACCTGCAGTCTGTAACAAGTAAGAACATACATACAAATCCAACAGCCAACATTACTCTCAATGGAGAGAAACTGAAAACATTCTTTTAGCAAACAGGAACCAGACAAGGATGTTCTTTATCACCACTCCTATTCAATATTATGTTACTGTTGTTTGTAAGTGCCATCAAGTCTATTGTGACTCATAGTGATCCTGTATAGGGTTTCTGAGGAGTGGTTGATGGGTTTGAACTACCAACCTTGTGCTTAGTCTAGTGCTTATCCTATAGAGCCATACCAGGACTGGCAAGAAAGGGGAATTAAAGGCATCCAAATTGGGGAAGAAGAAGTAAAACTCTCTCTATTTGCAGATGATATGACCCTATACATAGAAAATTCCTAGCTCAGAAAGAAACTTATTGGAACTCATTGAAAAATTCCACTCAGTGGTAGGGTACAAGATCAATATGCAAAAAAATCAGTTGGATTCCTCTACACTAATAAATAGAGTTCTGAAAAGGAAATTAGGAAAACAATACCATTTGCAATGTTGTTGTTGTTGTTGTTGTTGTTGTTGTTAAGTGCCATTAAGTTGGTTCAAATCATATTGACCTTGTATAGTTTCTGAAGAGCAGCTGGTGGGTTTGAATAGCCATCTTGTGATTGAATGCTTATCCTACAGCATACCATTTACAGTAGCCCCCAAAAGATAAAATAGGAAGAAATTTGACCCAAGAAACAAAAGACGTATGCAAAGAAAACTGCAAAACACTACTACAAGAAACAAAAAGAGACATACAACAATGGAAGACTATACCATGCTCATGGATAGGAAGACTTAACACTGTGGGTACAGTGCAATCCCAATACAGATTTCCATATCATTCTCTAAAGAGACAGAAAAATTGATCACTAAGTTTATATGGAAAGGAAAGAGACCTTGGATATGCAAAACATTGATTGCTTAAGAAAAAGAACAAAGATGGAGGCCTCTCACTCCCTGATCTCAAAATCTACTACATAGCCACAGTGGTTAAAATAGCCTGGTACTGGTACAATGAAAAATACATAAATCAATGGAACAGAATGAGAACCCAGAATTAAACCCATCCACATACAGCTATCTGATTTTTTGGCAAAGGGCCAAAATGCATTAAATGGGGAAGATCTTCAACAAATGGTGCTGGCAGAACTGGAAATCCATTTGCAAAACAATGAAATAAGACCCATATCTCACACCATATACAAAAACAAACTTAGTGTGGATTAAATACCTAAATGTAAAACCTAGAACTATAAAGATCATCAATGAAAAAATAGGGACAAATTTAGGGGTTCTAATACATGGCACTGTAGGATAAGCACTCAGCCATAAGTGCGGTTTGAACCTCAAGGTCAGGGATTCAAACTCACCAGCCTCTCCTCGGGAGCCCTATACAAGGTCATTATGAGTCAAACTGACTCAATGACACTTAACAACAACAACAATGCATGGCATAAATATACTGTCAAGCAGAACAAACAGTAGAAGACAAAATAGATGACTGGGACCTACTAAAAATTAGACACTTATGTGCATCAAAACATTCTGCAAATAGAGTAAAAAGAATGCCCACCGACTGGAAAAATAATTTTTCAATGACTTATCAGACAAGGGACTAATCTCTGAAATTTTTAGAAAACAATAGTACCTCTACAAGAAAAGACAATCCAATTTAAGAATGGGTAGAAGACAGAACAGACACTTCACCAAAGAAGACATTCAGGTGACCAACAAACATGTGAAGAAATGTTCATGAACATTAGCCACTTGTGTTGTTGTTCCGACTCATAGTGACCCTGCACAGGGTTTCCAAGGAGCAGTTGGTGGGTTTTAACCACTAATATTGTTGTTCACAGTCCAGTGCTGATCCTACAATGTCATTTGGAGAGATACAAATCAAAACAACAATGACAGATCATCTTATACCAACATTAATAGTAAAGTTTAAAAAAGTTTAAAAAAAAACAAAACACCAGAAAACAAATGCTGGTGAGGGTGTAGAGACACTAAGACTCTTCTATATTGATGGTGGGACTGTAAAATGGTGCAGCCACTGTGGAACACGGTATGATGCTTCCTCAAAAAATTGGAAATAGTGATACTATATAGCACAGCATCCCCTGTCCTTAGTATATATCCACAAGAAATAAGAGTTATGACATGAGTAGATATATGCAAACCAATGTTCATCACAGAACTATCCATAATAGCACAAGGATGGAGACAGCCTAATTGTCCATTAATGAAAAATGGCTAAATAAACTTTGGTACATGCACATAATGGAATACTACACAATTTTTAAGAATAATGGTGAATCTTTGAAATACTTCATAACATGGAGGAACCTGGAGAACATTATGCTGAATGAAATTAGTCACAAAAGGACAAATATTGTATGAGGCCACTTTATATTATAAAAAGTCAAGAAAAGGTTTTTATGCTAAAAGAGCATTCTTTGATGGTTACCACAGGTAGGAGGGAAGGGAAAGTAATTAACTGGGTAGAGGGTAGATACATGTTAACTTGGGTGATAGGGAGGGCAATATAAAAGAAGAGGGAGGTTGTCAGAAGAATGATGAATACAGGTAAAGACGTAAGGAGGTATGCAAGGGCTAAAGGGGATAGAGGTTAATGTGTTAAATACATAACCCTGCCACAACAGAGTTTTATGAGGAGGTACATGGACAGATACACAGGCTGAATAGGTATGGGAGGAAGAGTGGGAGTATACCTACAAATATATAAGGGTTTGAAAGAGAACATTTGTACATGAGTACTTATATTTGTTGTAAACTTACCTATGAATGAGGTGAAGCATCCAGCAGAAAAAATGAAGAAAAATTCTTTGACATATGTTATGAAACATCTTAAGGGCAATGAGTTACTGGGCCTGGGGCTCAGGAGCATAGTCTCAGATGACACCATGGTAAATTAGCATAACATAGTCTACAATGTTCTGCATCCTACTTTGGTGAATAGCAACTGGACTCTTAAAAGCTCATGAGAATCCACCTAAGGTGCAACTAGTGGTCTCTCCATGTGCAGAAGGAAGAAGACTGATGAAGACTGAACATGCTTGGAATCAACTAGTTCATCAATGTATAAGGTGAACATCAGTCACTGGCGACTTTGAGAACAGAAGAAATACATGGTTCCTGGCTACCACTACCAACTGCTCAGAAAAGGTTCACATTTAGAAGGTCCCAGACAGAGCAGGAGAAATGTGAACAAAGCTCAAAATTATTTTTTAAAAGGCCAGATTTACTAGTCAGAAAGAGACTGGAGGAACCTGAGACCATGGCCTTCGACCACCCTTCGGGTCTGGAATGTAACTGAACTTCATTGTCCAATTTTCAGTCAAACAGTAGATAGGTATGTAGTGGGAGGAGTGGGGGGGCGGACAACAACACTAGTAAGGTATGCTCACCATGAAATGGGCAATCATTCAAGATCAAAAAGGCAACAATTACCTCAGGACGAAATTGAGACTGGGTGGGAAAGAGGGTGGAATGAAACTAGGACTCACAGGGAGAAAGTGTGATAACTGTTGTTGCATGGAGGGGTTTTCAGTAATTGAGATGAAACAAAATATATGATTTGTTGATTGTAAAACTCATTATCTTGTCTATAAACTTTCACTCAACTAAAAAAAAAAAGTTTTTAAAAAATTTACCAATGGGGTGACTTTTTTTTTTTTTGTAAAATGATTTTTTTTAATAAGTATTTTTGAAGTTAAAATTAGTTTCTAAAATCTTAGTGAATTAAATGGAACCCAATTTTTTAGAGCTGAAAATAGACTCAGGGTCACATAGCCAAAAGTCCTTTCCAGGAAATGTCATGAGATATGTCAGCCACTAAATAGACAAGGTTGTGGTGACTTACCTGAGAGGTTCTATCATAGTCCTGTGTCTCAGGTTCAAATGGTAGGTCAGTGATTTACTTCAACATCTGGTTATTATGCATTAGTTAGGAATCTCAGCTCTTACTAGCCTGACATTTCATTCAATGAGGTCCCATTAGTATATGATATATATAATGTATTTGACCCTACAGGATATTTTTATGATCAGTATCTGTTCTTCTTTACTGTGCATAAAGCGTTTTGGTTTTCCATTCAAAAGATGAGTTATTTGACATTTGTGTTGTTTCCATACAGCTGATGGAAAATGTCTGGTGTCAGTTGGCTTAGACGATTTTCACAGTATTGTGTTTTGGGACTGGAAAAAGGGAGAAAAGATAGCCACAACAAGGTAAGAAACTGCTGAAATGGGAAGGTTATCTTCTAATATCTTGCTTCTGTAAAGGTCAGTATGTTTCCACTTTCTGGTACGATTTCATCTTCAAACTTAGATGGAATTCATCCCGAAAGTTTAACACTTAAGTGAAAGCATAGTGCAGTATTTCATGGTGCCAAGGCTGGCTTAGAGCACTTAACATTTGTTGCAGGGAATTGGAAAATTCTGAAGCCCTTTTCAGACAGTTATTCATCACTTTGCTTTCAGTAATGTATTTATAAACTATATCAAAGCTCTTTTGCCAGTGACACAAAGCTGCTTTTTCAAGCTAGTGCCTTACCCCCTGTTTTTCCACTGTGCTAGCATCTGGCGAACTATCGACAATGTCACTGGTCAGGAGCACCATTTGTCATGCGGCTGTGGCATGCTGCAAGGAGGCCCCCCGGTGTGTGCATCTGCCACTCACTTTCAAAGCAGGCAAATTGTTGCCCTAATCTCCCCATCATATAAATAGACTTTTCAAGACCAACTGCTGTTTATAGACCACCTGTCCTCCCTTACCCCAGCCTCCCTCTCAGCTGAATCAGCGCTAAGTCTGAGCTTCACTTTCCACTCCTACTTACAGTGGCCTTAGCTGCTTGTCTGCCTGTGGTCAGAGGTCAAAATCATTGGAAAATTGTTGCCAAAAGCATGGTGTCCATTTATCCCCCTTCTGATTCTTTCCTATGTTAGCCAACTTCCTATCTTGCAATACAGAACCTCATAAGCTATTAAGTTAATGACGCTGAACTCTGTATTTTTTAAATCTTCGTTTCCTTTTTATTAAGATATTGATACTAGAACTTCTTACAATACCATTCTAATCTTATCATTTGACCAAGCAAATGAATAAACATATAAAATGCATGTTCCCCGCCAAATTACACCCATTGCACACTTTTAAGAACTCAGATTCACAATAAATCTGAAATTGCATTCTTGCAGCATGTCAATATGTCCGCATGACTGCTTGGTATATTCAGTTCCACATCACAATAACAGTTTACCCTTAACAAGCGGAAGTAGGTGATACCACAAAAACACATTGAAGTGTTTTTTGTTATGTTTTGTTTGTTGCTTCCTGAATTTAGAAAATGTGTTTGACATCAGAATTACCAAACTGAAAAGCTGTAAGCAAAATTACAGAGTTCATCTAGCTGTTGAGTAACTATGCCACAAAATGGAGCTCAAGCAAGATATTAAGACCTACAGAAGTAATCATCCACAATTGAAAGGTCATATTTACTTACTTAGGAAACTAATAAGAAGCATTTGTGAAAGACATTGTTTTGGATGGACTCTTACTTCCATCGAGTACCCCACCTTTGTAAATAAGTGCTCTATTTCATAAAAAGGAGCCCTGGTAGCATAGTGGACTATGAGCTGGGCTGCTAACCTAAAAGGTCAGCAGTTCGAATCTACCAGCCACCCCAACAGGAAAAAGATGAGGCTTCCTGCTCCTGTAAAGATTTATAGCCTCAGAGCACCTACACAGGGTCACTGAGTTGGAACTGACTCTATAGCACACAACCATCAACACCACTTAATAGAGGTCTTTGATTATTTTAATAATTAAAATTTCCTATAATATAGTCCAAGATAACTGATCTTATGCTGTAAGTTATTTGATAAGACCTTGTATGTTCTAGAAACAGGGCAGGATTCTACGTCTTTTCCATAAAAGTACCCTTTTTTATTTTTCAGTAATATGTTTGGTATGCATATCAATACATTTATAATCTTATTCTAAGATACATTTTTTTGTTGTTGTATATTGAAAGCTTTTATTGTGAATTGATTGATATGGGAGAACATCAGTTTTGCACTCATCTGATCGTATTTTGTTTCATTGTAATGATTACAGTCCCCTCCATACATCATCACTTAACAGTATTTGCTTCTATTCCTTCTGTTTTTTTTGATGTACACAAAAACACTCAGAAATATATAATCATATAAACAACCAAATGGCACATTCTGCAATCCTGCCTCCTGGATGCCAGCACACAGCCTTTCTCTTTCCATGAGTCTAGAATCTGAACTCCTTTTAAACGAACATTGCCTTACAATTTTAAATAGAAAAAGGCAAAACAATTTTTTTGTTAAGTTGATTTAACAAATGAAAATCTGTAAATTACTGACGATTCTTAGGAGAAGTAGATGGAGCCTTAAAAACCCCAGGTGATCATCTTAGATGAAAAGAATATGCTTCCCTGATGACCAGTGTTGAGATGGAATTCTTGGCAGCAAATGACATCTCATAATAATCTGTCTATCCAAGTGGTTTGACTTTTGATCTCTCCTCTAGGACTCTTCACTATTGTACCCCCCCCCCCCCCGTAATCCTCAGATTCAGCCTCTGCTTTTCCCCCAAACTAAGATACTGACTTTCAGTTGAATGTCTCTGATAGTAGACCAGCTGCACTTACAGATAATTCTAGGCCACACACATATCTGTATTTCAAAATCAAAAGTACTGCAGTTTTCCTGCTGGAAAGCCCACTGCAACTGTGGGCTCTCCACTCAGTCACCAGAAGCAAAATGGAAATGGAGGAAAGTATATCACAAAAAGTATGTTTGATATGCTTGGTGGACAGTGTTTCATTTAATCAACATAATGCTATTTAACACCGTTAGCTAATAATACTTAATGCCATGCTAATAATACAGTTTATATTTAGAAACTCTCCCAAGCCTTGTGTCACAGTCCCAAAACAGAACACCTGCAGAATTTTCCCCAAAAGAACATTTGTGCAACCATGACATTAAACAGCACCCTTTTCAAGGAAGAAGGTCCAGGATTGTTAAAGTTATTTAGAAGAATTCTCTATTAAAACATAATAAACATATGCTGAATGAAATTAATCAATCACAAAAGGACAAATATTACATTAGCCATTATTGTAAAAGCTTAAGAAAAGGTACGCATACTAAAAGGAAAAAAAAAAATCTTCATTGGTTACCAGGGGTGGGAGGGAGGGGATGGTAGAACACAGCTTAGGGGATAGTCACATAATAGCTCAAGGGTTCAGGAGGGAAATTACAAGGAAAGGGAGGGCAGTACACAAGAAGGGGAAGGGGAGTGGAAGAACAAGGTAGATAGGGAAACACTTAGGTAGGTTTGGATGGGCTAATGTATGTTCAACCTTAGAACAACAGGACTCTGGGATGTAGGGATCAAGGCATAGCCTGAATGGGTAAAAGAGGAGAAATAATGTTAAGATGCTTGACTGTCCTATGGATATTGGTTTTCCTTGACAACTATTGTAAAATAGACACTTTAGTGGGAAAGAAAGGAATATCAGGAAACATGATTATGGAAAACTTATAAGCCCTTATTCAGTCTATAACTGATTAGAATGCCTAAAATGGGTTCTAGAACATGCCCAGTGAAATCGGCTTTCTTGTTGAGCCTTTGTATTGTATAGGACCTTAGGTGTAATCCTGAGCCCCATCCAGAACCTTCTGAGGTGAGACATTCCCACGTGAAAGGACATGCAGACAAGCCCATAGTGGCTAGAGGAACAAAAGGATGCTTCTTGAAAGAAAGACCAGCAGGAAAAATCCAAAACAAAAATGACAGTCTGATTAGTTACTACAAGAAGAAGCAAGTTGTTCACCAGAGAGCCATCAAGGCAAGTAATTAAGTCCCTTCAGGACAAATCCCCCTCTAAGACTGAAACTCAAATGGAACACATGAACAGGCATGTGAGCTTGCTGGTGCCCACGTTGGTCTGCTTGTGAGTGAAAGTGGGGGAAAGGCAGCAATGACATTAACTGCTGAGTTCAACCATGTCCCATAGACTCCCGTTGACCTAGAGATGAAAGAGAGAAGAGGAAGGACTGGTTGGTCTGAAATGTGGTGACACTTGGGGACTCCTGAGCCCAGGGACAAGAACCTAGCCATGGAGGGCTAGAACTGAGAGTGAAGTGTCCAGCTGGTATAAAGTAAGGGGAGATATACAAGAACACTCAAACTTGCATATAGTACCCATTTGACCTAGCTTGGATGATCAGAACTTGACTAAAGGAAGATAAAGAAATTTGATAAAGTAAGCAAGTGTAAATTGCTACAATTTGGTGAACTTGACCTATACTTATGGATGTAGTAGCTCAAAATACCAGCCGAGAGGGAAGTAGTCTTCACATGAAGGATCACACCTCTGTACACAAGGTTAATAGGAACATGCAACTTAGACACTGGCTACCTAAAATGGTGTATGATGGTGGGAGGGGTGGCTATAACGGCACAAAGTGGCTGGCTTACAAGTTTTCATGAGGGAGTTTAGTTTTAGAGTGTGCAGTTAAAGGTAGAATCCTCACTGAGTAGTTTTCCCCTTGTCTAGATGAGTCTGGTGAAAGGAGATGGGGATAGGATTCATTTGATTGAATAGTAAGTAATTGTTATCATACCTAATTGATATTGTCACAACTGTAAAGGTAGAAGTTGTGTAACAAAAAGGGGACAGTAGTTACTCTTACATTCCAGGAACAGAGGACCCCTAGGACCATCAGGGGAGAAGAGTATGAACAGAATGTGGGACCCTAACCAGAGAAACAGTGATACCTGAGATGGAGGCAGAGATGAGGACATGGAGAGAGAGAGCAGCTGAGGACTCTAGACTCATGGAAAAAGAAAGGCTATGTGCTGGGGGCCAGGAGACTGACTTCCAGACTGTGCCCTTTGGTTGAGTAAACAATTATATATTAAATATAAAAAAATATTTTTTAAAAAAAGCAAAACATAATTAACAAGTAACCAGACAACATGGACAAATAACGTTCTGTTTATGCCTTATGGATACAGTGATTAAGTGCATAGAAACTTTAGAAACAGTAGTATGGAAAGAAATGAAAAAGAGAAAGAAGTAATATGAGTACTTTGCTAACTGGTACCTTAATCAAATTTATAAGTAAACCACTAAAGCGAGTGATGATGAAATTGAAGAATTATACCAACTTCTTCAGTCTGAAATTGATCAAACATGCAATCAGGATGTATTGATAACTACTGGCAACTGGAATGCGAAGCTTGGAAACAAAGAAGGATCAATAGTTGGAAAGTACGACCTTGGTGATACAAAAGTAGACAAAATAGATGATTGGGACATACTAAAAATTAAAAATTTATGTGCATCAAAAGACTTCACCAGAAGAGTAAAAAGGGAACCCACAGAATGGGAAAAAATCTATTGCAATGACACATCAGACAAGGGACTCATTTAAAAAATGTATAGGAAACCACAAGACCTCTACAAGAAAAAGACAAATAACCCAATTAAAAAATGGGCACAGGACATGAACAGACACATCACCAAGGAGGAGATCCAGGCAGCCAACAAATGTATGAAGAAATGTTCATGATCACTGGCCATTAGAGAGATGCAAATCAAAACAGCAATGAGATATCATCTCACACCAACA
>NW_006408763.1:2476330-2480448 GCF_000296735.1 Chrysochloris asiatica | reverse complement strand
AATGAAATGAATTGGCATAGTGGTAGCAGTGATGGACTCTAATGTTGCAGCAATTTTAAGGTTGGCACAGGACCGGGCAATGTTTTATTCTGCATAGGATTACTATGAGTTGGTACAAACTGTATGGCACCAAAGATTAACAACAACAATCTTCCTGGCTTCCAGGAGTCACCCCTAGCTCCTGAGAAGGTCTACTGTATTATCTGAACAGTGGACTTAATTGTACTCCTCACTTTGCACCTCTGCATTTCAAACATTGCTAACATTAACACTGCTCTTATTGACTTTGAATCATTAGCAAGGCATAACCTGCTTGTGGCAGATCGTAATTCTGTATGTCCATGGGTCATTGTCTACAGTGATGCCCATAACCTAGGATTTGAGGATTCCTTGGGGGGGGGAAGGACTTGTCCTTTTCCTGAACACATTTGGTGCTATATAAGCAGCAGAGCAGCTGGTTCCCTGGGCTGCCAACTACACAGCACTGCACTCTCATTTGTGGACATATATAATGAACTCACTTTTAACCAGCTCAGAGAAGTTAGACACATTCAGAATTAGCACATAGAGCTCCCATCACAAAATTCCTATGAGATTTGATTTAATTTATTTGACCAATTTCTTTGCATCTTTGCTAATTTTCATGAATGATTTCAGTCATCTCTATTGCAAATGTGTTTTCTAGCTTTTTTTTTTTCTCTCTCTCCAACTTAAGTTTAATATGCAAATAACCTGATTAAAAACTGTGACTCATCTCTTAGAGGCAGCAGTTAAATAATTTAACATCAGTATCAAGCAGGGAAGAATCAAGAGATAATTAACCAGGCTTTTCTACATCCCTTTGTTTGGGTTTGCATTTAGGGACAATGACTAATTATGATTGATGTACTTCAGCTCCCAAGTGTGAACTGGAGAGATCTTAGACAGAAAGTACAGTTATCCAGGTGCCTAACAAGAGTACTCTAGTGATTTTCAGCCAAGCAGTAGGTAGGTATATAGGGAGAATAACAACACTAGTAAGCTGTATTTACCATGGAATGGTAAATCATTCAAGATCAGAAGGGCAACATTTACCTAAGGACAAAGTTATGAAGGGATGAGGAGGAAGGTGGAATGGAAATAAGAACCACAGGGAAGAAATGGGATACCCATTGTTCCATGGATGGGATTGCAGTCATTGAGATGAAACAAAGTGTATGATTTACTGAATGCAAAACTAATGATCATCTCTGTAAATCTGCACTTGATTCACAATAAAAATCTTCAAATAATAAAAAAAGAGTACTCCAGTGTTAACTCTGAAATAGTTATACTACTAGATAGATGCCTTAGGGACAGAATGTTGGCCCACCAAGAGCAGGTACCTAAAATTTCACACAAGCATTACTGTATTAGCTTCATTGCTTGGTTTATTTTTGGTTTAACGTGTATGGGTTAAGGAGCACTGATGATGCCATGGTTAAGTGCTCAGCAGCTAGCTGACAGATAGGCACTCCATGGGGGAAAGATGTGACCGTCTGCTCCCATAAAGATTAACAGCTTTGGAAACCCAATGGGGCAGTCGTTCTCTGCCCTGCAGGGTCACAGTGAGTTGGAATCGACTTGATGGCAACAGGTTTGATTTTTGTTTCTTATATATATATACATATATTTCACATATGCGTGATTTTTAACTAATCCTATAGGGTGCTGCAGGGAGTCCTGGTGTGGCTCTGTGGTCTAATGCGCTGGGCTATAAAGACAGCTTGAACCACGGGGATGGAAGTTCAAGCTCACCAGCTGCTTCTTGGAAACCCAGTACAGGGTCACTATGGGTTGGAACCGATTCAACAGCACTTAACAATGATAGCAATAGGGTGCTGTGGGATAAGAACTGGACTGGTAACTTCAGATTGGCAGTTCTAACCCACCAGCTGCTCTCAGAATCCTTACATAGGATGGCTATGATTTGGAACTGACTCAGTGGCACACAACGACATAAAGCATTTAGTGCACAGTATAGAATTTCCTGCAAAACCAAATTGGCACCATTTTATTCTCACATCCTTTAAAAAAAATAATGCTTATCTGTTTTTTAAAAAATAAAATGTATTATCTTTTGCTGTTTAAAAAATTGTATATAATCATTCTAAAAAATTTTAAAGCACAAATAAAATGAGAATCATTCATAATTCCACTACCCAGACATAGTCATGCTCAACATTTTAGTATGTCTTTTTCTAGTACTTTATTCACATATGAAAATGTGTCGATCATGCTCTTCTATCATCTGATCTTCTTCTAACTTGTGCTACTTTGCTTATTCTTTATGTTCTTGTAAGCCATTAAAAACCTTTTTAGTAGGAGGAGCTGAAGCCCAAATCAAACATTTATTATCTTCCTCTTATGGGCTACCTCACTGCAACTGAAGCCATTCTGAATGGAAAAGCTGGAACCAAGTTAGCTAGTGTGCTGAGCCTCTTCTTGTTGTTGTTGTTAAGTGCCGTCAAGTCAGCTCCGACCCATAGCGACCCTGTATAGGGTTTCTGAGGAGCAGCTGGTAAGCTTGAACCACCGACTTTGCAGTTCAAACAGCTTTGAAGTCTGACACATTAACCCACAGCACCACACCAGGACTCCATTGTTTCTCTTGGCTCCTGATAAAAGCGTATCCACATTTCTTTGTGTATGTTCAGTGGGCTCAGGTAGCCCTATTCGCTCAATTACTTCTTTGTTAGGCATAAGTAATTGTCTTCTATTAGGGGAGAACAGTTGTCTATAAATTCTTATTCTCTTAGTTTGGGACCTGAAGCTCTTTGCCTTTTGTTTTTCGTACACACACACACACACACACACACACACACACACACACGAACTGTAGGCAATTTCCTCTGTGAATTTCATAAGGAAAAGCAATCAAGGTTTCTAATGAAAGTTGTTCATTTAGATGTTGACATTAGCCAAGCATTTGCATGGCATCACTAGCCACTTTCGATGGCACTCAACAACAACATTAGCCGCTTTAGTACTTTAACCATAACAGAAATGATATTGGTGGTTTTGTGGCACCAAGAAATTAGATAAAAATTGAAAAAGTCCCTCAAAAAAGATGTTTTCAACTATCTAAATGTTTGACATTGTATAATAAGTAAAACGATCCTCTTTATTGTTGTTGTTGTTGAGTGCTGTCAAGTTGGTTCCAACCCATAGCAACCCTGTTTAGGTTTTCCAAGGAGGGTCTGGTGAGCCTGAACCACTGACCTTACGGTTCAAACCAAGGTCGAGTGCTTATCCTATGGTGCCACAGCAGGACTCTTCTCTCTATGTTGTTGTTATTGTTATGTGCTGTGGAGTTGGTTCCGACTCATAATGACCCTGTACAGGGTTTCCAAGGATGTAAATCTTTACAGGAGCAGAAAGCCTCATCTTTCTTCCGCGGAACAGCTGGTAGTTTCAAACAGCTGACCTTGCGGTTCACCGCCTGATTCATAACCACTACGCTATGTTATTTTTGTATAGAACTGAGAACCGATATAATAAATAACATTTTCTCTTTCGCTGTAGGAAATGTTATTTCTTGTATTTGGTCTCAATTTTCATTTTGTTTTCCTCTAGCCTTGTCTCTCTAAAATAGATATTAATGATTTAGAATCTATGAGGGTTTTTCTCCAGTCTAGAACTCTTTGGACACTTTACATGTACTTTATGGTTATGTGGTTCATTCTTCTTTGTGTTAAGCACATTTTCTCTTTTGTCTAAACCTTTTACTCTGTCCTAATTATTCAGATGCTCATATGTATCTTGACTCTAGTGCCCAAGCTCTACTTTTGATTTCCAAAGAAACAAATAGAGAAAGCACAAAAATCAATTCTGCCTCCTCTCCCAACCAGTTTTATGTACTGGTAGGCCCAAATTTATGTACTAGTAATGGATTCAGAGAAGCCCTATTCTGTTCTTTACTTTTCTTTTTTGCCATTTTATTATGGAAATTTTATAAAAAAGTGGAGAAAATTGCATAATGAATATCCTTATACCCAAAACTCAGTTATGGTGTGTATGTTAAGTGCCGACGAGTTGGTTCCGACCCATAGAGACCCTGTATAGGGTTTCCAAGGAGCGGCTGGTAAGCTTGAACCACC
>NW_006408763.1:2458988-2475405 GCF_000296735.1 Chrysochloris asiatica | reverse complement strand
TCATCAACCAACCAAAGGGTATACCCTGCAAGCCTGCCCCCTGGTCCATCAGCACACAGCCCCTCTCCCTCTATGTGTCTAAAGTCCCCAACAGCTCCATCTCTCCACATCATGGTCTCTGCCTCCATCTCAGGCATCACTGCTTCTCTGGGTAGGGTCCCGCTCTCCACTCTTCTCCTTTGATGGTCTCAGGGACCTCTGCTCCTAGGCTGAAAAGTTAATCACTCCCTTTGCTACAAAATATCTACCTTTACATTTCCAGCCCTCACAAGCAGTCCTGATAACAATTATTCACTATTGTATCACAAGAGACCCATCCGCATTTCATTTTATCAGCCCCACCTACACAGATTGGATACTACTCAGTGGAGATTCTACCTTCCTCCATGCCCTCTGAATCTAGGTTCCCTCTTGAAAGCTTGTAAGCCTGTTTTTTGTTTTTTTAACAGCTGTGTTGATAAACAATTTACATTCCATGCAATCCACCCATTAAACATGTACAATTTACAGCTCAGTGGTTTTTAGATATCTGCAGTATTATGTGGCCATCACCACTCTCTAATTCCAGAACGTTTCACTACCCTGAAGAGAAATACCCTACCCATTAACAGTCCCTCCCCACTCCCTCTACCAGCTTTCCTAAGGCTCCCAAAGAGACAACCACTAACCTGCTTTGCATCTCTATTGTTGTTGTTAAGTGCTATCAAGTTAGTTCCAACCCATAGCAACCCTGTATAGGATTACTGAGGAGCAGCTAGTGAGCTTGTACTGCCAACCTTGTGGTTCAAACCTACTTTGCAGTCCAGCACATTGACCCACAGTGCCACACCAGGACTCTTTCTAAATCCATAAATGCCCCTATTGCAAACACTTCATATAAATGGACTCATACAATAGGAGGTCCTTTGTGATTGACTCTGTTCACTTAGCATACATTTTAAGAGTTCATCTATGCTGTTACATGTAATAGCACTTAATATAAAAATATCCCATATTTTTAGATATGAAAAACTGAATATCCAGTTTTTAAATCTATTCATCAATTGATGGGCATTTGGGAACTTCTACTTTTTGGTTATTATGAGTAATGCTGCTGTTAACATTTGTATACTGACATTATATTTTTCTGTGGATACTTGTTTTCATTTTTCTTGGGTATAAGCCTAGGAGTTAAATCACTGGATTATATGGTAAGCCTATGTTTAACATTCAGGGAACTGCCAAACTATTTTCCACAGCAGCGGCACCATTTTGTATTCCCATCACCAATGTGTGAAGTTTCTAATTTTTACACATGCTTACACATGCTCATCAACAATTATTAGTGCCGGTATTTTTTATTACAGCCATAGTAGTGGTTGTGAGGTAGTCCTTGGGTGGTACAAAGGGTTAAGCACTGATGATCACTGATAAGTCTGTGGTTTGAGTCCACCAGAAACACCTTGGAAGGCCTGGTAATCTACGTCTTTGTATTTAACTTTGCTTTTCTGTAT
This sequence comes from Chrysochloris asiatica, assembly GCF_000296735.1. Taxonomy (NCBI): domain Eukaryota; kingdom Metazoa; phylum Chordata; class Mammalia; order Afrosoricida; family Chrysochloridae; genus Chrysochloris; species Chrysochloris asiatica. The sequence continues at coordinate 2,473,912 of NW_006408763.1, read as the reverse complement.
TACAGATATGTTTGTTTGTTTGCCTCATATATACTTCTTCTCACATTTCTTGTATTGTTCTTACCTTGATATTTGTGGTTTTTACTTATAGAGGCCTCTCTTCCATCTTATCTTCTGGCTGCTTGCTTTGTATATTGCTAAGTGACACTGAGTCAGTTCTGACTCATAGTGACCATGGGTAGGGTTTCCAAAGCTGCAAATATTTAAGGGAGCAGAAAGCCTCATCCTTCTCCCCCGGAGCAGCTGATGGGCTCTAACCAGTGACCTTGTGGTTCACAGCCCAGTGCTTATTCTACAGAGTCGCCATGCTGCCTAATTTATATAGGAAAGTTATTGATCCTTTGTGTAAACTTTATATACCATTACTTTACTAAGGCGCTGTGGGGTAATGTGTCTGACTGCAAAGTCGTTTGAACTGCAAGGTTGGTGGTTCAAGCTCACCAGCTGCTCCTTGGAAACCCTATACAGGGTTGCTATGGGTCAGAATTGACTCGATGGCACTTAACAACAACAAGTAAAGTATTGGAGTCCTGGTGTGGTGCTGTGAGTTAATGCGCTAGACTGCAAAGCCATTTGAACTTCCAGGTCAGCAGTTCAAGCTCACCAGCTGCTCCTTGGAAACCCTATACAGGGTTACTATGGGTTGGAGTCAGCTTGACGTCACTTTAGCAACATAACAACAACAAGTAGAGTATTGATTACAAGTCAGGCTGCCAACCTCGGGGTCAGCAGTTAAAAACTACCAGCCATTCCATAGGAGAAAGATGAGGCTGGCTGCTCCCATAAAGATTTACAGCCTCAGGAACCCTATACAAGGTCACTATGAGTTGGAACCGACCCAATGGCACATCACCATCACTGCTACTTTACTAAATTATTTTATTTGTGGTAGTTTCTACATTGTTTTCCTTTGCATTTTCTAGACATACAATTATATGTGATTATAAATAATTTTACCCCTTCCATTTCAGCTCTTATGCCGGTAATATTTCTTATATTGTCTTATTGCCATGGCTCACTGTAATGTTAAATAACAGTGGAATAGTCTTGTTCCTGACTGTATTGGGATTGCTGTTACATAAGAAGTTGACTTTTGGGTGGGTCCACGCAAACACACACACACGTAAGCCATACACAAATAAAAGCAAACACCAAGTCTGGGACTTTCTGTTTTTAATGAAAGAATAATAGCACTTGAACATGTCTAGAGCACCAGGCTGTGTATGGTTCTGAATGAATCCTGGTTTCCAAATGACAGGCAGTGGAGGGAAATGTGAACATCTAAGGGACAAAGCTGAAGCATCCATTAATCCTGACTTTATTGAGCAACAACTGAGTGTTCTTTTAAAAATCATTAATGACCAAAAAATCTATGGTTTGAACCCACCAGCCACTGTGCAATAGAAAGATGAGGTAGTCTGCTTTCTAGAGATTTACAGGTTTGGCATCCCTATTTTGTTGCTGTTGTTAAGTGCTGTCAAGTTGGTTCCGACTCATTGCAACCCTGTATAGGGTTTCTGAGGAGCAACTGGTAAGCTTGAACCACCAGCCTTGCAGTTCAAACCAACCTTGCAGTCCAGTGCATTAACCCACAGCGCCACACCAGGACTCCTGGAATCCTTATAGGAAAGTTCTGTGTTGTCCTACAGCTTCACTATGAGTCAGAATCCACGCTAAAGCAGTGGGTGGTGGGTTAATAGTGAATCACTCTTGACTTTGATCATAATGTATCATTTGAAAATGTGTTACTAAATTCTATTTCCTAAAAAGATGAGGCTTTCTGCTCCCATAAAGATTTACAGCCTCGGAAACCCTGTACAGGGATGCTATGAGTCGGAACCAACTCCACAGCACATGACAAGAACAAGAACACTATATTGAAGAATTTTGTATCTATAGTTGTAAGGAAGATAATATAGCTATTAGTCGATGGGGTTATTTTTTGTTAATTGCCTCTTGTTTTTTTTTTTAACATAATGAAAATCCTGCCCTAATATACGAGACAAGATCATCATATATTTATTTAGTCCACTAAGACCAATAAATATATAGATTCTAATGTGGCAAGTCTATACTCTGAAGCGGTTTATCCCTGGCTTTGTGGAATGCCAGGTCTATCTCTCCAGGTTTACAGTCAGTCCTCACTGTGATATTTTACCTTCCACCCTTTGGGTTATAACTTATAATTGCTGAATGCAGAGGATCCTGGAGTGCCTTGAATATGTAGAATATGTCCATAGCCTAGTACACTTTTAGTGGGTACATTCCTAGCTGATTTCTGTGTAACCTGAAGGATCTCTTCCACAGCCAGAATGTGACATTTGGCACTTTGCATTCATATTATTGCAGTGTGCTCTCCCTCTTCCTGCACAAGACTTACTCCCCTTCAGAATGCCTCATATTCCTAGGGTGGTAGAACTAAGTTTGTCTTAAGTTTGTCTTCTGGTCCACTTTAAATATTTTATTAATTTGTTTACATCATAATTAACTAGACTTTGGTAACAATATGAAGGTAAGAAAAAGTGAATCAAACTCAAAAAATGCAAAGAAAAAACAAGGCTTGTTATTTTAATGTAGACTCTTACGCACGCGTACGTTTTAAACACCTTATAAATAAGGTTGTTCTGTTAGAGGTACTTTATGAAAGTTAAACCAAATGCATGTTTTTTAAAAACTCTTCATCAGTGCTTCCATGCAAACTAGGCTGTACCCTCCTCCCCTATTTGTTTCTTACAGAGGACATAAAGATAAGATATTCGTGATAAAGTGTAACCCACATCATGTTGACAAACTGGTCACAGTTGGGATGAAGCACATAAAATTCTGGCAACAAGCAGGTACTGTTGTTTGGGCTTATCACTTATTTGGTCAGAGAACTTTATCCCAGGTGAAGAAATCCGTCACCATCACTACTAGCTGTCTCTACAACCCAAGTCAATAATGTGTCTCAAAGATCTTCTCTCCCAAATTCACTTTGTACTTCTTAAGGTCTATGCTGTGAAATTTGGGATGTTCCCTATGGTGCTAACCATATTCATCTGTATCTAGAAAGCTTCAGGAAATGTTCTTTGGTAAAAATATTTGTTGTTATATTTAGTTGTCTGTTCTGAAGCAGTAATTATATTGAACTGCTGAGCATAAAATAAACAATTCAGTTCGGTGGACAAGATTTTCAATATTTTGAGGATTCCTGTATTAACTTGCTACTGAATTTAATCACATGAGTTAAATCTGGACTCATTGCACACAGTAGGCAGTCAGTAAATACGAGGAGGCTTCAAAAGTTTGTGGAAAAATTCCATTACCTTTTCATTTTATTTTTCCATAAACTTTTTGAAGCTTCCTCATACTTGTGGGTTATAACATTATAAGAAAGTTGGGAGAGAAAGCATGGAAGCCTCTCTATTCTTTTTATTAAGAAACAAAGTCTATCATTGCAACTGTTCCTAAATTTTTGGTATAGAACTCAACTTATGTTGGACAAAACATGAATAAGCTACCATCCCAATGCTTTCTGTTTGTAAAGAAAGGATAATGGCTCCATCCTCTCTGGAGGGCCAGCCTGTGGATAGTGTGTAGCCTACTACCTTGAGTGAATCTGATCTTCTCAATGACCGTCAGTGACCACAGGGGAATATGAGCATCAACGAGACACATGTGATGGTTTAGCCCAGCATACTACCTTCTCCTACCCAATAATTCACTTTTCTTATCCACAAATTATTGTGGTAAAAAATGAGGCCGACAAACAATAGACAGGTCTATATGGGAAACAGTAACACTAGGGAGGTAAGTACACTTTAGAATAATCAACTATTAGAGGTCAGAAGGGCAGCATTTTCCCAGGGATAAAGTTCAGAAGGGTTAGGAAATAATGAGGAATGGAAACAAGAAATATGGGTGGGTGGGGGTTGGGGGAGAGACAAGTGATGTTATAGTGTGGAGATTGCAATCAATGACATGAAACAAAATATGAATTATTGAATGGGAAACAGATCTGTTATGTAAACCTTCGCCCAATTCACAATAAAAAGTTGTTTTTTAAGTGAGGCATAACATGTACAACATATGTACATTTAAAGTCAATTCTGTTTTACTTATTTTGTATAAGGCAAACATCTTATTTACATGTCATTAAATGATGATATGATAAGTTAACAGCCTTGATACTAAAACACAAAAAGAATGCTTTATTCAGTTTTGAAAAGCTATAGATAATTAACCCCTTTGTTTCATTCAACCTCCCCTGGACATTTTAGAGAGCATTTCTGATATATTCCCGATTGAGTCTTAAGTATGACATGTCCAGGTAACTCAGTTGTGGTTCTCTTCTGCTTTGTGCCTTTAGTTAGAATATGTAAAACATTTCCTAGCTCCCCAGGCACTGAGTCTCTGTTTTCTCAGGCATGCACAGAACCTGCAAGGAGCCTCCTTCAGACAGGAGGCTCACTGGCCTGTGATGTATATCCAGTCCTATTCACAACCAGACCCTACATTCCTTGAAGCAGGAACTAGGAACTCATTCTTTTCCTCTTTGTATCCAGCATTCAGCACTGTGCCTGACACAAAGTAGGGATTTAATAAACACTAAATGAATGAATGAGATACTCTTATGATATTTTTGTTTGTTTTCTTTATATATCTTCATGAATACACGTAGTGTACACACACTGGATTTTTACTGAAGAAAGTCATTCTGCATACTCCTAGAAGATGTCAGTACTTTAAAAAGTTGTAAATAACCCTTGGTCCACTTTAGGTGGGGGCTTCACCTCTAAAAGAGGAATTTTTGGAAGTGCTGGAAAATTGGAAACAATGATGTGTGTTTCTTATGGGCGGATGGAAGATCTAGTGTTCTCAGGCGCAGCTACTGGAGATATTTTTATTTGGAAAGATATTCTACTGCTGAAGACAGTGAAAGCTCACGATGGACCTGTGTTTGCTATGTATGCATTAGATAAGGTATGGCATATTTTTCAGAATTAATTTCCCTTAACTGTTTTTCTTTCTTGCTTGCTTGCATCTTCTTTTTTTAAATAAATTACAAGGTCATTAGCAAGGCACACCAAGAGAATGCCTGCATCTAGAAAAGGTACTAGTTAGATGAGGAAGTAGTAGTCATGAACTTCTAATTAGGAGAAGAAAGGAGCACAGATATTCATACATTTCCTCTTTCATTTGTAGTTGTTTCTCTATGTATCCCATCTCTCTACTTTTTCACATTTGCTCTTCCTGATCTCACTCCTAAGAACCTTGTAAGAAGCATGTAGATAAACATAGACACACAGTAGCATAAGAGTCCTGGGAAATAGTTTGACATTGGTTTCCTCTTCAGTGGCACAAGTACTAAGTTGTTAGATTATTGCCCCACACATCAGTTGGACCAAAGTCTCTACTCCTAACCAGTATGCTCCTGTGTAAATGAATTACTTTAGCAAGCATGCTAGATCCCTAAAGTCTGTCCGCCAGCTGATATTTCAATCTAGCTCATATTTGTCTCAGTCTATCCAGAGCTCTGGTAGCATAGTGATTATGAATCAGGCTGCGAACCGCAAGGTCAGCAGTTCGAAACTACCAGCTGTTCTGCAGGAGAAAGATGAGGCTTTCTGCTCCCATAAAGATTTACAGCCTCGGAAACCCTGTACAGGGTCACTATGAGTCAGAACCGACTCCACGACACATAACCATCACCACCATCCATATACTTACCTGCCTTTCAGGGTTTCTTTACAAAAGTGCACTCACCTTCAGTGTTATTAAAACACTTTCTTCAATCAGTCTGTCAGTGGATACCAACATTTCATTCTCTATAGTCTGCTGGTCCTACATTTGTGCTCTTTGACCTCCAGTCTGGGTCATTGAACACACCTAATTTTGCCAAACATTACTTTTTGCTTGCCTCTCCCTGATAATGCTTTGACCCCACCACAAAATTAGCTTCTTCTTAGATGTACAACTATAATGGCTGCTTTTGGGTTAAACTGTTTTCTATGACAAATGTTTTTTGGGGTGTTGAGGACTGGGGAGGTAAATTGCAGCTGTTAAAGAAGACTAAAGCCAGATGGAAAGTTCCCATAAGCCTGTTTAAACTCCATTTTATTGCTGGGTAAAATCAACTGCAAAAGCATAGGAAAAGATAAGGATATAACAATATAATATACTGCAGTTAAAGTTAATTTTGAGATTGAATCTCTATGGGCACAAATTCTATAATAAGAATAAGGATAATTAATATAATAAACTTCAAAATATTATTTCCTTATGGACTTCATTGAATCAAAAGTTTCTCTGAAAATAGAATGAATTGCTCAGTATTTTTCTTGAAAATCGTTTTCTGAATAAGAACAGTTGGTATATATGATAAGCTGCCAAAATGGACTTAATAAAGCCAAGAAATCATTAGCATAGAATAAGAATAAAGATCATTGTTCAGTACAAAAATAGCCAGTATATTAAACTTTTTACTTTCCAGGTTTTGTAGAAATTAATCTAAATTTTAATTGTTGTGGACATGGATGGCTTTTGTATAGTTTCATTATATGAAATAGGTTATATTTCATATGATGAAATACCAAAGTTACTGTTTAAAAATAAATGATGTTTTCTCCTGGGAGTTAATTATAACTGTTTAAAAGTCATTTTTAATTGTGACATGAGTTCAGATCTATCTGGTAGGGAATATATGAGATAACAAAGACTCTGCTAGGCTTTGGTCTTCAGAGACAAGTGAGGCTGACTTGTCCCATAGGAACTCATATCCCAGTTGGGGGGTTGGACACATAAACAGCCATCCAAGATCCAGTGTGCCAAGAGCCAACCAAGAGTCTGAAGCAAATGCAATGGCTACACAATGAGAATGCACAGAGTCCTGCTAGAGAAGTAGGGCAGGGATACTTATCACCATCTTTCTCAGTCTCGTATATTTAGATAGAAAGCACACAAATATCTGTGTCACCCAAGGGGAAAATCAGGTTGGGATCAAGTGGGTCCTTGTGATGTGTATATAATACTTCCCATTTGTGCCTCCACAGGGTTTTGTAACAGGTGGAAAGGATGGAATTGTGGAGCTCTGGGATGATATGTTTGAAAGATGCTTGAAGACTTATGCCATTAAAAGAGCAGCATTGTCAACTAGCTCAAAAGGTGCCATTCTGGAATATCCAATAGACAGCTTTCTGTTCATAGTGGTGGAGAAGCTAGTACTTCCATTTCCAAATCAATTCTCTTTCTTCCTTCTACATTCAGAGGTCCTGGTTTCTACTAGAAATGACACAGATGATTGCCTAATATCTAGTACTTTGGAATGATTTAAAAACAAAAAACAAATATATACCAAGAAATCTGGTCTTTATTTTACATTATATTAAATACCATTTCCTGTCTTTAGGCTTGCTTTTGGAAGATAACCCTTCAATTCGTGCCATCACTCTGGGACATGGACATATCCTGGTGGGGACCAAAAATGGAGAGGTCCTAGAAATTGATAAGAGTGGCCCAATGACTCTGCTAGTTCAGGTATTGTGTTTGTACCTAAACCAAAGTTCACTACGGAGCTGGGACTAGGGTGAATTCAAGGAGTCACCTGCATTCAGCATTTGCTATATTGCTGCACAACATATTGGGAACTTCTCCAGATTACAAGCAGCAGTCAGATTGCAAGTAATGCTAGGATGAGAATTCTACCGTCTGATCTGACGGGGTCGTACACAAAAGACACACTTCGTTGACAATTAAAAGCCATTATTATTATTTATAAAGGCCAACGGTAAACAAAAGAATAGTCCACTTATAGATGTTGTTGTTATTATTAAGTGCTGTCCAGGTGGTTCTGGCTCTAGTGACCCTGTATAGGATTTCTGAGGAGCAGCTGGTGGGTTTTAACTGCAGACCTTGTTCGCAGTCTAGTGCTGATACAAACATGAAACTTACAGCACTCCCTTCCACCCTATAAATACCTCACTTAGCATCACAGGAGAGGAACTTACTTCTGTTTACAAGGGGATCTACTCGCCTTCCCAAATTTCCCATGTCCATGTATGTATCACTCACTGGGCAGGCACACCATGGATCAGGTGTCAGCTGGTGACTGTCTCTCTCAGCTGGTATGTCACATGCCGCCTGGCTGCATTTGTCCTCTCTCTCTTCCTGTTTTTTCTTGGCTGGGTGTGGCCCCCTGTGCTTACTGGACTAGCTCTCAACCCCTAACTTTGGGAAAACCCTGAGCTAGTGCCAGGGTTAGATTGGCATTACAACAGCTCTCAAGGTAAAACTGGTCTAATCACAACCCCTGTAGTGTGTGTATACCCGAGCCTCTGCAGTCAGCTTCTTGGCTCTTAGGACTCACCCCCTCTTGGTCCTAGAGTTACAGTTCTCAGCATCACAGGGGTGTCTGTTGCCACTAAAGGCAGGCCAGCTCAGTCCCCCAAGCTACCACTTGGTTTGCTTGGGCTGCTACTTGCACAAGCCGGACTGTAACTACTTGCTCTTTAAGGTCTCCCAGCTCTGTTGGTGACTTGTGCCTAAAAGTGCCCCATTCCACCCTGTGGACAGAACCTGCCCATTACTACTGTCTTCTCTATAGGCTGACTCACTCACCATCTACTTACTGGTCTGTTGTGCCCACCACTCACATCACTGCTGCTGTTTCTCTCTGCTCGGCTCTGCTCTGCTTACTACCATTTATCTTGGTTTTCAGGATTATCAGCTTAGTATTACTTTAAACTTGGATCTAGGTGGTTCTCAACACAGGGACCCTGAATCCAAAGGATGTGTTCCCTTTCAGGCTCTTATTCATCATGAGATCCAAGAAAAGGGGAAAAAAAAAACCCTCTGTGGCATTGGCCACTTATACAGGAAAGCCCCTTGTCAGTTTCAAGGCATGGCTGCATAAACCAATCAGTCCTTTAGGTGAATGAATCATAAACTGACCAATCCTAGTAGATAGATTTGCAAGACTCTTATGCCGATAATAATCAGTATCTGCAAGCCACTTATGCAGATAGTAAATCATCCAATTCCTTGCAAGATTACTACCCAACCAACTATTTTGGAAGATTTACAAGTTGGGGGCCAGAAAGGCCACATTAGAAAAAACCCACTGCACCATAGATTGCAACACATATAGCAGCAGAAAACAACACACAGCTAATTCCTCACATGTTCTGTGAGTCAGAAATCTTAATTAGACTATGCTGAATCCTCTGCTTAGTTTTACAAGGCAGTGATTAACATGTTGATCAGGGCAGTGATTTCATCGGATGTTTAATGAAGAATCCTCATCTAGGCTCACGCATGTTGTTGGCAAAATCTGATTCTTTACAGTTAGAACTAAGGGCTTGCTGTCAGTCAGAACCACCCTTAGTTCCTTGGGGCTGCCCACAGTTTCTTGCCACGTGGGGTCCCCAACAAGGCACTTGCATCCTCAAAGCTAGCAAGGGAGAGAGAAATGGACACTACAATCTTACATAATAATGCAATCACATACATGTAATCATGTACATCCTATCACCTTTACCATAATTTAGTCATTAGAAACAAGTCACTGGCCATGCCATACTCAAGTTATGAAAACCAGGAGAATCATGGGAGCGAGTCATCTCATCTGTCCACCACAGTCCATGCTGTGGCCCCCAGTGATTCACACGTGCAAAATGCACTCTGTCCTCTCAAGTCCCTGAGAGCTTCGTCTCTTATAGCATCTCCTCAAACTTCACATCACGTCATCTAAATTGAATCCAGCTGTTACTGAGGTTCCTGGAGCCCAGTTACTCTCAGTCTGTAAAATTATAAGGACAGGTTATCTGCTCCTCACAGTACGAAGTATGCAAGTTCTGACTTGACCCTGAGAGTGAATGCCTTCTTAGATTGTGTGCTTCCTTGTAGTCTCAGTCACAACTCCCATAAATGTATCACAGCCTCCCTACCCTTAGTCTCCCTGAAGATTAAAATAACCATCAACAAAATCCTGCTAGAGCAAAGATGTGATTAGTTCTTTCCTGCGGGAGTGGTAGTATGGAAGAGTGTAGCTAGTCTTGCCCAGTTTGGTAATAGGTAGAACTTGCTTGTGCAGAGAAGATGGAATGGTGTGTTGAGAAACTGGAGTCATAAACTACATACAAATTATCAAGTGTCAGGACTTCTGCAGATCTTACGGAGGATCTTCACCTCCTTCCCCTGACCTGATTCACACCTGCAGCTTTGCTATATTAGGCATGAGCCCCAACATGTCATGGAGAGGACCCCTCTGTTGCCACACCTGGGAATAGGTCTACACACACACTATGGCTCAGAACATTACAAAATTTAAAAAATATGTGTGTCTAGCCCCTGCATCGGATATCCTGAATGTGAATCCGTGTTTTTGGTTTTTGGAAATTTTTAATCCAAGTTAGAAACAAGACTCCAAAGCTCTATGACTGATTCTTCCAGGCAGCTGTGATTGAGAACCATAGGGTAGATGCCCATTAGGATGTGACGTCTTTGTTCTCTATCTGCTGTTGCTTTCACTGTTTCCTCATTTCTTTCTGACCTTAACTTCTTACTGTATTGAAAAGTAAATGCCGCTTTCATTTGAATCCCCAAAGATTTAAGAGCTTAAATAGTTTCTGTGCATGTTTTAATGCTAAATATTTTATAAGGCTCAAACTATAATATGATTTAAATGATAAGATTTCAGGACTCCTGGTGTGGCACTGTACAGTAAACACTGGACTGCTAACCACAAGGTTGGCAATCCACACCCACCACTCACTCCTCAGAAACCCTCTACAGGCTCACTGTGAGTCAGAAATGACTTGACAGCACTTGACGACAACAACAGCATAAGATTTCAATGTTAAGTTTAATAATTTTAGAAAGTATTAGATTATATATATCATTTTATTTAGATGTTTTGAACTTGGAGATAGTTACAGGCTTTCCATTATTTTGGTTCTCTGCGATTCTATTGTTTCCATTGTTCTATTAGTGAAAACAGCCATTTATTGAGTACCTATTGTGTGCCAGGCAATACTGCTGTACAAAACCTCTCTCTCATCTTCACAATAGTTAACGTTGTTTTATAGACGAGAGACCCAAAGCCTGATAAACTGCCTACAGCCACACACCAAAACCTGCAGAGCTGGGATTCAAACCCAGGCTTATCAACTACCAGAGTCTTCTTTTAACCCTTTGTTTTTCCTACATGAGACTGTTCTCAAAAGTTTCTTAATGTGAACATTGCGTTAAAGCAGCGCAAACAGTATAGCCCCCCGAGGTACAGGGAAGGTTGGGGAAATGGTAGCGACTCCAGACAGAACATCTATGGTCGCCATTTTCTTGCATCATTCTCTTCCTTTTCATTCAGCATCTCTCTTTCCTTTTTCTGGTCTGTCAATCATGTGCCAGTCATTGTTTTTGTTGTTAGGTTCCCTCAAGTCAGTGAAAGAACCCCACATGACACAGCAGAACTGTCACGAAGGTTCTCTAGCTTGTTATCTTTACAGGAGCAGGTCGCCAGGTCGCCACTCCCTCAGAGTCATTGGTTGTTGTTGTTGTTAAGTACCGTGGAGTTGGTTCCGACTCATAGTGACCCTGCACAGGGTTTCCGAGGCTGTAAATCTTTACGGGAAGCAGAATGCCTCATCTTTCTTCCACGGAGCCACTGGTAGTTTAGAACTGCTGACCTTCAGGTTAGCAGCCTGATTTGTAACCACTACGCTACCAGAGCTCCTTAGAGTCATTGGTAGAACTCAACGATTCATCTGAAACCCTGTTTGTTGGGCCCCTGCTACAGTGGAACAAGTGTGCCTCCCTGCTTTCTCAGTGCTCACAATCACTCTCAGGGAGAATAGAGTCCTAGGGAAAGTTAAAGAACATTTGAGGAAGTGTGTGATTACAACCCACTGTCAGGAAGATTCTAGTACACTCTCCTTCAGCTTTGATGGCATGACAAGCCAGTCACACTAGAATGGATTGCTTTAAAATAAATAAAACAGCTCTGAGGGCATGTGTATTTTGTCTATCAAAATAACAACTTAAAAAAAAAAAAAAGAAATGAGAATGTATAGTATAATCTAAGATAGGCACCCTGGTGTGGTGATGTAGAATAAACACTGGACCACAAGGTCGGTTTGAACCTCAGTGTCGGTGGTTCAAACTCACCAGCTCCTTCTCAGAAACCCTATACAGGATCGCCATGGGTCAGAGTCTACTCAGTGGCACTTAACAACAACAACAACACTTTATGTATGGTGAAATAGAAACTCTTATATATTGTGGGTAGAAGTATAAAATTAAAATTTGGAAAATAATTTGCTAAACATTAAGGGAATTTTTTTTTTTTAAAGTTTTTATTGTGTTTTTGGTGAAATTTTACACAACCAATTAGATTCTCAGCTCTGGTATCGTAGTGGTTACGAATCGGCCTGTGAACCGCAAAGTCAGCAGTTTGAAACTACCAGCTGGTCCACGGGAGAAAGATGAGGTTTTCTGCTCCCGTAAAGATTTACAACCTCGGAAACCCTGTTCAGGGTTGCCATGGGTCGGAACCGACTCAACGGCACTTAACAACAACAACAACATACATATTGCCAGAGTCCTGGTGTTAATGCACTGGACTGCAGGGATAGTTTGAACCTCAAGGTCGGCGGCTCAAGCTCACCAGCTGCTCCTGGGAAATCCTATACAGGGTCCCTATTACTCAAACAGACTCAGCAGCACTTAACAACAACATACATATTGTTGCTATGATTCAGAACCAACTCTATGGCACTTAACAACAAAACAACAACATACATATTGTTAGGCAGAGGTTGGACTGCTAACCAAAAGATCAGCCCCTGAATCCACAGCAGCAGTAGAAAGGAAGATGAAACAAGCAGCTACTGTAGATTTACAGCCTTGGACACCCTATGGAGCATGTCTACTCTGTCCTATAGTGTCACTGTGAGACAGAATCAACCTAAGGGCAGTGGGTTTTTGGATACAGTGACATTGGTCGTTACATTTGTCACAATATGTCGATGTTCTCATTATTTCTAGTCTGAGTGTCCTGTTTCCATGAATCTAGCTTTCCTTTCCCCCACCCCGACCCCTTACCGTCTCATCGTTGGTCTAGGGTAAATGTTCACGATTTGGTTGCATTTACACACTTATTCAGAAGTCCAGTACTCACGTGTGAGGTTATTGACTTTGTGAGGCACTCTGTCATTTGGCTGTAAGGTGTCCCCTGGGAATGGCTTGAATTCCAGGTTTAAAGAGTACCCCAGAGCAGTAGTTCAGAGAGTCCTCAAGTTTATCCTAAGTTTTCCTCCAGTTTTATCTGGGTGGATTGGTAATTTTTTAAGAGGCGGAAAGCTATACTGGTGATGGGTTTGAAAATTCCTTTTGAATGTTACTACCTTTCAGTTATGCAACTTTTTGCTCTCAACCATATCAGTGATAAATAGGGAAGCAACCCCAAGCTCATTGTCTTGTGACACCCAGGGTCCCAGCGGTCTGCCTCACTCATCGTTCATTCCTGTGCAGCCTTACACAGGAATTAAAATACTCATACTAGATTGAGATCATATAATTTTGAAATCAAAAGCAGTGGTTTCTTCAAAAGTATCACAGAGCCCCAGAACCTTGTCCTCAAAGAAAATATTATAAAGGGGCTCAATGCCATAAAAGGACCCCAAGCAGGACCAGAGAGCTTGAAGCAGGGAGTTGGCACCTGGTCCATCCTCGGAAGAGAATGGTTAAAAAACAAGTGATGCATTTGCACCCTCAAATTGAGAAAACCCAAAACCAAAGTTAACTCCACTCAGTCCCTCATTTTCTCAGATGTCTGGATGTTCACTATATTTCTGCCAAAATTACTGTTTTGCTCAAACAACTTCCCAGTAAAACCTGAATCACCCAAATTCCCTTTGGAAAGCCATCTGGTTCCATAAAGTGCTCCAGCTACAAACTCCTTTCATATGCTTACATATGATCTTCCTATTTGCTTTACTAAGCAAAGCCTTTTTATAATTAGCCATAAAAAGTAGAAATTCAATAAGCAATCTGGCCTGCTTTATTACTCTTATCTATTCTTGACACTGCTTTATTGAGTGATAAATTCTGGGAATCAGACTTATTTGCTCCCTGATAAGTTTTCATTTCAAAGAAATATGTGATTTTAGCTCAGCTATTTTAAGCCAGTTAATAATGTTCATGATAAGATGTAGCTATAAAGAATTGGTCCAATACAGATTAAGCACCTTTTGATTGTCTGACGTTCACTGTTAGCACATGGGAACAGACTAGTTTATGAACAAATATTGAACCTGAACTGCACTCAGGACACTTAAGATGAAAATTGAGCTCTGTCCAATGTTATGCATTGAAAGCACTAAATTTTCATTAAATTAATTAGAATATTACTGCCCAATTTTGCTGACAAAAGACAAAAGGTTGTGTCTACATTTTTTAAGATGTGATTGTATTGAAGGAAATCATTTGTGTCATTGTGCTTAAGCTATTTTACTAGGTGGTACATGTATACTCTGAAGGAAGACTCCAAGGTGCATTGGAGGAATTGACAAAGAACAAGGAATTAATGGAATAAAAATTGAAATCTTTCAGGAAAGTGAGGTGGCACTGGAGGCACTCACTCATGAGTGAAATGCGGAAATCTATGCCAAGAAATTTGGAAGACAACTATCTGGCTGACTGATTGGAAGAGATCCATATTTGTGCCCATTCCAAAGAGAGGTGACCCATAGGAATGAGGAAATCATTGGACAATATCTTTGATATTCCATGAGTGAAGTTTTGCTAAAGGTAATACAGAAATGGCTGCAAGCATACATTGACAGAGAACTTCCATAGGTTCAAGCTGGATTCAGAAGAGGCCATGGAATGAGGGATATCATAGCTGATGTCCAATGGATCTTGGTTGAAAGCAGAGAATACCAGAAAGA
>NW_006408763.1:2441074-2457993 GCF_000296735.1 Chrysochloris asiatica | reverse complement strand
AGATGGATTGGCAAAGTGGCAGCATCAATGAGCTCCAGCATGGCAACAATTGTGAGGTTAGCTCTGGACCAGGCAGTGTTTTGTTCTGTTGTACATAGATAGGGTCTCTATGAATTGGTACCAATTCAATGGCACCTAAAAACAACAACACATGTATATTGTGTTTATGTACCACCCAGTAAAACAGCTTGAGTGTCAGACAATAAGATAAAATGAGGGAAGGCCTTTCAGTATCCAGATGTTTCCAAGTGGGAAAATATTTGGCATCATCTAAATAAAACCTCTAAGCATCGAGTCCAAGTTTTGCTTTCCAAATGAATGCTTTAGCACCACATAGGCCCAGCTTTAGAAGTAAGCACAAATGAAAACTCAATTCAGTGCAGTCATGGCTCAAGGAAATCCAAGCTTTGTTTATTCTGATTGGAACCCTGTTGGTACGCTCTCAGGCTGACTATGTAACACAAGGCTGAAGAAAGGCTAGCCAGAAATATGAAATGAGCTTATGTTGCCCAATTCCTCTCCCCCCAGGGACACATGGAAGGAGAAGTGTGGGGGCTTGCAGCTCACCCTCTCTTGCCTATCTGTGCTACAGTGAGCGACGATAAAACGCTTCGAATCTGGGAATTATCTTCCCAGCACCGTATGCTGGCAGTACGGAAACTCAAAAAAGGTAATGGCATCACCTCACACACCTGCAAAAGCATACAGAACAAGCAGAATGTGTTGGGCTCATTCATTCATTCGGTTAATAAAACAAAAATCCTAAACCCACTGCCATTGCCTCCAATCCAGCTCACAGTGGCTCTAAATAGGGTTTTCCAGGCTGTAAGTGTTTGTGGATGTAGAAAGTCTCATCTTTCCCCTGTGGAGTGGCTGGTGGGTTTTAACTCCCAACCTTGTGGTTAGTAGTTCACTGTTTATCCTACATATGTTAGAAAACATACTGTTGTTGTTGCTAGGTGTTATTGAGTTGGTGCACAAGAATGAAACACTACCCTGTTCTGTGCCGTCTTCACAATTGTTCTGTTTGAGCCCAGTGTTGCTGCCATCTGTGTCCATCATCTTATTGGGGCTTTTTCTCTTTTGTTGCTGACCATCCACTTTACTAAGTGTGATGTCCTTCTCCAGGAACAAATCCCTCCTGATGTATCCAAAAATGAGAGATGAAGTCTCACTATCCTTGCTTCTAAGGAACACACTAGCCGTACTTCTTCCATCACAGATTTGTTTGTTCTTCTGGCAGTTCATGGTACTTTTTCAATATTCTTCCACAACACCATAATTCAAATGCATCAATTCTTCTACAGTCTTCCTTATTAACTGAGCGACTTTCATATGCATTGTTGTTAAGTACATTGATTGATAGCGACCCTGTGTAGGGTTTATAAGGAGCAGCTGGAGAATTTGAACCGTCAACCTTGTGGTTCAAACCAACCTTGCTGTCAAGTTCATAGTACCATGTGTGGGTCAGGCATACATTAATCCTCAGACTGGTATCTTTGCTCTTTTAGTACTTTAAAGGAGTACTTTTTTGGAGCAGATTTACCTAATGCAATATGTTGTGTGAGTTTTTAACTGCAGCTTCCATGAGTGTTGGTTATGGATCCAAGCAAAACAAAACTTATAAATATCTCAATTATTTCTCCATTATCATGACATTATTTATTGATCAAATTGTGAGGATTTGTTACTTTGATTTGCAATCCATACTGAAGCCTGTAGTCCTTGATCTTCATAACTATTTCAAGTCCTGTTCGTTTCCAGTCATCAAGACTGTGCCATCTATATATGACAAGTTAATGAATCTTCCTCCAATCCTGATGCCACATTCTTCTTCATACAATTCAGCTTCTCAGATTATTTGCTCTGCATACAGATTGATAAAGTATGGTGAATGAATACAACCTTGAGGCACACCTTTCCCAATTTTAAACCACTTAGTACCCCCTAGTATAGAAACTACTTCCCAATTTTAAACCATTCAGTATCCCCTAGTATAGAAATGATGCTTTTATTGTTAAATGCTGTTTGAGTTGGTTCCAACACATAGCGACCCTGTATAGGGTTTCCAAGGAGTGCTGGTGTGCCGGGGTCTGACCCCGACATAGTTGTCACGAGTTTTTGGTTCACGAGGAGGGGAGATCCAGCGGCGATAGGGATAGCGAAAGAATACACAGACAAACAGAAGAAGGGAGACAATGAGGCACCCCAAAGCCAGGGTGGATACATCACTGGTGGGCAGGCTTGGGACTACAGGCATCATGGCCTCTGCAGGCAGCGACTCACTGCCCTGCAATCTTTAACGCATGCCTTCCAACCCGTAACGCACCACAATCTTTACTCCATGCCTTCCAACCAGTAATGCACCGCAATCTTTACTCCATGCCTTCCAACCAGTAATACACACCTGGGGAGGCCCGGGCCTCTGCTTTATTTAGGGGAGGAGTTTCACACCAAGCTGGGAGGGACTAAAACAGGATACAGCTAACATCAGTAATTTTCCAGACATTCAGGTAACTTTACATTGTACTTCACTGGTTCAAATCCCAGGCCAGCAACTTGGATTCTCAGGCCCAATTAACATATCTATAGCCCCTGAGGTCAGTTGGGGGAAGGTGAGAGTTCTGCAGGAGACGCCCAGGTGAATGGGCTGCACCTGGAAAAGGGATTAGGGAAGATGGGTTCTTTGTCTATAGAACAAAGAACCGAGAAGTAGCTAAGATATTTTTAGTTAATCCTTTGGAGAAAGGTTTAACCTTGCAACCTTTAGTCTCGGCTTTAGGAAAAGATCACATTTATCTGTGGATTTTCAAAGGCTCCAGTGTATTAATTTAATATATATACCTGAATATTAAGATGAAAGCAATTTTCCATTAACTGCCAGTGGCCTCATTTGTTACACTCAGCCCTAGAGGGCCTCGAACCTCTGACTAGTCTTACACGGTCTGCAACACTGGTGGGTTTGAAATGCCAGCCTTTCCATTAGCAGTCCAGTGCTTATCCAACAGCACCACACAGGACTCTAGGCAGTGGGAATTCACTGTTTGTTGATAGAGAGTCAGAGTGAAGTACATGTAGAAGTATGCCAGTAGGATGGAGAATCTGGTCCCAGGGTGCACCAGCTCTATTGTTTATTTTTCTTGCACTGCACAGACATCTGCCACCTGGGGGCAATATCTCCTTCTTCTTCTCCTTGAGAGCTGTGGGAATTGAAATGCATGAGCTTGTAAAGAAGTCTGTCTAATTTTATGTCTAACAGTCTCCATAAGTTATTTTATGACTGAAAATAAAAAATCAGCTATGTAGAGACAAAATAACCTCAAGAACTGAGTAAATATGTATTGAACGTATATATGTAATATGTCAAATCTAAAACACCCGTATGCACTCAGAGGTGTACCAAGGCACACAAATTCAGCAAATTTACCAAGTAGTTTCCAGGGATCAGGCACTGAAAATACCTAGAAGAGAGTAGTCTCATCTCTAGTATCAGAGATGGACAAGATTTGAGCAGAATCCCAGCAACAGGTGACCCATTCAAATAGGATAATTTGAGGAGAGCCTGAAAAAGAGACTATTTATAAAGTAGTGGATGTGGCGTAGGGAACTGATCAGGGATAGTGAAGCTCAAGGCAGATAGTGACAATCATACACCAGCCCTTGGTCTGAAGGGATAAGAAGAGGAAGTGCCTGCTGGGGTCTTGGAAGTGAGAGTTGTGTGAAATGTCAGAAGCTATGGTCTCAGCAGTGCTCCACAACCTTGCTGGTAGGTGGTTGGGGAATCAGTACGCCAACCTCTCTCCTCTTTCCTCACTCTCCCTCCCTCCAGTCTCCTGCCCATACTTGCCTTTGGCCAAACCCAACCAGAAGACACAGGGCCAGGAAGTCCATTGCCACATTCCATGCAGAACAGCCTCCAGGCATAGGGCTGGGTGTACATAGGTAGAGAATGGATGTGGAGAGACAAGCTAAAGATATCAGACACAAATAAGGTTCTGTGGAGGCCTGAAGGAGGTCTACACCCAGGAACAGATTTATCAGGAGGTGCCATGAGAACTAAAAATGCAGGTGTCCATAAAAATTCTTAGTGCAGGAGAGAATGAGATTAGGGTCTGGCCCAAAAATGTTTGCGCTGAGTAGTTTCATAGGTAGAGAGGCATGGAGAGCTTGTTGTTAGTGCCCTGAGTCTGTTCTGACTCATGTTGATTGGTAAGTACCTTGGAGTCAGTTCCAACTCATAGTGACCCTGCACAGGGTTTCTGAGGCTGTAAATCTTTACAGGAGCAGAATGCCTCATCTTTCTCCTGCGGAACCACTGGTAGTTTCGAACTGCTGACCTTGAGTTTGGCAGCCCTACTCATAACCACTATGCTACCAGAGCTCCTTTGCTTGTTCTGACCCATAGCAAGCCTATATATAGCTTCTAAGGAGCAGCTGGTGGGTTGGGACCACCAACCTTGTGGTGAGTCATCCAGCACTTATCCTCCAGCGCTGCACCAGGGCTTGTTTAAGGGGCATGAAAATAGATGCCAAAACAATAGTAACAATAATGATGATGGGTAATAATTCTGCAGTGGTTTTTGTACTACCACTCCACAGTTGGTTTTTATGAGACCCCAATGAGTGGGCGTTATCATTAGCACTCACAGATTAGGAAACTGAGGGATGTTTGCTCAAAGTCACACAACTAGTAAGTGGTAGAATTAAATCCAAACCCAGACAGTGTGGCTCCAGAGAGCACATCTGTGATTACTGCAATCCTCTGTGCCACCTCCCTCCACCATTTCCTTCTCTTCACACCAGACTTCCAAGAGAAGACAGGATTCAAACCCGGTCTGACCTCATAGCTTCTGCTCTTCACCACTAACCACTACAAGGTTGAATCATTTGGGCCAATAATTTATTTGGGGTAAATGACAGACCAAGTCTTCGTTATGAATGTCAATCAATAGACTTTATTCAGCAGGTTAAAACTTAGTTCACCAAAGCAACTCTTGATGTATCTTACAGAGGATGACCATTCATCTCAGTTTATGCCTGTTGTCATGGTATAATTATTAATAGTTCTCCCTTTTACTCTCAAAAGTGTCCTGTTTTGGACAATACATTCTATGGAAAATTATATAATCTCGATGATACTCCTCAAGAGCAGTCTGTCTTCCCATGTTCTCAGCACTAGTACTGTGCTGTCTCATAACGGGTAACTAAATATCTAAATATTTGTGAATGAATGAATGAAGATATAACTTAGATGAACCAATTTAAAGTTACTGGTATGAAAAATAGCTTTTTATCTCCTATGAATACAACAGAGGGGTTTGTAAGGAAGATCCATTATTTGAAATGTCCGAATTACTGTTCCATCCCTGGGCTGTGCTTATTAATTAGTGCCTTAACAAGGGCTAGGGGCTGGAGGCATATTTTAAAATAAGATTCCTATGCAACATACTGCCATCAAGTCTAGCCTCCTCACACAGAAATGTCCCTCCCATGCCTTACACCCCTCACTGCCATTGATTCTGGGTCAGAGTGCCCTATAAGATAGGGTACAGCTGCTCCATAGGTCTCCAAGACTGTGTATCTTTACAGAAGCAGATTCCGTGTATCTTTAGAGTAGCCTCATCTTTCTCCCACAAAGATGAGAGGTTGGTAGGTCTGAGCTGATAACCTTTCAGGTAGTAGCCTACCACTCAATCCGCTGCACCACCAGGGCTCCCTTCCATGCTTTACAAAGCAGCAGATATCACAAGAGTCCTGCGGCACTATCAACCCCACGCACCCATTGAGAGAAAGGTGTTCATATTTCATTCTCTCCATGACATAGGAGACAGGAGCACGACCTTCACTTAAAGAATTATACATTATAATCTATGGATTACATAACTGAATGACTAACTACCAAGTTCTTGCAAGCAAGTCTTACACATAAGGCAAGATACCAAGAAAATGGTTGTGGGAAATTTTATCCACACAGGTCACCTTCTTAAAGATTAACTTTTTTCTTGAAAGCAGATACAGGTATATTACTCCTTCACTCCACTCTCCCATTCATCCCTTTTGTCTTCTGAAAAACCCAGGTATTCAGATAGAAGAAATGAATGTGTAAACCATATAACAATTGAAAATGTAATTTTTGCATTATGATCATTTTTCTTGGATTTGGGAAGACGAGATGTTTAAATCATGTTCTGTTCACAAACATAGCATTAAGTTAAAGTCACAGTTGTATGCCCATGCATACTCTATATGTTTATCTTTCCTCCCTGGTTGTTTGACTATAAAGGCAGGGGTAGTAATAATATTTCATGGGAATTCTTTGTAGGTGGAAGATGCTGTGCCTTCTCCCCTGATGGGAAAGCCTTAGCAGTTGGTTTGAACGATGGGAGTTTCCTGGTTGTAAATGCTGACACTGTGGAAGACATGGTCTCCTTCCATCACCGAAAAGAAATGATCTCTGATATTAAATTCTCAAAAGGTGAAGTTGGCAGCATTTGCTTATTAAAATACCACAGCCTAGGAATAAAAAAATTAAAAATAAAAAGGTTTGTTTTTTTTACAAGAGTATGCTATTTTAAATGATTCCTTGGCCTTTTCCCAATTTTAAAATGCTAAGTTCCTGGAAGTCAATTGTCACATGAAAAGTTTGAATATTAACTGCACAATTTTCTTTCTAGATACTGGAAAATACCTTGCCGTGGCATCCCATGATAACTTTGTGGATATTTATAATGTTCTTACAAGCAAAAGGGTTGGCATCTGCAAAGGTGCATCTAGTTACATTACACATATTGACTGGGACTCCAGAGGTAAAGTACATTCTGACTTTTAAAATGTAACTTTCATTTTTAAATGTATATCAGTTTGTATATTGCTTCCAGAGAGAATGGCAGTTGAGCTTTAGACAAATAGTGGGGGAAATGATAAAATAAATGACTGTAATTTTACAACTGCTATTAATATTTTGAGTAAAAAATATTATTTTTCCATCTTTTACGATTATTATTTATTCAAGCCATTGCATTTTTAAGACAGTTGAGGATATCTGATGTCTTCTGCTACCATCACAAGCTACCTTTGGCCTTTGTCTCCTAACTACTTTCCCTTTTCTTACCAAAGCCTCATCCCTGGGGAACTGTCCAAGCAGCCTTAAGCCAATAGCTACATTCACTCACTTAAGGTTTCTCTGCTCTCAAAAACTTCCAATCCACTTCCTTCCTCTTCCAGGTTATGCCCACAAATTCCATTGGGATTGCTCTGTTTATTAGTTTAACAAATCTAGCCTCTACCATGGGCAAAGTTTTAAACCAGAACATGTGGAAGATACAAAAATTAGTAAAATATGCTTCCTGTTACCAGTCGAGTTCATGGCTTAGTGGCTTCAATGCTTAAATACTATGTTCAAGTAAGTTAAATAGTAGGAGTTCTGATGTGGTGCTGCAGGATAATGTACTGGACCGCAAGGTCAGTCTGAACCTCAAGGTTGGCAGTTCAAATCCACCAGCTGCTCCTTGGAAACCCTATCCAGGGTCTCTATAAGTCAGAACCTACTTGACAGCACTTAACAACAGCAATATACTTAAATAGTAGTCCTGGTGTGCCGTTATAATATAAGTACTAGACTGCTAACCACAAGTTTGGTGGTTCAAACCCACCAGCTGCTCCTTGGAAACCCTCTGAAAGGTCATTATGAGTCAGAACTTCACAGCATCAACAACAACATACTTAAATAGGGAATGCGGTAGACCCATACAGTAAGCACTGGACTGCAAACCACAAGGTCTGTGGTTCGAGCCTGCTACTTACTCTGTGAAAGAGATAAAGCCTCCAAAACCCTATGCAGGGTTGCTATGAGTCAGAAGCGATTCCATGACACTTAATACTACTCAACTAATTTGAGGGCATACACAGGGTAAGGCATAGGGATAAGAACTGGTGAGTCAGAGAGACAAACGGATCATGGACTCAGAAAGAATCAAGTCACCACTAAGTTCCCAGGTAGAACATCAGCACTATAGGGTAGGTTATTTTTCTTTTTTGAATTGTGGTGAAATATATATAATACTGTTGCCCATTTTAACCACTTAGAGTATGCATTAATTATATTCACAATATTGCACAACCACAATACTCTCTATCTGCAAAATTTTTCATTACCCCAAACCCGTTATCATTTACATTATCATTTACTCTGCACCCAATAAACAATAACTCCCCCCTCTCACTTCTTTTTGGCACTGGTAACCACGAATCCACTTTTGTCTCTATTCATTTTTCCTATTCTAGACATTTCATATATATGGATCATACAACATTTGTCTTTTTATGTCTGACTCATTTCACTCAGCATAATTGTTTCAAGGCCTTTCCATATTTGTAGCATATAGCAGACGTTAATGCTTTTTATGGCCGAATAACATTCCATTATAGGAACTTAGGAGCCCTGGTGTGGCGCTGTGGATTAATGCGCTAGTCTGCAAAGTCATTTGAACTGCAAGGTTGGTGGTTCAAGCTCACCAGTTGTTCCTTGGAAACCCTCTAGAGAGTCGCTATGGGTCGGAACCGACTTGACGGTACTTAACAACAACAACAATATGGTAATTCTAGGAAGTGCAATGGCTCTTTAGGATAAGCACTAGACTAACAACCATAAAATCAATGGTTTGAGCCAACCAACTGCTCCACAGGAAAAAGATGAGGCTTTCTGCTCCTGCAAAGATTTACAGTCTAAAAAATCCTACACAGGATTACTATGAGTCAGAACTGATTCAATCACACTTCATAACACAACAACAACAATATGGTAATTCTAGGTTGTACTTTCACTGCTTTGCACAGAGGCTGTACCATTTTACAGTCCCACCAGGAAAGCATCTCTATATCCTTGCCAACACTTGTTGGCTTCCAGTTTTCTGATTATAGCCATCCTAGAGGGGGATGAAGATATTGATCTCATTGTGGTTTTGACATGCATTTCCCTAACAACAGCAACCATGAGCATCTTTCCATGTGCTTATTGACCATTTGTACATCTTCTTTGGAGACATGTCTATTCTGGTTCTTTACCCTTTTAAAATTAGTTTGTATGCTTTTTATTGTTAAGTTATAGGAATTCTTTATGTGCTTTTGGATTTTAAATTTTTAGCAGATATATAAAGAGAACTTCAAAAGTTTGTGGGAAAATAGAATTGAAAGATAAGAATTTAAAAATATAAACTTTATTTCTCAACCTAAGCTCCATCAAGTTCAAGACATTTTTGTAAGGAATGACACCAGTCACGTTGTTGTTTTTGCTAGGTGCCATCGAGTTGGCACCAACCCATAGTGACCCTGTGCACAACAGATCAAAACACTGCCTAGTCCCATGCCAACCTCACAATCTTGCTAAATTTGAGCTCACTGCTGTCGCCACTGTGCTAATCAGTTTTATTGGGGGGTCTTCCTTTTTTCTCCAACCTTTCATGATATCCTTTTCCAGGGACTGATCCCTCCTGGCAATGTGTTCGAAGTATGAGAGCTGAAGTCTGGCATCCTTGCTTACAAGAAGCATTCTGGATGTACTTCTTCCAACACAGATCTGTTTGTTCTTTTGGCAACCAGTAGTACTTTCAATATTCTTCCCCAACATCACAGATCAAACGCATCGATTCTTCTACAGTCTTGCTTATTCAGTGCATATGAGGTGATTGAAGATTCACCATGGCTTGGACCAGGCACACCTGAGTCTTCAAATTGACATCTTTGTTCTTCAACACTTCAAAGAGATCTTGTGCAACAGATCTGCTTAATGCAATACATTATTTGATTTTTTTGACCGCTTCTTCCATGAGTCTTGATGGTTGCTCCAAGCAAAATAAAGTCTTTGACAACTTCAGTCTTTTCTCCATTTATCATGATGTTATTTATTGGTCCAGTGGTGAGGATTTTTATTTTCTTTACGTTGAGGTGCTACCTATACCAATGGCTGTGGTCTTTAATCTTCATCAGTAAGTATTTTAAGTCTTCTTCGCTTTCAGCAAATAAGATTATATCATCTCCATATCGCAGGCTGTTAATAAGTCTTTCTCCAATCCTGATGTCACATTTTTCCTCAAATAATCCAGCTTCTCTGATTATTTGCTCAGCATACAGATTGAGTAAGTATGGTGAAAGAATACAACCCTGGTACACACCTTTCCTAATATAAATCATTCGGTGTTCCCTTGTTCTGTTCGAACAACTGCCTCTTGGTCTATGTACAGGTTCCTCATGAGCACAATGAAGTGTTTTGCTATACTCATTGTTTTGTAATACTCATGTTGTCCATAGCTTGTCATGATCCACACAACTGAAAGCCTTTGTACAGTCAATAAAGCTCAGGTAAACATTTTTCTGATATACTCAGTTTTCTGCCAAGATCCATTTGACATCAACAATGATATCCCTCATTCCACGTCCTCTTCTAAATCCAGCTTGAACCTCTGGAAATTCTCTGTCAATGTCTGGTTGCAGCCATTTTTGTATTATCTTTAGAGAAATATTAATTGTATGTCATATTAATGATATTTTCCAATAATTTCTAGACTCTGTTGGGTCACCTCTTTTTGGAATGGGCACAAATATGTCTTCCAGTCAGTTGGTCAGGTAGTCGTCTTCTAAATTTCTTGGCATAGATGTGTGAGTGCCTCCAGTACCACATCAGTTTGTTAAAAGATTTCAATCTATATTCCATCAATTTCCAGTGCCTTGTTCTTTGCCAGTGATTTTAATGCACCTTGGACTTCTTCCTTCAGTATCACTGATGCTTGATCATATGCTACCTCTTGCAATGGTTGAACATCAACCATTTCTTTTTGGTACAGTTACTTTGTATATTCCTTCCATCTTCTTTTGATACTTCTGAGTCTTTCAAGATTTTGCCCATAGAATCCTTCAATACCACAATTTTTCTTCATTTCCTTCAGCTTGAGAAATGCTGAGCGTGTTCTTCCCTTTTGATTTTCTAACTCCAGGTCTTTGCACATTTCATTATAATATTTGACTTTATCTTCTTGAACTGACCATTGAAACTGTCTATTCAGCTCTTTTACCTCCTCACTTAATTGTCTTCAGCTCCAGTTTGAACTTTCATACGAGCAATTGATGGTCTGTTCTACAGTCTGCCCTTGGCCTTGTTTTGGCAGATGATATGGAACTCTTCCACTGTCTCTTTCCAGATGTAGTCAGTTTCATTTCTGTGTATTCCATCTGGTAAGGTCCATGTGTATAGTCATATTTTGTGTTGCTTAAAAAATGTATTTGCAATGAAGAAGTCATTGGTCTTACAAAATTTTATCATATAGTTTCCAGCATTGTTTCTGTCACCAAGGCCATATTTTCCTACTACTGATCCTTCCTTTTATTTCCAGCCTTTGCATTCCAATTGTAAGTAGTGATCAATACATCTTGAATGCATGTTTGATCAATTTCAGACTGAAGAAGTTGATAGAATTCTTCTATTTCACCCTCATTGGCTCTAGTGGTTGGTGTGTAAATTTGAATTGTAGGCGTGTGGCTATTATCCTACCACAGACAGTGTTGCACTTCAAGACAGATCTTGAAATGTTCTTTTCAATGTTGTATGTGGTGCCATTTCTCTTCAATTTATCATTCCCAGCGTAGTAAACCATGTGATTGTCAGATTCAGAATGGCCAATACTAGTCCATTTCAGCTCACTAATGCCTAGGAGATGTACGTTTATGGGTTTCATTTCATTTTTGACAATTTCCAATTTTCCTAGATTCATACTTCATGTGTTCCATGTTTCAATTATTAATGGATGTTTACAGCTATTTCTCTTCATTTTGAGTTGTGACCCCATCATCAAATGAAGGTCCCAAAGGCTTTACTCCGTTTGCATCATCACGGTCAACTCTATTTTGAGGAGGCAGCTTTTCCCCAGTCATATTTTGACTGCCTTCCAACCTGAGGGGCTCATATTCTAGCACTATATCTGACAGTTTTTTGGTGCTCTTCATCATGTTTCAGTATTCAAAATTCTGGTGCTGACAGTGTTCTACTACTGTTCACGCAAGCCATTACAGTATGACAAACTGACAGACAAGTGGTGGGCCTGTCACATAGCCCATCCCTAAAGATTGTAGCGTTGTGAGACTTTAACTATATAAATACAGTTTTTTTTTTTTACACTATTAACTGAAGAAAAATGCATGCTCATTAAAGATTTTTTTTAGATTGAAAAACATAAAGAAGTCAGAAGCATCCAAATCAGGACTGTAAAATGGGTGCCTAGTGATGTCCCATAGAAACTCTCATGTTAAAGGATTCTCAGGTGAAGCTTTCTCTGCTGAAGCTTTGCAAAACTCTTTCGTAATTAACAGATATTATCATTCTTTGTTCACTTGGAAATCCAACCAACAAAATGCCTGAGCATCCCTCAAAACTGTTGCCTTCACTTTTGCTTTTGACTGGTCTGTTTTTGCATTAACTGTATCATTTCTTTTTCTTGATTGCTATCGACTCGACAGCACTTAACAACAACAACATTGTTTGATTATGCTTTATCTTCAGGATAATACTGGCAAAAGCCATGTTTCATCTCCTGTTACGTTTCTGAAGAAATGCTTCCAAATCTTAATCCCACTTGTTTAAAATTTCCTTTGAAAGCTCTACTCTTGTCTGCAGCTAATCTGTGTGCAATAGTTTGGGCACCCACTGCAGTTCAAACTCACCAGCCACTCCTTGGAAATCCTATAAAGGATTGCTATGAGTCAGAAACAACTCAATGGCACTTAACAACAATAAGCTTCACTTTAATTTTTCCATCAGAATTGTGTAAGCTGAACCATTGAGTCTATAGTGGTAGCATGGTTTCTGCTTATAATCATCAGTCTTATTCAATTTGAACATGAACTAGATTAATTTTTTTTCCTTGGAAGTCAACATGAATGATCTGCCACTAAGGACTTCTTCTTCAACATTGTATCATCCTTTCTTGAAACAAGTTATCCTTTTGTAAACTGCTGATATCCTTGTGACATGGTCTCCATAAACTTTTCATAAAGCATCAGTGATTTCACCATTCTTTCACCCAAACTTCATCATAAAGTTGATGTTTGTCTTTGTCTTAATTTTAGCAGAATTCATAAATTTAATAGGGGCTCTTTTTAAACTAATGTCTTATGAAGACTTGTATATATCCGAAATGCTTTCTCTTTACTTTGTTGATAAAGTTTATTGATGCAAAGCATTTTTTTCATTTTGCTGAAGCCCGATTAATCTGTTTGTTTTTCTTCTTCTTTTGTGGCTCTTGCTTTTGGTGTCATCCAGTGGGTTGCTTTTAAATCCTATCCTGCGGACTTGTCTGACACTGGAATCTGGAGCAGGCATTTGGGGATGGATGGGCAGGGTTCCAACATTCAAGGATATTTTAATCCATTGTGGTAGAAAACCACCAAGCCAAATATGTGCTTCATAAAAGTAGTGACCTTTGAGATAGATCTTGAAAGACAAGCAAAGAATCACCAGATGGAAGTACTGAGAAAGAACATTCTACACAAAAGGAACATGATGTAAAAGGCAAGGAGTGATTAAGATATAGTGACTAATGCTGAGTGACTAGGGTGTGAAAGGAGGTGAAAGTGGAGAGGCACTTGTGTGTCATGCAAGGAATTAAAAATGAACATCCCAAGGAAATTAGAGTAGGACGTTCCCCACCATCTTGCAAAGAGACATTGATCCTAGAGTCAGGGAACAACTAAAGTAAACCAGGAGAAAGAGAGATGATAGTGTATTCAACTAAAAAAGAAGCTATTTTACAGGTGCCAGATCATTTCATTTCAAGTATTTCTCAAAGTAGTTGGCACAGAGTAGCCCGTCAGGCAGGTATGTAGTTATAGCTGTACTTGGCGCACTGGAGTTTGGACTTTACTAAGCTTTACAGCCTGCAGGGGTTTTACACAGTACACTAGATGAGAAGAAAGTGTGTGGCCAACTGTATGAGGAACAAGTCTAAACAAGAGCAAAGGGAGATCAGATAGGTCCCTCTCACTTTCATGTCGTGGCAGTGCTGGGAGCAGGCCGAGAGCAAAGGCCACCATTTCTCCTCAGGCTGGACACTGGCGCCTGAGAATTAGCTGCCAGCCAGTGAGGCCATGAGAGTGGGTGGAAGCAGCTGCCTCTTGTGCCCATTCTTTGTGCGTTAAACTTTATTGTTAAAAAAAAAGATTCCTTCTTCCCTCCTTGACCACAGCAATCACAAGTGTGCAGTGAGGATATTTAATAGTCCATGGTTCCAGCTCAGCCTTAGGCTGGCTGAAAAAATAAAAAACAATTTTATTTTTCATTTAAAAAGCAGTGATTTCCCCCTTTTTACTGTCTTGCTAACACCCGTAGCCATGTCCTCCTAAGAAACAGATTCAGAATAGTCAAGCAGCTTTATGCATAAGTAGAATGCTACTGCTGCTGCTACGTGTTGTCCAGTCATTTTCTACTCACAATGACCCTGTATAGGCTTTCTGAGGCTGTCAAGCTTTACTGGAACAGAAGGCGTCCTCTTTCTCTTGCAGGGCCACTGGTGGATTCAAACTGCTGACCTTCAGGTTGGCAGTCCTATGTGTAATCCACTACACTATATTCTCCTTATAAGTAGAATGTTGTTGTTGTTAAGTGTCATCAAGTCAACTCATTATGACCATGTATAGGGTTTCCAAGGAGTAGCTGGTGAGTTTGAACTGCTGACCATGTGGTTCACAGTTCAGTGCTGATCCTACAGTGCCACACCAGAAGTCCAAAAGTAAAATAAAGTAAGGCAACTTTTATTTAGAATTCACTCACATACTTTGGGCATATTATCGGTAAGGGCCAATCTCTACAGAAGGACATCATGCTCAGTGAAGTCCAGAGTCTGCAAAGAAGAGAGAGACCATCAGTGCAATGGATGAGCACAGTGGCTCTAACAGTGGGCCTGAACACAGCAACAATGACGTAGATGGTGAGAGGCTGGCAGTATGTCCTTTTGTGGCACACAGTGTCACTATAAGTCAGAGCCTGACACAGAACACGAAATCCAGCCATTACAGTGACTGGTAGGGATTAAAGCCCATTATCATATACATATTAAGAAGTGAAAGACCAAGAACAAATGGGACATGTAGGGGTTGGTTTTGAGTGGAGGAGTTCTTTCATTCCGCAAATATACACAGGCCCTGTGTGGGTAATAGTGATAGACAGATTAGTCCTAAGTAGAAAGAAGAAGATTGTGTTCAGAATTAATGGGGGCTACCATGGAGTTGCTGAATAAACACAATGAGAGAAACAGGCAATCTCATTATTTAAATACCCAAGGCCACTGCCACTTACCATTTTGTCATCCTGCATAGATTTTGGTGGAACTGTCAGACTAAGGCAGATTAGGAATAAAGGCTTGGCTACCTACTTCCAAAAAGTAGCCAATGAGAACTCCATGGCTCACACAGAATATTGTCTGATGCAGTGCTGGAAGGTAAGCTTCCTAGGTTGGAAGGCACTCACAATTTGGGCTCAAGCATACCACTGACCCTGAAGGTGGCATGGCACCGGACTTCGTTTGGTTATGTTGCAGAACATGGAGCCGCCACAGTCAGAGGTGACCCACCACCCAGGGCCGGCCTCGAGCTCCAACTAAAGCTCAGGATGGTGGAAAAGACACCGGGGGCAAGGAGCTGGGATCTTTGGAAACCCATCTCACCTCTCATCCATTGGATGAGGATGCTGAACCAGATGGCTCCTAAGAATTGAGACTTACGAATAGAATACTTTAGATTTTTAGGGAGGAATCATGCCATCTGGAGAATAAAATCAAGCGTGTCTGTGAATCTTCTCTGATTTATCTCATTTCATTAGCTGTGAAGCGTGTGTCATGTGCTCCTGATCTCCCAGTTCCTGACATGCCTAACCTCAAGAATGTACCATGCTGCCTGGCTTCTCGCAGCAGGGGCCCTTAGGGTCTGATGAGGGAGAGAGCAGAATTTAGGAGGAAAGAGCTAGTTTGTTCTTTGATCCTATCAAAAATAATAAACGCATTTGTCCATTTGTGAGAGCCAAGCCAGGGGCCAGGGCTGGCCCAGCCTCCAGTCCCAGCAGCCTCTTGTGCCCATGGCAACTGAAAGCCTTAGGAAACAGAAAACCTCATCCTGCCTCAGCAGGAGTATCAGCCACTCCTGATGAAACCTCCCGCATGGACTGCTTAAGAAAGAAAATAATATGTGGTGAGAGATAAAACATGGAAGAGTGTTTTCAAGCTGCTCTTTGTTCATTTCTAGAGATACTACAACTGTAAGAGATTTTACCAATTAATGATTTGGCCAATTTTCCTTGACAACAGTCTAATGTGTTTGGTATCTTTTGTACCACTTTTGGAATTATTCTGACTTGTAAAATTTACATATCAACAGGGATGATGAATATGAAATCACCTTGTGAACTAACTATACACTTTTTTGTACCTCAAGATATTTGGCTATGGCTGCTTCGTAATGAGGTCATCTGTCTCTGTAAATTCCATTATTCTGTGTGAGTAGACAGTTCAAGTGAATTAAAATGGGCAGGCTCTGAAAGAATAGGGTTACCATTATTCAGAAGCAATTATATATATGGATTAGTTTGCTTTATGCTCTTATTCTTTATCCTCAGAGTATTTCAGTGGGTATATATTACTAAGCTATAGGGAGGGAAAAAAAATGGTGCCCTAGTTTCTTCTTTTTTTTTTTTCTTGATTCATTTTTTTTCCCAAAAAGGCAGTGAAATAGTAGCAGTAAAGAAAAATTGAGGGGTGAGGACAGAGCGTCCACTCCCATAATTCTACTCCCCCCTGCTGTGGCGCTGTGGGTTAATGCCGCAAACTGCAAAGCTGTTTGAACTGCAAGGTTGGCAGTTCAAGCTCACCAGTTGCTCCTCGGAAACC
>NW_006408763.1:2414557-2440364 GCF_000296735.1 Chrysochloris asiatica | reverse complement strand
TGGAACAGCTGGTAGTTTTGAACTGCCTACCTTGAGGTTAGCAGCCCTATTTGTAACCACTACACTACCAGAGCTCTATATATTATATTCTTAGTTGCAAGAAAGAGAAAGCCACTCAAGCCAGTTTAAATGAGACTAATAATAAGTGATACATTTATTAGAAAGATACAGGGTTGTTTTCTAGAACCTAAGAGCAGGAAGCAACACCTCCTGAGGAACTGGCTTCAGAAATGATCTGGAAGTCTCAGAAACCAAGCTGATAGTTCCTCTTCCTTCTCCTACTCTGGAGCAATGCTGCCTCAGCCTCCATGTCTGGTATCTGCTTTAATGACCCCTGGTGGCACCATGAGTTAAGCATCAGGCTGCTAACAAAAAGATCTGCATTTGAAATCCACCAACGGCTCTGCAGGAGAAAATGGGGCAGTCTGCTCCCATAAAGACTGATGGTCTCGGAAACCCTTTTGAGCAGTTCTACCCTGTCCTATAGGATTGCTGTGAGTCTAAATCAACTTAACAGCAATGGGTAGATATTTGCTTTGGACCCCTCTCTCTTCATAGGCAGGCTTTCTGGAATTCGTTTCTGCATGATCCAATCTTGGCTGCCCCCAAAGTCCATATCCTCTCCCATTTAGGCACCTCTGATTCTCTTAGCCTTCAGTTCCTAGCTGTTGCTGCTGCATGCTGTTGAGTTGATTCCATCTCATAGTGACTCTGTAAAGGTTTTCTGAAAGTCTCATCTTTCTCCCTTGGAGTGGCTGGTGGATTCAAAGTGCTGACCTTGCATTTAGCAGCCCAATTTATAATCCACTAAAAGGGTTATGGAGTCCTGGTGTGGTGCTGTGGGTTAATGCGCCAGCCTGCAAAGCCGTTTGAACTGCAAGGTTGATGGTTCAAGCTCACCAGCTGCTCCTAGGAAACCCTATACAGAGTCGCTATGGGTCGGAACCAACTCAACAGCACTTAACAACAACAACACAAGGGTTATATGAAGAAAAACTTGGCATCAGGATTGGAGGAAGACTCATTAACAACCTGTGATACAACCTTATTTGCTGAAAGTGAAGAAGACTTTACTGATGAAGATCAAAGGCTACAGCCTTCGGTATGGATTGCATTTCGATGTAAAGTAAAGAAAAATCCTCACCACTGGACCTATAAACAACATTCTTTTAAATGGAGAAAAGATTGAAGTTGTTAAGGACTTCATTCTTCTTGAATCAACTATCAACACTCATGGAAGCAGCAGTCAAGAAATCAAATAACATATTGCATTAGGCAAATCTGCTGTACAAGACCTTTTTAAAGTGTTAAAGAGCAAAGATGTCACTTTGAGGACTAAGGTACGCCTGACCCAAGACATGATATTTTCAATAACCTCATATGCTTGTGAAAGCTGGACAGTGAATAAGAAATACTGTAGAAGAATTGATGCTTTTGAATTATAATGTTGGGGGAGAATATTGAAAGTGCCATGGGTTGCCAAAAGAACCAACAGATTTGTGTTGTAAGAAGTGCAGCCAGAGCGCTCCTTGCAGGCCAGGATGGTCAAATTTCACCTTTCTTACTTCAGCCATATTGTCAGGAGGGACCAGTTACTGGAAAAGGATAACATGTTTGGTAAGGTGGAGGGTCAGAGAAAAAGAGGAAGACCCCCAGTGAGATGGATTGGCAATAATATGGTGGCATCAATGGGCTCAAGTGTGACAACAATTGTGAAGTTGGCCCAGGACCAGGCAGTGTTTCATTCTGTTGTGCATAGGGTCACTATGAGTTGGTACCGACTCAATGGTACCTAACAACAACAACAACAAAGGTGTGGAGCTGCAGGGTAAGTACTGGACCAGAAAAAGATTGGTTTAAACCACATGGTTGGCAGGTGAAACTCAACCAGCCACTCCTCGGAAACCTTATACAGGGTGACTATGCATTGGAACTGACTCAATAGCACTTAACAACAATAACAACAAGCTACCTGGACTCCTTCCAAATCCCAGAGGAGAGGTTGTGTTTGCCTAGCTCCATCTCTGGATGAATGTCCACCTCCAGAGTATTAAACTAACACTACGGCAGGGGCCTGCCCACACCAGAATGGGGGATGCAGTGCTCAGGGAAGGAGAATGGACCTGCCCACGTGATGCACTGCACTTGGGGGGTTGCCTATGGGTTTGCTTTTTCTGAAATTTAGTCATCATGAAGTACTTCACTACATACACTATTTTAATAGTGTGTGAGTGTGTGTGTGTTTAAGTGAAGTAACATCTTTGAAACTCTGATGAGAAGTGAGTTGTTTGGATTATCTGAGAATTATAATCTACTGAGTCCTGTTAGTATTTCATAACTGAAAATCATCTAAGATTGGCCATATTCAAATAATGTTTTCAGTAAATCTTTTAATCTCACCCCCCCCCATCTTTTGCTATTTACAGTCACTCTTGAGACTCCTAAAAATAAAATTACTTTGCAGCTCTGTTTAGAAAAGTTTTGATTACTCATTTTCTCTCGTAATGTTAAATGTTGTTGTTGCTACATGCTGTGGAATCAGTTCCGACTCATAGCAACCCTGTATAGGGTTTCCCAGGAGTGGCTGGTGATTTTGAACCACCAAATTGCGGTTCAAACTGACCTTGACGTCCAGTGCTTATAACTAAATAGATAAATATGCTAAAATTTGCTCATGTTATCAAGTGCTGTCCTGTAGGTTCTGACTCCTGGAGACCCTTTATAGGATTTCTGAGGAGTGGTTGGTGAGTTTGAACCACCAACCTTGCAGTTCAAACTGCTTAGTCTATAGCGCCACGCCAGAACTAGCTAAAGGTAGTAAAACTTGTTTTTTCCTTGCTTATTTGTACGCTGTCTTAGTTATCTAGCGCTGCTGTAACAGACATTAAGAAACAAAATGTATTCTCTCACAGTTTCGGAGGCTAGATGTCCGAATTCAGAGTGCCAGCTCTAGGGGAAGCTTTTCTCAGTCTGTTCTTGGGAAAGGTCCTCATGTCCTCTCAGCATCTGTAGGTCCAGCATTCTCTGGAGATTTCCATGCTTGGCATCAATCTTGCCTGCGATCTAGGAGTTTCACAGTTCAGGGACCCAGGAGCTTTTCTTTTTGTTTGTGTCCAGGTGTGGTGCTGTGGGTTAATGCATCAGACTGCAAAGTCATTTGAATTGCAGTGTTGGTGGTTCAAGCTCACCAGCTGCTCCTTGGAAACCCTATATAGGGTTGCTATGGGTCATCACTGACTTGATGGCACTTAACAACAACAACAATGTTTTTTGTTGTTAAGTGTCATTGAATGGAACATCAAGTTGGTTCCGACTCATGTAGTTGTTATTATGAAGTATTGTTGAGTTGGTTACAACTCATAGTGACCATGAATAGGATTTCCAAGAAATGACTGGTAGGTTTGAACCATCAACCTTACTGTTAGCATTCCAGTGCCACACCAGTTCCTTGGTGTAATGGCTCACTTCACTTTCTTTTTATCTTTGTAATATAAAAGATACAGCATCCTGGTGTGGCACTGTGGGTTAATGCGCCAGACTGTAAAGCCATTTTAACTTCAAGGTCGGAGGTTCAAGCTCACCAGCTGCTTCTTGGAAACCCTATACAGTGTCACTATGGGTCGGAATCGACTCAATGGCACTTAACAACAACGACAAAAATATAAAAGATGTTGCAGGCCACACCCCTGGGAAAGCCCTTACATTGGAGCAGAACTGTGAAGGAATTAAGGGTCTTGCTGCTGCTGTTGCTTCATGCCTTTAAGTCAGTTCCAACTCTTAGCGATCCCGTGTAGGGTTTCCAAAGGTTACTAGAGCAGAAAGCCTCATCTTTCTTCCATGGAGCAACTGGTGGATTTGAACTGCTGACCTTATCATTAACAGCCCAACGCATAACCCACTATGCTACCAATTCTTCTTATTGCAGTCCACCTTTAATCTTTTTATTGGTTCATCATATGAAATCCCCTCCTGGGGACTCATCGTATAACTGCCAAGCCACTGAGAATCATGACCCAGCCAAGTTGACGCATACTTTGGGGGAACACAGTTCAATCTGTGACATACACTTCTAGCTATGAAGTCAAAGAGCCCTGATGACATGATGCTCAACTACTAAGTGGAAGTTTGGCTGTTTGAATACACCAGCTGCTCCACAGTAGAAAGATGTGGCTGTTGGCTTCCTTGAAGATTGTTGTTTTTAGGTGCTGTGGATTCAGTGCTCAGTCATAAAGACCCTGTCTGTGCTCAACCAAACAAAGCATTGCCCAGTTTTTAGCCATCCTTACAATCATTATCATGTTTAAGCACACTGTTCCAGTCAATGTGTTAATCCATCTCACTGAGGGTCTTCCTTTGATTCGCTGACCCTCTATTTTACCAAATATTCCAAGGACTGGTCCCTCCTAAAAATGGTTGAACATCAATCATTTCTTTTTGGTACAGTGACTCTGTGCATACCTTTCATCTTCTTTTGATGCTTTCTGTATTATTTGATATATTGCCCATGGTTAGTGACTGTGTGCTTTCGACTTGGTTCCAACTCATAGCAACCCTGTAGTGCATTTCTGAAGCTGTAAATCTTTACGGGAGCAGGAAAAAACTTATCTTTGTCCCGTGCTTTTACCTGTGTTGTTGTTAAGTCTTGTCAAGTTGGCTCTGACTCATAGTGACTCTGTATAGGTTTTCCAAGGCACAGCTGGTGAGCTTAAATCATTGACCTTGCAGTTCAAACTGACCTTGTCGTCCAGCACATTACCCCGTGACATCATACCAGGATTCCTTTTAGCCATGGAATCCTTCAGTATTACAACTCTAGGCTTGAATTTACTCCTGAGTTCTTTCGGCTTAGAAATGCTGAGTATGTTTTTCCTTTTTGACTTTCTAACTCCGATCTTTGCACATTTCATTATAATACTTTACTTTGTATTCTTGAGCCATACTTTGAAATCTTCCATTTAGCTCTTTTACTTCATCATTTCTTCCTTTCATTCTGGCTTTTCCACATTAAGAGCAAGTTTCAGAGCTTCTTCTGGTACCCATTTGGTCTTTACTTTCCTGTCTTTTTAATGACCTTTTAATTTCTTTATGTCCTTGATGTTATTCCACAACTCATTTATTCTTCTGCCATTGGTATTCATTACATCAAATCTGCTCTTGAGATAGTTTCTAAATTTAGGTGGGATATGCACAACGTTCTGTAGAATAAACACTGGACTGCTAACCACAAGGTTGGCAGTTCAAATCTACCAGCCACTCTTTGGAAACCCTATCCAGGATCACTATTAGTTGAAACTTACTTGATGACACTTAAAACAACAATGCTCAAGGTCATGCTTTGGCTCTTGTAGATTTGTTTTAATGTTCTAGAGCTTCAAGTTGAACTTGCATATGATCTGTTCCATTATAGGCCCTAGACTGTGTTCTGACTGATGATATTCAGCTTCTTCAAAGTCTCTTTCCACAGATGTAGTCAATTTGATTACTGGGCCTGAGGTCCATGTGTGTATAGTTGCTGTTTATGTTGTTGGAAAAAGATATTTACAACGAATAAGTCGTTGGCCTTGAAAGAATTCTTTCATGATCTCCAGGATCTTTTCTTTCACCAGGGCCCTCATTTCCAACTGCCAGTCTTTCATCTTTGTTTCCAGTGTTCCCATTCCAATTACCAGTAATTACTAATGCATCTTGACTGCATGTTGGATCAATTTCAGACTGTTGAAGTTGGTAAAAACTTTCAATTTCATTCTTTGACCTTAGTGTTGGTGTATAAATTTGAATGATAAATAGCCTTACTAATTGGTCTTCCTTGAAGGTATATGGATATTATCTTATCACTGACAGCATTGTACTTCAGAATTGATCTTGAAATATTCTTTTTGATGTGATGCCATTCCTCTTTAAATGATCATTCCTGGCTTAGTAGGCTATATGTTGGTCCAGTTCAAAATGACCAATACCAGTCCATCTTAGCTTTCTAATGCCTAAGTTGTCATTTTTTACAGCTTCAATTTCCCTAAGTTCACACTTCATATATTCCACAGTCTGATTATTAGTGGATGTTTGCAGCTGTTTCTCCTCATTTTGGGTCATGTCACACCAGCAATAAAGGTCACCAAAGCTTTACTTTAGCTACATCATTAAATTTGACTCTGCTTTTAGGGGGCAGCTCTTCCCCAGTCAAATTTTGAGTAGCTTCCAACCTGAGGGGCTCATCTCCAGCACTATATCAAGCAGTATTTTGCTTCCATTCATAAGGCTTTCACTAACCGATCCCTTTAGAAGTACATTGCCAGGTTCTTCTTCCTGGCCTCTTAGTCTAGAAGCTCCGCTGAAAACCGTCCACCATGGTTGACCCTGCTGATATTTAAAGTACCAGTGACAGTTTCCAAAATGACAGCAACCATCACACAACATACAAACCACCACAGTCCAACAAGTGATGGTCCATAAAGATTACATCCTAGAAATCTCTTTGGGGAAGTTGCACTCTGCCCTAGAGGCTTGATATGAGTCACAATTGGCTCAATAGAACCTAACAAAGCAATCCTATAAAGTGAGCCAAGATGTAACCCCATTAGGGAAAACATTTTCACATTTGCTGCTCTGAGGCAAGGCAAAACCCACTCAACAGTCTAATTCACGGAATTAGAAATTAAAGTAAAGAAATGAGACAACCTATTTTTAAACTAGTTACTTAGAAATGTGCCTGAACTCCTGACGGTTATCCGAGTGCATTTCAGATCTAGGTGGCATTTGCTTATATTTTTAAGATACTGAACATGAAATAAACCACAAAGTTCTTATATTGGGTTTATTTTTCCAAGAAGGATATTTCAAGATATCCAATGTTGATATGGTCATAGAAAAATGATAGCAAGAGGCAGCTTACCCTTTAGAGACATATATGTGCAATGACTCACTGATGAAATATTATGATGTCTGAAGTTTGCTCTGAAGTAATCTAGGCTGAGTGAGGGGACTGGGCAGTGGGAGCATAGGGTCCCTCGTGCTATTTTCCTTACTGTCATATATATTTGAAAATTTCCACAGTAAAAAACATGATAAAAAATACTAGAATTGAGTCATTTAAACTTCAAGCCATAAAGGTTAGTTGCTGGGGTAGGTGTAGATTAGGAAATCTCTGTGTTTTCCAACATTAATTAAAATGAACCCAAGATTACAAGTTTCCATCAGACCGAAAGACAATTTTTGCTCAACATTTTGTTTGGTGAAAGTCTTGAATTTCTTTTCAAAGTATGTGGTTAAAACAGGAATGAGCATTTGTAGTTTTGTATGTAATTGTTTTTCTGTTTCTAAGCTTTAAGATGCAGATTTAGAATTCAAGTTTAAATAAATTGAAACATACTTAACATAGATCTCACTTCTAATGTGATGATTGTTTCCAAAGCAGTTTGCTTAGACTTCTTCTTTGTACTTGGAGGCAATAAGGAAAAAGAAGAAAAAAATGAATTTTGTTAGACTTTGGAAAACTGCAGCTGCTTTCAGGGCAACAGCCAGAGTAAAGTACAAATGAGATTCTTAAGTGTTTTGAAGGTTGTTCAAGGTCAGCTTTAATGAGGTTGGTAGTGGTGGTGGTGTGCTGTGGAGTCCGTCGTGAGTCTTAGCAACCTTGTATAGGGTTCCTGGGAGTCCTGATGTGGTGCTGTGGTTAACACGCTGGACTGTAATGCCAGTTTGAACTTCAAGGCCAGCAGTTCAAGCTCACCAGCCACTCCTTGGAAACGCTATACAGGGTTGCCATGGGTTGGAATCGACTTGACGGTACTTAACAACAACAACATAGGGTTTCCGAAGCTATAAGTCTTTACAGTAGCAAAAAACCTCATCTTTCTCCCATGGAACGACTGGTAGTTTCAAACTACTGACGTTGAGGTTAGCAGCCCAACTTGTAACCACTATGTTACCAGAAATCCTTTGATTAATATTCTGAAAATCATAGCATCGACACAATGGTTAAGTATTTGTGACCTTTTAGGTCAGTAGTTCAAACCCATCACTTGCTCTTCAGGAGAAAGATGAGGCAGTCTGCTTCCACAAAGATTACAGTCTCAGAAACCCTCTGGGACAGCTGTCTACTCTACAGGGCCACTATGTGTTAGAATTGAGCAATGAACAAGCTATCCCATATAATTACCATTGGAATCATTCAACACATATGAAGGGATTTTAGAAAGTTCATGGGAAAATTCCATTATCTTTTCATTCCATTTTTCCACATACTTTTTGAAGCCCCCTCATATTTATGAGAGACCAGTCCCTAGAGAAGGACATCTTGCTTGGTAAAGTGGAGGGTCAGCGAAAAAGAGGAAGGCCCCCAATGAGATGGATTAGCACAATGGCAGCAGCAGTGGACTCAAGCGTAGCATCAGTTGTGAGGTTGGCGCAGGACCGAACAGTGTTTCATTCTGTTGTGCATAAGGGTGCTATGAGTTGGTGCCTACTCAATGGCACCTAACAATAACATCATACTTTGAGTAAAATGAATCCAAACAGTTGCAGCCATGTTTGTCATTTTATTTAATTGCCTACTTTATTTTATCATAAACAGGAAAATTATTGCAAGTTAATTCAGGTGCCAAAGAACAACTCTTTTTTGAAGCTCCAAGAGGCAAGAGGCATATAATACGACCTACAGAGGTAATGATCATGTATAAGTGTTTTAAAAATACCTTGTTAAGAGTGAATATGTGCATTTTAATAAATGTGTCAGTTCTTAACCACTAATAGGAGTAACGTTTAGTGTAGCTAGCTTTAAGCTGTATCTGGTTTCTTAATTCCGAGGGCGTGAGGACTTATGCCACTGATGCAGTATGTAGACTTGACTTTCTGCTTATCTTTCCCTGAAGACCATGACTGAGTTAACGATTCAGATGCTGCATATTATCTTCTCCATTCCAAATGGCTTTTATGCATAGTTTTCTGTGAACTTTCAATACTCATTCCCTTAATATTTATTGCATTTTGTAAATCTGCAACAATAAGAGAAATGATTTTCCATAGCAAAAACGATCCACAGTCTGACCATCCATGATTTCCTCATGTCCTTAGCCACATGCATGATGTTTTAATAGTTGGAGTGAATGCCTAGTTAAAACTTTTAGATCTGTGCATACACTAGTCTTCAGGCTAGGTCCCTTTGTGAATAAGTCCCTCGTTCAGGGGTTGTACAGTACTTCCACATGATGAACCGTAGTGACAGACGCTGGGAAGTTGCCTGATTAAGCACTAAGGCAGTTTTGTGTTAGTCCCTGGAGACAATCTGCCTCACTTATTTGCTGTGTATCTTCCTTAGGATGAAATGGGGGTAAGAGTAGGCTGCTGGGTACAAGCAAAGCTGATGATTTTTTTGGAAGAAATTGAGCACGTTACCCTCTCTGTAACTTCAGCTGGCCAGTATTATAAACTATCCCAGTGTGCTAAAGTACTCCCAGAGGCATTTGGATAAGTGTCTGTTCATAATGTTTTCATAGTTCTACAGGAAGTGTACATACAATATATAAGGTTTTATACATGGTAGCATTGTATTAATCGAAATTGTTTATTGATGAACAGGTCTCACTCCCAATTTCAATTTATTTACCTCTGATCAATCCTCTCTAGTGTCTTTATGTGAAGAAACTTTTATAGACTTGAGTAAAGGGCTATGCTTAATTATACTGTTGTTAAGGCATAATTAATTATGCCATGTACTTTATATGCTTTATTTTAATCCTCACAACAGTTTTGGCATGGTAGTTGTCAATCTGGTTCTACAGATAAGGAACTTAAGGTTCCAAGAAAGTAAAAGAGAAATGAAGCTGTGCTTCCATGCTCTAGGGATCCGGGTAGATGCCAGAGCCTCCAACAGGCGGCCTCCTTGATATTGTTGTTGTTAAGTGCTGTGGAGTCGGTTCCCACTTATAGACACCTTTCAGTCTAGCGCATTAGCCCACAGGCCTCCCTGATATTAAGTGTGACTCTCAGTGCCATTGTACAGCATGTCACCTGTATTTGCATTTCCTGTGCTAGTGCCCCAAAATAAGTATAACGAAGGAGGATGCTATTTAACCAAATGGTGGAGGGGGAAAGCAGCCAGCATGGGACAGAGGAGCAATGACCTAATTACCTCAGAGAGTTACCTAAGCAGTTACCTAAAAGAATATGCACACTAGGAAAATTTGTGTTGTAAGGCTGGTTTTCCAAAATGGCACTATTTTCCCCTGAAAAGTAAATGTGTCATTCTGGTACACATACATAATTCCAGGGGTGATTCCTGATGTCACTGGCTGGAGATTCCCATCCATGATTCTGCAGCCTGCCTCTCTTGGTATTGCCACCAGTGAAAGCCAGGGGTGGGCCAGGGGACTCATTGTTTCAGTGACTAACGTTGTAAGGCCCTTCAACTGAGACTGAGGATTGAGACCTTCAACTGAGAAAGGA
The DNA here is from genome assembly GCF_000296735.1 of Chrysochloris asiatica. Lineage (NCBI taxonomy): Eukaryota > Metazoa > Chordata > Mammalia > Afrosoricida > Chrysochloridae > Chrysochloris > Chrysochloris asiatica. The sequence goes on along the minus strand of NW_006408763.1, from coordinate 2,429,924 downwards.
TTTGGAAAAAACTCATTTTCAAAAAAAAAAAATCTATTTAAATTTTTAAAAGAAACAGCTGTGATAAAAACAGGTTGCTCAGTAAACTGTTAATATGACAAAATTGAAATACTTATTTAAAGTCCATTCGATGTAGCCTGGTGGTACAGATAAGAGTGCTTTGCTGGGAGACAGCCCACTGTGATTCTGTATGGGCTTTAGCTGATTACTCTGCAAAATGAGATGGCAGTATCAAGCTCATTGAGACATGGCACTAAGGAAGTAGCCCCTTGAGGACTTTTGTTCCATATAAGTTCCAGAGATTTTAATAAGTTCATCTAGAGCTCTGGTAGTGTAGTGGTTACGAATCAGGCTGCTAATCTCACAGTCAGCAGTTTGAAACTACCAGCTGTTCCGTGGGAGAAAGATGAGGCTTTCTCTTGCTGTAAAGATTTACAGCCTTGGAAACTCTGTACAGGGTCACTATGAGTTGGAACCGACTCTATGGCATACAACAACAACAACACTTCTAGGTTTTGTAGGTTGTTCTTAATGTTCCATTTTAAATGCCATTTTGGTGGCTTCTAACAAGGTAGATGTTCATTTCCTGTAGGAAACACACTGTCCAGATGTGGTTAAGGGTGTTCTGTGTGGTTGACTGCAAGCTGAACGATATCAACCCAACCCAGTTTCTTGCCCTGGGGAGGTGGCATTGGGAATAACCAGTGGAGATCTCAGAAATGGAATGTGAGACCTAGAAATGAATCAGTGACTGAAAAGGCTGCATCTAAAATCAGTAGGAGATGTTTGCCTGTTTGAATTCCTGGTGTGGCACTGTATAAGCACTGCAAGGTTGCTCAAACTCACCAGCGCTCTTCGGAAACCCTGTACAGGGTCTCTATGAGGCGGAACTGACTCAGTAAAACTTAACAACAGCAACCACAACAACAGAAGTCAGTTTAGTGTGTCATAGGGGGTTGGAGTGACTCTACTTCCACTGCAGAAAGCCACCTCATGTTACTCAGGCTGTGACCTTGCCTGAGGCACCCAAGTCATAGGACCAATCCCAGCTTTTTGGTACCAGCCCCATGTATGTCCAAGAGAAACAGAACATTAAATGAAAGAAAATCTGAGTGACTAAAAACACACATAGGACCTCAGCATATTGTAACTAAAATCCCTGGTGCTGCATCTTTGTTTTTTAATTTATCTTTCAACGAAAGCAGAAAACAACAAAAATAGAGGTGAGGTACATTGACAATGAGCAAAGTCAGATTCCAGATCCAAAGGAAGCATTCTGGGCTTTGATTTTAGCTGCATTTCCCTAATTGTTGTTGTTGTTAAGTGCCGTTGAGTCGGTTTCAACCCATAGCGACCCTGAACAGGGTTTCCGAGGCTGTAAATCTTTACGGGAGCAGATCGCCTCATCTTTCTCCCGTAGTTTCTTAAATACTTGTATTAAGCAATGTTTTAAAAGAGCCATATAATGCTAAGATGTACTAGCAAATCTTGAGTGAAAATAAATGAGACCATGTCCCCCAGGAAAACCTAATGCCCAGTGTTATTTAATGTGATTGTTATTGCTATTACCAAAGAAAGGGTGGGGGAACCCTCAATTATATGTGGATTTACAAATTGTAAATCATCATCCATGAATTTCAAACAACTCAGCTTCAAAAAGATAAGATGGATACTTATGGCAAAACAATAAGAATAGCTCTTCCTATTTTAAGGTATTCTCTCAAGAGCATAAAGCTAACTGCAAAATCTTGTTACTACTTTTTCTAAGGAAGCAATACTGAAAAAAAAAAAAAAAAAGCTATTGTCTTATACATTTATACTTTGCTAAATGACCATCCCCACTGATTAGTCTAACTCGTGGTTCTCAGATGGAGGCAGTTTTGCTCCTGAGGGACATTAGGCAATGTCTGGGGACAACTTTTCAGGGTTGTCCTGCTGGCATCCAATGGGTACAGGCTGTCATTGCTGCCAACCATTTTATAGTGCATTTTACACTACATGGGGCATCTATCTCCTCATGCCAAAGAATTGTCCTGCCCAAATTGTCAATAGTGCCCAGATTGAATAACACTAATTTAGCTTATAGCTGATATAATGATAAATATCTAGGTAAGAGCTAAAAATGGGAGAAAGATGAGGCTTTCTACTCCCGTAAAGATTTACAGCCTCGGAAACTCTGTACAGGGTCGCTATGGGCGACAGCACTTAACAACAACAACAACAAGAGCTAAAAACCTTCATTTTATTATAGCCAGATTTCCACAATTCCAAAATGTTCAGTTTCCCTAGAGAAAGTATCTGGATGTTTGACTGCAGTGTTGATTTGTTAAGACAATCAAAACACCATTTTAAAAATGCATCTTAGACACTGAGCACCTCAACAAACAACACAAATACCTCATGTTGCCAAAATACACACAGCCTCAGATAGTTTCTTTTAAAGTAAGCAACAGAAACCTCTCTAGGTTGTGAACAAATATGTTCATTTTCTTTCCTTCTTTTTAAGATTGAGAAGATAGAGTGGGACTCGTGGACCTGTGTGCTGGGCCCCACCTGTGAGGGCATCTGGCCAGCACACAGTGATGTGACCGACGTCAATGCTGCTAGTCTCACTAAGGACTGTTCCCTCTTGGCTACTGGAGATGACTTTGGTTTTGTTAAGCTCTTTTCATATCCTGTCAAGGTAATGTTGCATGCTTATTATATATACTTGCTCAACCTCACTAATAACCCCAAATCTAGTATAACTGAACAAATTTTTTTTTGAAGTCATAAACAATCCATAATGTGTATTGTTGATACCAATGTCATTTGTGCTATATAAAAACCTCCCTGGTTTTTATTTGAGTCAGATGCTCATGGCATAGAATTCCTCCTTGAAGGGCCTGTAGCGGTCATATCATTCAATATCTCACAAATTGCAAAGTAAGAATCTTTTTACAACTTCTCAGACCAGGGCTCTTCCAATTTGTACTGGCATGCTTTAAAAGACGAGAAGCTTACTGCCTCACAAAGCAGCCTAATTCATTTATTGGCTTTAATTGTTTAAAAAAAAAAAAAAATCTCTAAATTGTTTTGAAATCTCTTCTCTTTAGTTATAGCCCTGCCTTCTGAAACATCACTGAATAATTCCAGTCTCATAAGAGCCTTGTACCCCACACATGGGTCAGTTTGTCATATTGTGGTGGCTTGCGTGTTGTTATGCCACTGGAGTTTCAGATACTAGAAGGGTCACCCACGGTGGACAGATTTCAATAGAGCTTCCACATGAAGACAGACTAAGAAGAAAGAATAGGTAGTCTAGTTCTGAGGGATCAGCTGAAGCAGTGCCAGAAGCATTATATATAACCTCAGGTTAGCAGGCATGCAAAATATGACTGAGGAGTAACTGCCTCTCTAAAGTACACCACAGTGATGTGGGTGGAGCACAGGTTTGTGACCTTCATTTGCTGATGAGGCATGGCTCAAAATAAGAAGAGATAGCTACAAACAATAATCAGAACGTAGATTTTGCAAAGTATGAATCTAGGAAAATTTGATATCATCAGAAATTTAATAGAATGCATAAAGATCAATACCCTAGGCATTAGAGAGTTGAAATGGACAATCGTGTGGTTTACTATGCCAGGAATGACAAATTGAAGAGTAACGGTGTAGCATTTATCAGCAACAAAAATATTTCAAGACCTATCTTGAAATTTAATGCTGTCTGTGAAAGGATAAATATCCATACTGACAAGGAAGACCAATTAATACAATTAATGTAACTGTTTCCCAAATTTGCCCACCAACCACTCAAGTCAGTAATGATGAAACTGAATAATTCTACCAACTTCTCCAGGCTGAAATTGATCAAATGCATTGATAATTGCTAGTAATTGGAATGCTAAAGTTGGAAACAAAGAGGAGAGATCGGTAGTTGAAAAATGTGGCCTTGGTGTTAGAAATGATGCTCAAGATCCCATGATGGAATTTCAAAACCAATGACTTCTTCATCAATGATATAAATGGTGATTATACACTTGGACCTTACCAGATGGAATACATAAGAATCAAGTTAACTACAGCTATGGAAAGAGACTATGGAAAAGCTCAGGATCAGTCAGAACAAGGCCTGGTTGGGCCAACTGTGGAGCAGACCATCAAAAGCTCATGTGCAAGTTCAAACAGAAGTTGAAGAAAAAAAGAAATTCATGAAAGCCAAAATAAAATCCTAAGTGTGGCCTCCCTGAATTTAGAGACCTTCTCAAGAGCCTATCTGACACATTGAACACTAATGACTGAAGACCAGATGAGTTGTGGAGTGACATCAAGAATATCACAGATGAAGAAAGCAAAATATTAGAAAGAAAGAAAAGACCACAGTGGATGTCAGAAGAGACTCTAAAACTTAAATATAAGGTGGGCTTAAACCAAGGAAAATAATACGAAATAAAACAGCTGAATAGAAAATTTCAGTGGACAGCTTGAGGAAATAGAGTCAAGTATTGTAAAGAAATGTGCAAAGACCTGGAGTTAGAAAACCAAAAGGAAAGAATACACTCAGCATTCTCAAGCTGAAAAAACTGAAGCAAAAACCCATGCCTTGACTTAAAATATTAAAAGGTTCTATGAGCCAAAGGAGTCCTGGTGTGGTGCTGTAGGTTAATGCACGGCACTGCAAGGCCTGTTTGAACCATAGGGTTGGTGGTTCAAGCTTACCAGTTGCTTCTCAGAAACCCTATACAGGGTCGCTATGAATTGGAACCAACTCGATGGCACTTAACAACAAACAACAACAATGAGCAAAATATTGAAAGATGCAGGAAGCATCAAAAGAAGATGGAAAGAATACAGTCACTGTACCAAAAAGAACAGGTCGATGTTCAACCATTTCAAGAGGCAACATATCAAGAATTAATGGTATTGAAGCCAGACTTCCAACCCATACTAGAATTGATACAGTACCAATGAAAATGTGTCAATAAGCTGATGCAGTGGTAGAAAACAGCTACCTGACCACCTGACTAGAAGAGACCCATGTTTGAGCCTATTCCAAAGAAAGATAACTGTAAAGAATACAGAAATTATTGTACAATATCATTAATATGACATGCAAGTAAAATTTTACTGAAGATAATGCTCAAAAGGTTTCAGCGGTACATCTCCAAGAACCTGCCAGAACTTCAAGCCAGAATCAGAAGAGGATGTGGTATGAGGGATATTATTGCTGACATCATATGCATTTTAGCTGGAAGCAGAGAATACTAGAAGATGTGTATTTGTGCTTTATTGGCTATGCAAGGGTATTTGACTGTGTGGATTATAACAAACAATGGATAATATTGAGAAGAATGGGAATCCCAGAACACTTCCTTGTGCTCATGTGGAACCTGTACATATACCAAGAGGCAGTGGTCCAAACAGAACAAGGGGACGCTGCATGGTTTAAAATCAGGAAAGGTGTGTGCCAGGGTTATATCCTTTAACCATACTTATTTCATCTGTAAACTGAGCAAATAATCCGAGAAACTGAACTATATGAAGAAGAACACAGCATCAGGATTAGAGGAAGGCTCATGAACAACCTACAATATGTAAATGAGAAGACCTTGCTTGCAGAATGCAAAGCGAACTTGAAGTACTTACTGATGAAGATCAAAACCGGCAGCCTTCAGTATGAATTACAGCTCAATGTAAGGAAAACAAAAATCTTTGCAACTGGACCAAGAAATAACCTTGTGGTTCAAACTGACTTTTGCAATCCAGCACATTAACCCACAACACCACACCAGGACTCCAACATCTGCTGCATAAGACTTCTTTAACGTGTTAAAGAGCAAAAATGTCACCTTGAGGTCTAAGGTATGCCTGACTCAAACCATAGTATTTTCACTTGCCTCATATGCAAGTGATCCTGGATTGTAGGATCAGCACTGGACTATGAATCACAAAGTCGGAAGTTCAAACCCACCAGTAGCTCCTCAGAAACCCTATACAGAATCACTATGAGTTAGAACTGACTCACCGGCACTTGACAACAACAACAACATGTATATGCGAAGGGAGCATGATGAATCTGTAGGATAAGCACTGGACTGGGAAACACAAGGTCAGCAGTCTGACCCTACCAGCCATTCTATGAGAGGAAGATCAGACTTTCTGCTGCTGCAAAGATTTGTAGCCTCAGAAACCATATACAGAATTGCTATAAGTCGGAACCGACTGGACAGCTCTTAACAACGTTACATATGTATGCAGTAGCTAGACAATGAATAAAGAAGGCCAGAGAAGAATTGATGCATTTGAATTATGGTGTAGGTGAAGAATTTTGAAAGTACCATAGACTTCCAGATAAACTAACAAAACTGCCTTGAAAGAAATACAGCCAGAATGTTCCTTAGAAGCAAGGATGGTGAGACTTCATCTTACGTACTTGAGGCATGTTATCAGGAGGGACCAGTCCCTGAAGAAGAGCATCATGCTTAGTAAAGTAAAAGATCATTGAAAAACAGGAAGACCCCCAATAAGACGTATTGTCACGTGTCTGCAACAGTGGGCTCAAACAGCAACAATTGTGAGAATGGTGCAGGACCGAGCAGTGTTTTGTTCTGTTGTACATGGGGTTGCTATGAATTCAAGCCAACTCTTTGGCATCTAAAAACAACATTCTCATGAATATTGATGTAAAAATTACCAACAAAATTCTAGCCAATAGAATTCAGCAACATATTAAAATAATAATACATCATGATCAAATGGGACTTATACCACATATGCAAAGATGGATTAACATTAGAGGAATGTGATTCACCAGATAAATAAAACAAAGGAGAACAACATTCTAGACTTAAAACTACTGAGAAAAATAAGAATAGAAGGGGAATTTCTCAAGATAATTAAGTGCATATACATAAAATCAACCGCCAACATTATTCTCAATGGAAAGAGACTGAAAACATTCCCTTTGTGAAAGCAACCAGACAAGGAAGCTCTTTGTAGTGCTTTGGGTTAATGCGCTGGATTGCAAAGTCAAGTTTGAACCACAAGGTCAGTAGTTCAAGCTCACCAGGTGCTCCTCAGAAAACCCTATACAGGGTCATTATGGGTCAGAACCAACTCAATGGCACTTAACAACAACAATTCAATATTGTATTGGAAGTCTTAGTTATAGCAATAAAGCAAGAAAGAGAAACAAGAGTCATCCCAATTGGCAAAGAAGTCTCTATTGCAGATGACATGATTTTATACAAATAAAATCCTGGACACTCAACAAGAAAACTACTGGAACTAAGAGAAAGATTTAAGAAAATGGTGGAGTACAAGAGCAACATGCAAAGATCAGTGTTATCACTTACAAAGAGAACTCTGAAACATCACCATAGAAAGTTTGTAAGTCCATCTTCAGCCTATAACTGATTGGAATACCTAAAATGGGGCTAGAAATTGCCCAGGGAAGGAGGCTTCCTGTGGAGCCTTTGCATTGCATTAACAAAGAGGTGGAATCCAGATCCCCATCCAGAATTTTCTGAGGTGGGAAATTTCCACTTGAAAGGGCAAGCAGACCAGCCTGGAACTGCTAGAAGAACAGAAGATACTTCTTGAAAGAAAGACCAGAAGGAAAAATTAAAGAAAATAACGGCAGTCTGAGTGACTACTACAAGAACAAGCAAGTTGTTTGCTGAGGAGCTATCAAGTCAAGAGGTCGGGTCCCCTCAGGGCAAACCCCCTTCCAAGACTGAGACTCAAAGGGAATACACGAGCAGGCATGTGGTCTTGCTGATGACCACCTTGGTCTACTGAAAAGGGGGGAAAACAGCAATGAAATTGTGAGCTAAGTCCAACCACGTTCAACAAACTCCTGTCCATTTGGATTGAGACCTGGTTGGCAGCAGTGTGGCAAGACCTGGGGACACCTGGACCCAGGGACAGGGACATGGCCACAGAGGACTTGAGCAGAGAGTGAAGCAGCCACCTGATATGAAATGAGGGGAGATGCACAAGAACACCCATACTTGCAGATAGCACCCATTTGATCAGGCTTCAATGGCTGGATGACCAGAACTTGGCAAGAGGAAAAAAAGAGGAATCTACTACAATTTGATGAACTTGACCTATGCTTGTGGATGTAGTACCTCAAAAGAGGGAACAAAGGCAACACCTGGGGACTTATGGGCTCAGAGTCAGTGACACAGCCACAGAGGACTAGAGTGGAGAGTGAAGCGGCCAGCTGATAAGAGGGCGGACAGACGCAAGAACACCCACACTTGCAGATGATACCCACTTAACCTGGCTTCAATGACTGGATGAACATAGCTCAACCTGAAGAAGAAAGAAGAGGGAAAAAAGTGTCATCTGATACAATTTGATAAACTTGACCTACACCTATAAAAGCAGTAGCTCCAAAGAGGAAACAAATCCCTGCTGCAAAAATTATTCCCACCCCCTCCACACAAACAGTAGACAAAGATGGGCAACTTGGACATTGGCTACCCAAAATGAGGGGAGGGATACAAAGGTAAGAAGTGACTGGCTTACAAGCTTTCAAGAGGGAACCTAGATCCAAAGGGCATGGAGGAAGGCTCCAGTGAATAGTACCCAGCCTGTCTAGGAAGGGCTGATGAAATGAAATGCAGATGGGTCTCTTGTGATGCAATAGTGAAGAATTGTTATCAGGACTGATTGTGAGAGTTGGAAATGTAAAGGTGGACATTTTATAGCAAGAAGGGGAGTGATTGACCTTTAAGTCTAGGAGCGGAGGGTCCTGGGACCATCAGTGGAGAAGAGCGGAGAGCGGGACCCTACCCAGAGAAGCAGTAAGGCCTGAGATGGAGGCAGAGAAGATGACATGGAGAGATGGAGTGGCTGGGGACTTGAGATCCAGAGAGGGAAAGGGGCTATGAGCTGAGGACCGTGGGGGGTGGGGAGCAGGCTTGCAGGGTATACCCTTTGGTTGGGTGATGATGCATGGATGGGATGGTAATATGGCAATGAAACCATGTAGGATACAATGAATGTAAAACTAATGTTCTCCCATGTAAACTATCACACAATTCACAATAAAACATTTATTTAAAAAAAAAGAGGGAACGAATCTTTATAGCGAGGATCATTCCCACCACCTCAGTACATAGGGTTGACAGAGATGGGCAACTTAGACATTGGCTACCCAAAATGAAGGGGCTACAAAAACATGAAATGACTGGCTTACAAGCTTTCAAGAGGAAGCCTAGTTTCAGAGGTTGTGGGGAAGGTAGAATCTCTACTGAGTGATCTCCAACCTGTCTAGATGGGGCTTGTGAAAGACTCTTGTGATTCAATAGTGAATAATTGCTATCAGGTGTGTTGCAAATATAGAGGTAGACATTTTGTAACAAAAGGAGAAGAGTGGTTGATCTTCCAGTTGCAGAGCAGAGGACCCTGAGGTCATCAAGGGAGAAGAATGGAGTGCTGAACCCTATCCAGAGAAGCAGTTATGCCAGAGATGGAGGCAGAGATGAAAACATGGATAGATAGAGTGGCTGGGGACTTTGGGCTCAGGGAGAGAGAGGGTGTGTGTGTTGAAGGCCAAGGGGTGAGCTTGTGGAGTGTGCCCTTTGGTTATTTAAATGGTTGTAGATTCCTGAGTGCTTCAGTGTACATCAAAAAAAACAAAAAAAAACCCAGAGGGAATGGATACAAATGCTATTGAATGATGATGCATGGATGGGATTGTAATCGTTGCAATGAAACGTTATACGATAGGATGAATGTAAAGCTGATGTTCTCCCATGTAAATTATCACCCAATTCACAATAAAAACTTAAAAAGGAAACTCTGAAAAGGAAACCAGGAAAACAGCACTAACCAATAAGCTGCCTGAAGAAGAAAAGAGGATGGCGTCTAAGTAGACCAGAGTGACTGCAGCAGAAACTGGCATGACCACATTTCTAATAGTGTTTATTCAAATAACAAAAGAAGGATGAATACAAAAATCTTCCACAAACATTGAAGTATAGTTTCAGGAATGCGAAAGTAAAAAACCAAGACCATTGAAAGGGTTTTTAAAGATCTATTTAGGGTTAGAAGAGAAGTACAGCAAAGTTTAAAACACTTCTTAAACAGATTGTTTAATAAGAACAGGAAGCAGATATACTTATCTTCTCTTGTGAAAGGAATGTTTTTTAAACTGGGAAGGGCTAAACTGAGCTCATTTACATGAGTTCAGGTGCCTTCACATGTGACCACAGAGATAATGTCTGCAATAGCTGAGGGGCTTACAAAAGGGGAGAGATGGCAGTAAACACTCTTGTTTTTATATCCAAAAGGAAAAACAAATATTGATTCATGAGCTGATGTAATCTCTGGAAATTCTAAGATGAATTATTATGTAGGAGGTCACTGTTGTTGTTAAGTGCCATCGAGTTGGTTCTGACTCATAGCAACCCGATACAGGGTTTCCAAGGAGTGGCAGGTGAATTTGAACTGACCATGGTTCAAACTGTCCTTGCAGTCCAGTGCTTTACCCCACAGCACCACAGCAGGACTCCAGAAAGTCAATAAGCACTTAAAAAAGCAAGTAAAGTGATTACTGGGTGGCAGCAGAGGTTCACTGTGGACTAACTTACTATTTTTTAATTGTCAATTTATTAGAAGCGGTGATTAGGGATTCCAGCATCTGTTCTTAAAAAGAAATTTGCCAAGTCTTTAGTACTGTCTTGTTAGACTAAGGGCACAAAATGTAAGTTTCATGTCTGTACAATCAGACAGATTTAAGACGTTTGTTGTTTATTGAAGAGCTTCAAGTAAGTGAGTAGATAAATACATGGAATGTCCAATTGAATCAGGATTCCTAGAGGGATTTTGTTTTTTCTAATTTTTTTTTTTAATTTCAGTGGTTTAGGACTCATGTTTGTAATTTAGAACTCAGTGAATGACATGATGTTGAAAAAAAGAGTAAATATTTTGAAAGATTTTTTTTTAAATATTGACAGGATGGAATGATGAAATTAAATAAACAATATGCAATATTTTTAGTATAAATGTAAAGTTCTGCATGCAGATTTTAGAAAATCATTTGTATAAGTATAGTGTGAGATGTAGCGTGGCAGTCAAAGGCTGATGCAATTACAGCTTGATGATGCAATTATAGATTTAATACACATGTAAAATTGAAAATAGTCCCACTATACACACTTAATTGTACTTTCGAGAAATCTGTACCTAGACCAAGAAGCAGTTGTTCGAACAGAACATGGGAACACTGAATGTTTTAAAATTGGGAAAGGTGTGAGACAGGGTTGTATTCTTTCACCATACTTATTCAACCTGTATGCTGAGCAAATAATACGAGAAGCTGGGTTCTATGAAGAAAAACATGGTGTCAGGATTGGAGGAAGACTCATTAATAACCTGCGATATGCAGATGATACAACCTTGTTTGCTGAAAGTGAAGAGGACTTGAAATATTTACTTATGAATATCAAAGAGCCCAGCCTTCGATATGGATTACATCTCAATGTCAAGAAAACAAAAATCCTCACCACTGGACCGATAAACAACATTCTTATCAACGGAGAAAAGATTGAAATTGTCAAGGACTTCATTCTTCTTGGATCAACTATCAACACTCGCGGAAGCAGCAGTCAAGAGATCAGACGACGTATTGCATTGGGCAAATCTGCTGCACAGGAACTTTTTAAAGTATTGAAGAACAGAGATGTCAGCTTGAGGACTAAGGTGCGCCTGACCCAGGCCATGGTGTTTTCAGTAGCCTCATATGGATGTGAAAGCTGGACAGTGAATAAGAAAGATCGTAGAATTGATGCCTTTGAGTTGTGGTGTTGGAGGAGAATACTGAAAGTGCCATGGACTGCCAAAAGAACCAATAGATCTGTTTTGGAAGAAGTGCAGCCAGAGTGCTCCTTGGAGGCCAAGATGACTAAGCTTCGTCTCTCATACTTTGGATTTATTGTCCGGAGGAAATAGTCGCTGGAGAAGGATGTCATGCTAGGTAAGGTGGAGGGTCAGAGAAAAAGAGGAAGATCCCTAACGAGATGGATCAGCCAGGTGGCATCATTGATGGACTCAAGTGTGGCAGCGATGGTGAGGTTGGCCCAGGATCGGACATTGTTTTTCATTCTGCTTTGCATGGGGTCGCTATGAGTCGGTTCCAACTCGATGGCACCTGACAACAACAACATACACAGAGTTAGATTACATCTGAATCGCTGAATTCAGTTGCAGATGAGACAATTGAAGATGGAACTGATAAAATAGAGGGAGGGACAAGCTGGTAAAGAATTAGGAAACCATGATATTTGCATGAGTTCAGAAACCTTCTTCATATGTACCCACATAGATAATATCTGTAATAGGTGAGAAGCTTACAAAAGGGGAGAGAAAGCATTAAACACACAAATATTCTAATACACAAAAAGGGAAAACAAGTGTACCTTGACAAATACTGATCATAAACTGATCTAACCCCTGGAAATGGATTAAAAATAGCTGCAGAAACTGGAGGTGTTTAGGCTGAAGAAAAATAAGACTACAGGGAGTCAAATAGGACCTTCCTTTATATGTAAAGATGTTGTTAGGTATAGTCGAGTTGTCTTCAATTTACAGCAACTCTATGCAACAGAATAAAACACTGTCTTGTCCTGTTCTATCATCACAATTGTTCAATTTGAACCTATTGTTGCAAACACTGTGTTAGTCCATCTTGTTGGGAATCTTTTTTTTCGCTGACCCTTTACCAAGCATGACGTCCTTTTCCAGCAACTAACTGGTCCCTCCTGATAACTTGTCCAAAATAAGACTAAGTCTCGTCATCCTTGAATCTAAGGAGCGTTCTGGCTATACTTCTTCTAAGACAGACCTGCTCATTTATCTGACAGTCCATAGTACTTTCAATATTCTTCTCCAACTCTGGAATTCAAATGCATTCAATTTCTCTGGTCTTTCTTATTCATTGTCGAGCATTCACGTACTTACAAGGCAATTGAAAATACAAAGGCTTAAGTCAGGCACACCTTAGTCCTCAGTGTAACAACCTTGCTCTTTAACTCTTTAAAGAGGTTTTATGCAGCAGATTTGCCCAATGCAATATATTATTTGATTTCTTGGAGTCCTGGTGTGGTGCTGTAGAATAAGCACTGGACTGCTAACCATGAGGTTGGGCAATTCAAACCCACCAACCACTCCTTGGAAACACTATACAGGGTGGCTATGAGTCAGACCAACTTGATGGCATTAAACAACAACTTGTCTGAATATTTGATAGAATTTGTCAGAGAAACTGTCTGGACCAGAACTTTTCTGTTGTTGGAGTTTGTTTTGTCTTGTTTTTTTGTGTGTGTTTTTTTATGACCTGTTCAATTTCCTCTTTGGTCATGGGCCTGGTCAAGCTTTCTACCTCAGATTGTATTAGTTTAGATAGATATGGTGTTACTAGAATTTTCCCACTTCGTTTAGCTTTTCGAATTTGCTGTAGTCCATTTCCTCATACTGTTAATCTTTTTATAGCAGTGTGTTCTGTTGTAACATCGCCTATTTATTACTCATGTTATTTCATCTTCTACTTTTCCTTGTTAAATTTGGCAGGGGTCTGACAATCCTTTCCAAAAAACCAACATCTAATCTTGATTCTTTCTATTGTTTTTCTGTTTTTTGTTTCATTTATTTCTGCTGTAATTTTAGTTTTGGTGACTATAGGTTTTTTGGCTGTTTTTTGTTTGTGTGTTTTTTGAATCATTAATTTATTGTCATAGAATGTCCTCTGGGCACTACTTTGGCTCTGTCACCATAATTATGGTATGTTGTGTTTTCATTCTTGTTTGATTCAAGGAATTTTTTTTTCATTTTTTATTCTATTACCCAGTAGGGGCGATGGTGGCACAATGAGCAAAGCAGTGGACTGCAAACCAAAAAGTCAGCAGTTCAAACCACCAGTAAAGATTTATAGCTTCAGACATCTTACATAGCAGTTCTACTGTGTTCTACAGGGCTTCTCTATGTCAGAATCAACTAGATGGTGGTGGCTTTGGTTTTTTGTTTATTACCCAGTAGTTGTTAAAGGACTCCTGGTATAGCGCTGTAGGATAAACACTGGACTGCAAGGTGTCATTTCAAAACAGGGTTCCTCAGAAACCCTGTACAGGGTCAATATGAGTTAGAACCAACTCAAATGCACTTCTCAAGTTTTCAAAAAGAGTGTTACTCAGTTTCCATGTATTTGAATTTTTTTCCCCTTGACTTTCCCATTTCTATCATTGTGATCTGAAAAGATGCTTTGTATTATTTAAATGTTTTTAACTGTATGGAGGCTTGCTTTGTGGCTTAACATGTGGTCTCTTCTGGAGAAGATTCCAAGTGCACTGGAAAAGAATCTATAATATGCTGTTGTTGGGCAGGGAGTCCTGGTGTGGCACTGTGGGATAAAACACTGGACTGCTAGGTTAGTCTGAACCAAAAGTCGGTGGTTCAAACTCATGAGCTGCTTCTTAGAAACCCTATACAAGGTTGCTCTAAGTTGGAACTGACTCGACAGCACTTAACAACAACAACAGCAGCAGCAGCGTTGTTAGGTGAAGTGTTCTGTATATATCTATGAGTGCTTGTTGGTTGATTGTGTTGTTTAAATCTTCTGTAGGTTTGTTTGTTGAGTTTCTTTCTAGTTATTCTATTCTTTATAAAAAAGGATGCATTTGTAGAAGACATTAGTCTTCTACTGTTATTGTCATTGTAAAATAAACACTGTACCAAAAGGTCAGTTTAAACAGCAAGGCCGGTGGTTCAAACGTACCAGCCTCTCCTCAGAAACACTATACAGCGTCTGTATGAGTTGGAACCAATTCACTGGCTCTTAACAACAACTACTATTATTGTAGGAGTCATGATGTGGTACTGTAGGATAAGCACTGGACTTCTAACCACAAGATCAGCAGTTTAACCCACCAGTCACTCCTTGGAAACCCTATACAGGGTTGGAACTCAACAGCACTTAACAATGTCAACAAGCATTATTATGGAATTTTCTATTTCTCTTTTCCATTTTGTTAAAGTTTGATTTATGTATTTTGGGGCTTTTTCATTGGGTGAATATTTATTATGGTTGCATCCTCTTGTTGAATTGACCCTTTAATCATTATGTAATGTCCTTCCTTATCCCTTATGTTAGCTCTTGCCTTAAAGTCTACTGTTTCAGAAATTAATATCACCACTCCTGCTCTGTTTGGGTTGTTATTTGCTTGATTTTTCCCCCCCATCCTTTCATTTTTACCTTATTTTTGGCTATGTATCTAAGACATGTCTCTTATAGGCACAAATTGATGGGTCATGTTTTCTGGACCATCCTCGTACTTCTCTTGACTGGTGCTTTTTTTTTTTTTTTAAATTTAAGGTTTTT
>NW_006408763.1:2387314-2411967 GCF_000296735.1 Chrysochloris asiatica | reverse complement strand
CATGTGCAGATATGGTCATCTGCTTCTTTTGGGCATCTTCAGGGGTTATCTGTGAATATTTTTAGATGGGTATGTATTTTGGTATTTTTTATGCTTTCTGAATGCCTCCAGGTAGATGTGATTAGGAAATGGGCTTCCCTTTTCACTCTTCTTCCTGAGAAGTTTCAAGATACCACTGTTGGTCGTTTTGATGTAATTTAGGATTTAATTTTCGGCCTATTTCCTCTTTTGTCTGCTTGTCCCACTCCACAATCCCCGTTCAGGCCTTTTTTTCTAGTTGGAAATAGTCCTGGGCTGGTTGTGGCCGTTTGGTTTTAATTGGAAACTGTCTCTTTAAATTTCGAGGAGACCTTTGTGCATGCGTAGTAGAACCCTCTGAGGTTGTGGCTGGGGTGTCCACTAGCTCAGGCACCCCTGTAGTCACCAGAATGGAGGTGCACAGATAGCAAGGGACTAATGAACAGATACCAGAAGAAAAGAATGTCCACACCTTTATCTCAGCGGTTCTGCCAGGTGTATGTGGCCGCTCCGATCCTTTCCCCACGTGGTCTCACCCAAGATGGCATCTCCTGGAGCAGCCGAGTGTCCTGGCCTAGAAAGCAATAGATTTCTTGCTTCTGCCACAAATTCTGCCAACTGTGAGCCTTCCAACTTTCTAAGTATTCCTTTATATGTGGTTCAGATTTCTGGGACCATCCTCTGAGCCCGCTTGGTCGGGTATTCTGTGTTGTTGTTGGCGAAGTTCCTTTACTGCTCTTCCACCCGATCTGCCATCTTTTTGCTCCAAGTTGACTCGTGTAATTTTAATCCATTTACAGTCAGTGTAATTATGGATAGGTATGAATTTACTGCTATCATTTTGCTGTGTTTGTGTGCATATGATGTGATGATTTCTTTGGTCGATAAGTTTTTCTGTGCCGAGTTTTTTAAACAAATTTCTAATCATTTTCTTTTGTTGCTACTGTTTTAGTATTTACTGAAACTTTATGATTTTCTTCTTCTTTATTATGTTGAGACTCTTACTGTCTTTGAGGTTACCTGTAATGTGTTATTCTCTTCCCACGTTTAAAACAGTTCATTCTATCTTGATATCATCTTGACTTCTCCGTTTGGAAGTTCTGCAGCTATATCATTTATTCCCTTTTTTTGCTTTGTTAGTATCACAATTTATAACTTGACTTCTCTGGTTCCCTATTTTCAGTCTTGTAGATTTATTTTATTTTTGATACTTCTATATCTGCTTTGATTTCCAGACGATGTTCTCATGTGCCTTAATCTTCAGTTACTGTCTGTTGTTGTTGGTTCTCTGTTCAAAGGACTTCTTTTAGCATTTCTTATACGTTTGGCCTGATTTTTACAAATTCCCTTCATTTCTGAGTATCTGGGAATGTCCTAATTTCACCATTGCATTTGAGGGGCAGTATTGCTGGATACATAATTCTTGGTTGGCAGTTTTTTCTTTCGAGGTTTTATGGGATCATCTGTCTCCCCATTCATTGCCTTCTTGTCTGCATGATTTGTACCAAGGTTTGTGTTTTAGTTTTTCTTGAGCTGCTTTCAGGATTCTTTCTTTGTCTATGGTTTTGTAAAGTTTGATTATGATATACCTTTGCTGAATTTCTTGTGGAGTTTTTTAGATTTCGGGTTCATTGTTCTTCTTAAAATAAATTTTTTTCTTGTCTTTCCTGATATTAGGGAAGTTTTCTTTTAACAAATCTTAGCCAAATCTTGTTTGTTTGTTTGTCTCTTCCTATTATGGAATTCGGATTCCGGTCACACAAAAGTTTTTCCTCTTCATGGTGTCCCACATAGTTCCTATGCTTTCTTCTCCTTTTACTTTTTGTTTTTTTAATTCTTTTTTCTGATTGTTCTTCTAATAGATTACTATTAAGAGATTTGTCTTTTAGTTTGCTAATTCTATCTTCCATCGATTCAATTCTACTCTTTTGTTTTACCAATGTATTATCTATTCCTGAAGTTTTTGTACTACTTTTCTGTATTTCTGTTTGCTGTTTTTGCATGTTTACTAATGTTTTTTCATTTATTTTGTTGATTTGTTTTTTGTTGTTGTTGTTTTAATTCTTCTTGAGTGAAGTATATAAATGTAGTATACCTTTGCAACTCTAACTGCTATCAAGATACAAAATATTATCATAACCCTAGGAAGTTCTTCCTGCTCCTTTTGGGTCTGTCCTCACACTTACTCCACCCTCAGTTGGAACAATGATTCTCTGATGCTTATCACCAGAGGTTAGTTTTACCTGCTCCAGAACTTCATATAAATGGAATCATGTAGTAGTTATTCTTTGGTTCTGGGCTTCTTTCATTAAGATATGGATGGTTTCTGACCTTCATTCATGTTGTGTGTATCAACAGTCCATTACTTTTTCTCCTGTAATTTAATTATTGTTTCATTTACTACAGCATAAAAATTGCAAACATTACGGTAAATTCTGAAAGATAGCTTGTTTGTTTCTATAATACTTCCATATGTAAACTTTTCAAGGAATAGACTTGGATTGTATCTACAACAGTTCCTATCAGAGTGTGGGTACCGAGTTAGTGCTTAATATTTACTTATTGTCTTCAAATATTTTTCGTAGTTGAAATATTTTATATCCATTAAGTTTGCCCTTTTTCCTAAGAGCTGTACAGAAGTTTTATATTAAACTCTAAAACTAAATATTTAATTGTCCTTTTCCATAACTGAATGGAATTCTGCTATATGCGTATAAAACAGTTTGCCCTCTCACCTATTGAGACAGGCCTAGGCTTTTCCAATTTGGGGTTATGATGCAGCTACTGTGAACATTTTTGTACAAGTCCTTATATGCTTTACCTCTCTTTGGTAAATATGTGGATATGGAATTTCTAGGTCATAGGGAGAAATGTATGCTTAACTTTTTAAACAAACTCCCAGACATTGTTCCAAAGTTATTTTACTACTTTGCATTATTACTAAAAATATAAACGAATTCCAGTTGCCAAGATTTGGTATTGTCAGACTTATAAACTATAGCTGTCCTGGGGAGGTAGATAGTGCTATCTCATTGTGTTTTTAATTTACATTTCCTTAATGACTGGTGATATTGATCATTTTTTCATATGCTTATTGGCATTTGTCTATTTTCATCTGTGAAGTGTCTCTACAAATTTTGTTGCCATTATTTTAAATTGGTTTGTACTCCTTTTCATTCTTGGATTGTAAAATTATTTGAAAACCACAGTCCAATATTAACTCTTTGAGAGTATCACTTCTCTTCCTTCTCTTGTTTTTTCATTTGATTTTCATAGAACATGTTCTCTTCTTTAGACATGGTCTTAGCTATATAGTCACACTGTCCACCCACCCTGGATACAGTGAATAAAGTTCACAATCCCACTGCTATTGAGTCTTGGTGACACCTATGATCTATTACCACACAATTCTCAGTGTTCACATTTCAAGTTCTACTTGTTAGACAGCTGAGATTGGAAGTCTTATCCTTGAACTTTTACTCATATTCCTTCTCCAGTAGTTAACTAGACAGCTCTTCCAGGCATTTTTATCTCCATGACAAGCATGTATCCTTAAAATGTTCTGTTTTACAGCTTTCTCTATTAGATTATTACTCTCCTGATAACCAGACTGTCTTCAGTCCCCATAAGACTCTGCCCTTTGCCTTAGTGCACCTACTTTTAAAACACCTTAACCATGGTCCAGAAGGTCAGGTTCTGTCCTTAAGGATCAGCACTGGACTGTGAACCATAAGATCAGCAGTCCAACCCACCAGCTGCTCCTTGGAAACCCTACACAGGGTCACTGTGAGTTGGAACCAATTTGACACTTAACAACAACAATAATATAGCTAGCTGACTGCATTCCATCACCTCTCTTCCTTCCCAAAACTATGTCCTTCCACTTGTTTAGACAAAAATCATAGTAATGGTATAAATTGATTTGAAGTTTATTTAATATGATTTGCAAATCAAGCAACACTTCTGACTAGAATCAAAGTATTCCAGAGATGAGAGAACTTCCAAAGATCTTATCATCACTGACATGGAGATGAGGCCCAAACAGATCTTTTTTAGTAACAAATTACCCTAAACACAGGTTCCAGTTATGGGACACCTGGAGTTCCTGTTTCTGAAAAGTGACTACACGTAAGATAATTCTTCAAAAGAGCACAGAGCTCAAGGCAAAATAGTCTTCATTAATTAGCAACAATATTGGGAACCAAAACCGACTGGACAGCACTTACCAGCAACATTATTATTTGACTTAAAGGAGACTTTTAGTAAACTTGTCTGCTCAAGGCTCAAGTTTTAAAAGATCATCTCAGGGTAAAGGCCTGAGTGGGTCATCTTAACCTCCATGGGCCCCAGAAATCAGGATTCCAGGAAAATTAAAACTGTTTCTCACATTAAGCAAAGTAGTGAAAATACAACCATGCCATTCACTTAATTTTAGTACTCTGCACTATTAAGTCCTTAATTTGTCTTCTCTGAACATCAAAAGACTGTAGAAATTGATATATATATAGAGAGAGAGACAGAGAAAGAGAGAGAGAGGAGCCTTGTGTACAAAATTGTAAGACAGAGATGTTATGTGTGGAATGTTGTGCATAGGGAGAGAAGGTCCATAGTTTTAATCAGCTTCTCAAGTATATTCTCACCTAAAAGTGGATAATAACCATCACTTTGGAGACATATCCCAGGTTCTTCTGACTCTTTCACCCATGAGTCTCTCATAACTCAATTCAAGAGAGAGTTTATGGTAAATGAATGAGTCCCATGGGTGTAGCAGATTTGCACAGCTCAGTATGATGCCCCAGGAAGGCAGCTTCATCAGATAACAGCAAGGACGTGCATGAGGCTCTCTACAGGGAACTAAATAGCCCTGCCAGCCTCTTCCTTCTGGGGCAACATCTGGTTCTGTGGCATCTTTTAGTGTCTGCAGATTTTCTTCATTGTTCTCTGGAGCAGTAATCCCAGCATTCATCTGTCATTTGGTCATACTGCAGTGACTTGTGTGTTGCTGTGTGTTACACCAATATTTTATATACCACTAAGCTCACCCATGGTGGACAGGTTTCAGTGGGGCTTCCAGACTAAGAAGATGGAGAGATTGACCATTTCTGAATGGTTAGCCATTGAAAACCTTATGAATAGCTGCAAAAATTGTTATATATAATGTCAGGAGATGAGTCTCTCAGGTTGGAAGGCACTTAAAATATGATTGGGGAAGAGCTACCTCCTCAAATTCGAGTTGACCATAATGACGTGAATGGCATCATGCTTTGGGGACCTTCATTCACTGATGGAGCACAACTCAAAATAAGAAACAACTGCAAATACCCATTAATAATCATAACATGAAATGTATGAAGCATATATCTAAGAAATTAGAAGTCATATAAAATGAAATGGAATGCATAAAGTCAATATCCTAGGTATTAGAGAACTGAACTAGACTGGTATTGGATATTTTGAATTAGACAATCATATGGTGTACTATGCTGGGAACAACAAATTGAAAAGAAATGGTGCCTCATTCATCAAAAAACACATTTTAAGATCTATCTTGAAGGACAATGCTGGCTGTAACAGAATAATGTCCATACACCTACAAGGAAGACTAGTTATTACCACTATTATTCAAATTTCCACACCAACCACTAAAGTCAGTGATGATGAAATTAAGAATTCATCAACTTCTTCAGTCTAAAATTGATCAAACATGCAATCAAGATGCATTGATAATTACTGGAGAGTAGAATATGAAATTGGAAACAAGGAGGAAGGCTCAGTTGTTGGAATATATGACCTTGGTGTTAGAAATCATGCTGGAGATTGGCAATCTTATTTTGCAAGACCAATGGCTTATTCATTAAAAATACCTTTTTTAAACAGCATAAACCTTGCCAGATGAAATACACAAAAATAAAATTGAATACTTGTGTGTGAAGAGACAATGGAGAAGCTCAATATCATCAGCCAAAACAAGGCCAAGAGCAAACTGTGAAGGAGACCACTTGCTCAAATACAAGTCAACCTAAAGCTGAAGAAATTTAAAACAAGTCAACAAGAGACAAAACATGACTTTGAATATATTCCATCTGAGTTTAGAAACCATTTCAAGAACAGATTTGATTCATAAGATACTAATGACAGAAAACCAGAAGGGTTGTGGGATGACATCAAGATCTTCATCCATGAAGAAAACAAAAGGTTATTAAAAAGAGAGGAAAGAAAGAAAAGACAAAATGGATGTCAGAAGAGACTCTAAAAGTTGCTCTCAAGTGTTGTTATTTGTTGTTAAGTGCCATCAAGTCAGTTCTGACCTATAGCGACTCTGTATAGGGTTTCCGAGGAGCGGCTGGTGAGTTTGAACTGCTGGTCTTACAGTTCAAGCCAACTTTGTAGCACAATGTATTAATTCACATCACCACACCAGGACTCCGCTCTTGAGTGGTTATGTGCTATGGAATCGGTTCTGACACATAGTGACACTGTACTGGGTTTCTTGGGCTGTAAATCTTTATGAGAGCATAAGCTCAATAACTGGAAGAATATATATATATAATAACTGGAATAAATTATGAAGTAAAAGAGCTGAACAGAAAATATCAAAGGGCAGCTTGAGAAGATAAAGTTAAGTATTATGATGAAATGTGCAAAGACCTGGAGTTAGAAAACCAAAAGGGAAGAACATAGTTTACGTTTTTCAAGCTGAAAGAACTGAAGAAAAAAATCCAAGCCGTGGATTGAAATGTTAAAGAATTCTATGGGCAAATATTGATGGATGCAAAAAGCATCAAAAGAAGATGGGAAAAAATAGTCACTAAACCCAAAAGAATTGGTTGATGCGCAAACATTTCAAAAGGTAGCAAATGATCAAGAGCTCATAGTATTGAAGGAAGAAGCCTGAGCTGCACTGAAGACATTGGAGAAAAACAAGACTCCAGGAATTGAAAGAATACAAATTAAAATGTTTCAACAAACTTAGACATCTATGCCAAAAAATCTGCAAGGCAGTTACCTGACCAACTAAATGGAAGAGATCTATATTTGTTCTTATTCCAGAGATCATTGAATGATATTACTGACATTATCTGTAAATATAATTTTTTAAGATAACTAATTAATGGTTACAGCAATACATCAACAGGGAGCTGTCATTGCTGATGTCAGATGGATCTTGGCTGAAAACAGAGAATACAAGAAAGATGTTTACTTGTGCTTTATTGACTGCAAAGTCATTTGACTAAAAGTATCTTAACAAACTGTGGATGACATTGCCAAGTATGGGTATTCCAGACATTTCATTGTGATCATGAGGCACAATATACATAGACAAATAGGCAGTTGTTAGAATAGAACAAGGGGATACTGAATGGTTTTAAATCAGGAGAGGTGTGTGTTAGGGTTGTATCCTTTTACCATACTTATTCAGTTTGGAGGATTAGAGGAAGACTCATTAACTACCCGCAATATTCAGATGACACAACCTTGTTGGCTAGAAGTTAAGAGGACTTAAAACACTTATATTGATGAAGATCAAACACTTCAGTATGGGTTGTACCTCAATGTAAAGAAAACAAAAATGCATACTACTAGACCAATAAATAACATCATGATAAATGAAGAAAAGATTAAAGTTGTCAAACACTTCAGTTTGCTTGGATCCACAATCAGCATTCATGGAAACATCAGGCAAAAAATCAAATGACATATTATACTATGCAAGCTTGCTGCAAAAGACCTTTTTTCAGTCCTGGTATGGCACTGTGGAATAAAGTACTGAAGCTCAGGTCAGTTTGAACCACAAGGTCAACAGTTCAAACTCACCAGCCACTCCTTGGAAACCCTATTCAGGGTTTCTATGAGTTGGAATGGACTCTACAGCACTGAACAACAATAACAATAAAGAGCAAAGATGTCAGTTTGAGGACTAAAGTGTGCCTGACCAAAGCCATAGTATTTTCAGTTGCCTCATATGCATTTGAAAGTTGGACAATGAATGAGGAAGACTGTAGAAGAATTGATGCATTTGAATTGTAGTGTTGGAGAAGAATATTGAAAGTGCCCTGGTCTGCCAGAGGATCAAACAAATCTGTCTTAGAAATACAGCCAGAATGCTCCTTAGAAGAAAAGATGTCAAGAATTCTTTTCTCATTCTTTGGACATGTTCTCAGGAGGAATCAGTCCACGTAGAAGGACAGCATGCTTGGTAAGGTGGAGGGTTATAGGAGAAAAGGAAAATCCCTAAGGAGATGGACTGATACAGTGGCAGCAGCAATGGGCTCAAACATAGTAAAAATTGTGAGGATAGTACAAGACTGGTCAATGTTTCTTTCTGTTATTCATAGAGTTGCTGTGAGTTGGAACCAACTCAACAGCACCTAACAAGAGAGGGGTGATCTTGTTTCCTCTGCTGGAAGAATCTCAGCTTTGTTAGGTACCTTTTATGGCTCAGAGTTTTTTACCCTTTCTCTTTCTCCTTTGTATCACTTTCCTTCTCTCTGAAGCCCAATTCTCATCCTGTCAGCTTCTTAGGGTTCTTTCTTCCCCCAACCTTTCTTTTGTATGCTTGCTTGCATCCTATGTAGAAATCCAGTGTTCTAACTTATAAGTAAGAATATCAAGGACAATCTTCAACTTTTTCCTTCCTTAAAAAAAATTCACATGCATTTGTGTAGAACTAGTGGGTAGGGGTTCCTACTTCCAGCAAGAACACCAGCAAAGCACATGCAGCAGGACACTGTGTTCTTTGTTCCCACACCTTCTGACTCCCACCTGGTCAGAATTTCCCTTGGAAATTCTTGTCTTGGTCACCTATTTGCCAGCAACCTACAGACTCTGGAAGGCTTCCTGGAATTGCTTCTGTCTGTTTGCTTCACTACATTTTCTAGACTCAGGACTCTGCTGAGGAGTGGGTATTCACTCTGCCATCAGGTTAGGGTCAGCCAAACACAGAGCGCTCTTGACCAGGAGTATTTTAGTCACACACTCTCATGCACCTGTTTCCTTCCATGTGTCTGTGCTGGTTTCAGGTTCTCCAGCATGATAGTCCAAAACCCTCTGGAAGCCTCTTGTTAATTATTTAATAAAGTTTTCATCTGGGACACTGATGGCCCTCCTGACCTCAGAGAGTTCATGTAGCTTGCCATATTGCATAAGGTCTTCCTGGGAGGACAGAAAATCTCCACCTCTTTAAATGGCTCCTGTTGTAGCTATTTGGGCCATTGCTGTAGCACTGGATTGCTAACACAAAGGTCGGTGGTTCAAACCCACCATCTGGTCCCCAGATGCCCTATACAGGGTCACTAAGAGTCTGAACCAACTGGACGGCCCTTAACAACAACAGCAATGGCTCATGACGGACACAGTGGCAGCAACAATGGGCTCAAACATAACAGCGGTTGTGAGAATGGAGCAGGAGTGGACAGTGTTTTGTTTTGTTGTTCATAGGGTTGCTATGAGTCGGAGTTGACTCTACGGCACCTAACAATAACAACAATGACTGATGAGCCAAAAATGGAAGCTGGTGTCTGGTACCAGCTTCTGCTCCCACCTTGTCTGGCCTGTCTTGGAGTTGGCCCACTTAGAGTCCTGCCAGGGGATGAATGTGTTGGGACCTAAGCACATAGGAAAGCTTCTGGTAATTACTATTACGTTGTGATTTCATTTATTTGATCACGTTTTTGTTTACGGATACTTATTTTGTTTATTATTTATGTCCATTTGTTTTTAAACCAATGATTTGAATGTTTTTTAAATGTAGAATTTGTTTCCAGTTTTCTGTAACCAAAACTGTTATGTTCCTTTTAAATCCTACTTGCTCTTGTGGTTCAGAAGCCATGATGGGGAATGACTGGGAAGACTTTTTTTTTTTTTTTTTTCAATTTAAAACAGGTTTTATTTTATTTGAAACATTTTATTGTCCATTGAGTGGAGGTATACAGAGCAGGTTACTCGTTTTACAATCATCAAAGCATATAGTTCATCTCAATGATTGTAGGCCCCTCCATAAAACAAGTTTGAACTTTGTTAGGTAAACTATGTTAGGTAATATTAGGTAAATGTTGCTCTTTTTATATTGAATGGTGGTAGATCATTCCATGATAAGCATATGTTACTAGTGTTGCTGTCCCCATATATACCTTTCTTCAGCTTGGCTGAAAATTGAGCCACAAGACAGAGTTTAGTTCTAGACATGTAGGGTGGCTGAGGGCCATTGTCTCCAGTTCCTCCATTCTCTATTGGACCAGTCTTTTTTCTAATTTTTCGTTTTGTTCCACATTTCCTCCCACTCTACCCATCCTTTTCAGAGGCTGTGATCCCTTTCAGAGCAGTTGGTAGTGGTAGCTGGGTACCACCTAGTTCTTCTGGTCTCAGGGTCATGGAGACTGATGGTCATGTGGTCCATTCGTCCAGTGGAATAATTGATTATAAATTATAAGCATGGGAAGACATTTATTATCTCAAATATCAGCCAGACTCACACTCAGGACTTTACACTAGACTCCTGTGAGATGGCACATTTGATACTTCAGAGAGACAGAAACCAGTTTTGTATGTGACTGATTTTGTTGTTAGTTGCCATGGAATTGGCTCTGACTCATAGCAACTTTATGTATAACAGAACAAAATGTTGCCCAGTCCTATGCCATCTTTATGATATTGGTATTTTTTAATTTATTGGTGTAGCCACTGTGGGTTTTGAGTATCTTTCAACCTAGGAGACTCATCTTCCAGCACTATTCTGAACAATATACAACAGTTGTAATCCATAGGACTTTCATTAGCTAATTTTGGTCTTTCTTCCCTGATGGTTTTAGTCTGGGAGCACTGCTGAAACTTGTCCAGCATGGGTGACCCATCTAAAATACTGGTGGCATTGTTGTTGTTGTTGTTTAGTGCCGTCGAGTCAATTCTGACGCATAGCGACCCTGAATAGGGTTTCCAAGGAGCAGCTGGTGAGCTTGAACCACCGACCTCGCAGTTCAGATGGCTTTGCAATCTGGTACATTAACCCACAGCACCACACCAGGACTCCCACTGGTGGCATAGTTGCCACCATTATAGCAACATGTAAACCACCACAGAACAACAAATTGACAGATAATACCTTAAAACCTAAACAACAACAACAAAAAAATCCATTGCCATGGACTTGATTTCAACTCATGGTGACTGCAGGCTAGTCAGAGTAGAACTGCACTGCATGGTGTTTTCAGGGACTGTAATCTTAATGGTGTGGTGCTGTGAGTTCATGTGCTGGACTGCAAAGTCAGTTTCAACCTCAAGGTTGGCAGTTCAAGTTCATCACAACAATCTTACAAAAGTAGATTGATGTTGTTGTTGTTAGTGCCACCGAGTCGGTTCCAACGCATAGCAACCCTGTATTGAGTTTCCAAGGAGTTACTGGTAAGCTTGAACTGCCGACCTCGTGGTTCAAATCGACTTTGCTGTCCAGTACACTAACCCACAGCAGGATGATGGGTAGATTTAAACTGGTAAGCCTTTGGCTAATACCATTTCCACTGGCCTGGAACCTGGCATTGCCTTATGTAGTTAGTTGCCATAGGGCCAGTTCCAACTCACAGTGACCCATATGTGCATAATAGAATCACCTCACAGGTTTTCAAGGCTGTGATCTTTTGGAAGCAGATTGCCAAGCCTTCTTCCCATGTTCCCCTGGGTGGGTTTGGGCTGCAAGCCGTTTAGTTAGTAGTCCAGCACTTATCCATGTACATCATCCAGGGATTCCTTACACTACCTTTGCCACCACCACCTAGTGTCATTGAATTGATTCTAACTGATAGTGACCCTGCTGGACAGAGTAGAACTGCTCCTTAGGATTTCTAAGACTTTTAACTGTTTACAGAGGCAGACAGCCTTATCTTTCTCCTGTGGAGTGGTTTGTGAGTTTGAAGCACTGACCTTGCAGTTTAGCACCCCAAACAGCTCAAAGATTAACCCACTGCACCACCAGGGCTCCTTTACATTCCTTGTTGTTGTTGTTGTTGTTAAGTGCCGTGGAGTCCATTTTGACCCATAGCAACCCTGTACAGGGTTTCCAAGGAGCAACTGGTGAGCTTGAAGCACCAACCTTGCAGTTCAAATGACTTTGACATCTGACTCATTAGCCCACAGTGCCAAGACTCCCCAAAATAGGTTCTATAATCTAATGTTTTATTCATTCCTCAAAGAATGTTTATGGAGGGCCTATTATTCATTGTTGTTGTTAAGTACCATAGAGCCGGTTTCAACTCATAGCAACCCTGTATTAGGTTTCTGTGGAACAGTTGATGGGTTTGACCTACCGACCTTGCCATAGGCAGGCCAATGCTTATCCTACAGTGCCATACCAAGGCCCATTATTTATTGAGGACCTATTAAGCAGTGCCAGGCACTGTTTTATCACAAAAGAGACCTAGTCCTGTTCCCATGGAACTTCTCTTCTACAGAAATTTAGGGAGATTGCTGCTTTAATGAAATTACTTTTATCCAGTAGAAACCTCTGTGGAATATAACATGGATGAAGTAGTCCAGAGCTAGGAATTTGAGTAATGAGATCTGGATGGATAATAACTCACGTGTTTTGTGTTCCAGGGCCAGCACGCAAGATTCAAGAAGTACGTAGGGCACAGTGCACATGTGACCAACGTGAGATGGCTGCACAATGACTCGGTGCTGCTCACAGTCGGTGGCGCCGACACAGCCCTGATGATCTGGACAAGGGAGTTTGTGGGGACTCAGGAGAGCAAGCTGGTGGACAGTGAGGAGTCCGACACAGATGCAGAAGAAGATGGAGGTGAGCCCCTCCTGCCACACACTTCCCTTGCCACCCACAACCTCTTCAACACCCTTCCTGTGCTGCTACTGCAAACCAGCCCTACTCTCCAATCTCTCTCTGTTGTTTGAGGCTACGACAGTGATGTTGCTAGAGAAAAGGCCATCGATTACACTACCAAGATCTATGCCGTGAGCATCAGGGAGATGGAGGGCACAAAACCACACCAGCAACTGAAAGAAGTTTCAGTGGAAGAAAGGTATGGGGTTGCAAGGTTTGTTGGCATTTGTTATACCTGAAGACAAGAAACTTATTTAAAGCAGAGTGCATTTTCTTTGCCTTCAAATGTGCTCTTTGAGTAAGTCTATATACATACAGAGTCTTGACCTGCACACAGGCTCAAGCTGGATAAGACTGTCCACTGCCCTCAGTATACATCAATGGTGAGTCATACCTTGTAGATGTTGGTTATGCACTATGACTTCAGTAGACGTGGGATTCAGTTAAACGTGACTTTGCTTTACCTGGCGAGGATGTCAGGATAGCCCAAAAGCCATTCTGAATGTGATGGCTGAGAGGGAAGCTTGCTGGTTAGAGAGGTAGGACTTCGGTGGTGGTGCAGGAGTATGTGTGGGGTTATGAAAAAACAAACTTCCTCTCTTTTTCCAGTTTCCTAAGACACCTGTCTGTGGACCTAAGGCACCTGACTGTTACTTAGTGTACCTTCTCTTACTATGCCTTTAATCTCCCTCAAGTTGTTCCAGTGGGGTTGGCGATGCCAGGTGTAATCAATTTGATTGTGTTGCCTTGGATACTATTTTTAAAGAGTTTTCAGGTATTCTTTTAGATCTTTTTGATAAACTATAAGTATTAGTAAGATATATTGTCAAGCATTTTTGTATTTCTTTTTAAAATCTCATAATTGTCATAATTACTTAATTTATCACATTCATACTATGGGAGGACAAATATTGGATAACAACTCTTAAATCTAAAGAGAATTTTGTGAATCTCAAATGTTTAAGAAATTCTCTATGGATTCTCACATTGAGATGAGCTCACTGTTCACAAGTGCATAGGTCCCACACTGTGTAGTTTCTCAGACTGCAAGATTTTTTTCCCATTTGATGTGGTGTTCTGCTTAATAGTCTGATCTTTCACCTCTTACTATTAGGTTGGAATTTAGGTTAAAAGAACTAAAGTGTCATCTCCTCCTCCATCGATTTAGTGCCAGACATTAAAACAAGCTTGATAGCATGGTAGTGGGCAACTACTCAGAGGAAAGCATCTAACACATAGGACTCCCAAAACCCCCTTACGTCTTTGTTACAATGAAGGCTCAGTGTTCTCGTTCCATGAAGAAAAAGAATCTGAGAGATTTATCTGCATTGGTTTGTGAAGTCTAATTTTATTTTTCATACAATATGTTTTTTTAATGGCCATAGGAGAAAATAATTTAAATGAATCTAGTTCTAGAATTTTGGAAAAACAACCCATAAGTAAATAAGTACACGAATTGGCCTCTCACTTAAGTAATCCACTCCAAAAAACCCATTTGGCTTAATTAGACATTCTTTTGAGAAAAGATTGCACAACCTTTCCAATTTCACATAACATTTTGAAATGGGTTCACTTGGCTCCTCTACTCTCCCTCCTCCTGCCCCTTCTGAAATTGGGCAAGTATGAGATGTTTACAGATTTGCCCAAAGAGAAACCCAGGCAAGAAGAGGTATAGATGAGTCATTCTTATTTTATTTAGAAGACAAGAATGAGCAATTTGACTAGGTTGATTGTATCTTAAAGGCTGGTTTGGATCTTAGCATAATACACCACTGGACTGTAGAAGTCACTCAGAAAGAGCTTTAGGAGAAAAGCCAAGTCAACTCATTTTATTTTGAAGCTACCTCATTTTCTCAATCATACTAGATTGGAGACTTGTCATAGATGAACACATACAGGCTTGGCTATTCTTTTCCTTACAAAAAAGATATATCCTAATATTATGAGATATACTTGGATACCTGTTGTTGGCAAGTGGATTCCAAATCATAACAACTTAGGCTGTAATCTTTACAGACACAGACTGCCCTATCTTTCTCTCTGGGAGCAGCTGGTAGGTTCAAATTGCTAACCTTTAGCAGCCAATCACGTAAGCACTGCCCCAACGAGGACTCTTTCTTATGAGATGTTGTTAGTTGTTAAGTGCTGTCTAGTCAGTTATAACTCATAATGATCCTGTAAGAGGGTTTTCTAGGAGCAGCTGGTGGGTTTGAACCGCCAACCTTATGGTTAGCAGTCTAGTGCTTATCCCTACAGGGCTACAACAGGACCCTTTATGAGATGTGTTGTTGTTGTTAAGTGCCGTCAAGTCCATTCCAACTCATAGCAACCCCGTGCAGGGCTTCCAAGGAGTGGCTGGTGGGTCTGAACCGCCAACCTCATGGTTAGCAGTCAAATACTTATCCTACAATACCACACTAGAACGCCAATCTGAGGCCATAAGATATGTTGCTGTTGTTATGGTTAAGTACCTTTGAGTAGGTTCTGACCCACCACCACTTGTATTTCCGAGGAGTGGCTGGTGACCTTGAACCACCGACCTTGCAGTCCAGTGCATTAACCCACAGTACCACATAGGGATAGGCATTTCAATATTTAAGAGCATTTTTTTAAAAACAATGTATAACAGATTGTTGTTGTGAAGTGCTGACAAGTCGATCCGACCCATAGCAACCCTGTATAGGGTTTCCAAGGAGCAGTTGGTGAGCTTGAACCACCAACTTTGCAGTTCAAATGGCTTTGCAGTCTGGCGCATTAACCCGCAGTGCCACAGCAGGACTCCAACGTATAACAGGGTTATACTTATAACAGCGTGTACTTAAGGACATGGGTAGTTGAAAAAGCGGTGTTAAGATAAATGCAGGGTTTTGCAGATTAATGAAGCCTGTTCTGTGAAGACTTCCTTGATAACTCAAGAAGCCTTGACAGCATCAGTTCCCAGAGGAGCAGTAAGCAGAGAGCAGCGTGCCAGCCGCACAGCATGCTGGGAGCAGAACAGCCCACACCAGGAAGGGGTGACTAGCCAGGAAGGATCTGGCATAGCAGCTCCAGGGATACAGATCATAATCAGACCAGGAACAAGCAGTCTCAGGCAGTCCTTGTCAGTCATTTTGGGGACGCCTGAACTTCAGAGACGTTGGCAGCCTCTAAACTGTAGTGGAGAGGGGGACATCAGGCAAGTCAGGGAATTCGGAGATGGGTGAGAAAGCAGGATAAAGATGGAAAGTGGAGTAAGAGCAGCCCCTAGCACAGGCAAGACTCATGACAGTAAGTCAGGCAGCTATGCCCTAGTCTTCAACTGGGTACAAACAGGTTCTAAGAACTCTGGTGTCCTGGGAATGAGACAGAGAAATGTCACTTCTCTTCTCTTCCCTTTCCTTAATTGTTCCCTCCTCTTCAGACCTGCAGATACCTGCAAATACCTGCTTGTGCCTTTTTCGAACATCTAGGTCAGGTGATGTACCAATAATGTACCAATAGATCCTCAGGGATCACAAGAGAAGTGAGTTTGAAAAACCATAGGGAGGGACCTGTTTTTCCTCTTACCAGTGTTTCAGGCAGCCCTACGTCAGGTTGAAATCCCTTTCTGCCTTCTGAAAGCAGATAGAAACTGTGAGATGAGCACAGCATCTGTCAAAGCGAGAAAAACGCCCTAAAGGCAGCTGAACATTATGCATCAGTCATTTGTGAAGCAATTGAATTTCTAATTTGTAAAATAGTCATGGATTGCTTCTAATTAGACTCAAATTATTTCATTTTAAAAGAACTTTGAGACATTGAATCATGCTTCTTTGTGCAATTTCTAATACATTGTGAGTTCTTATTCTTCAGAAGTTGTATGATCATCAGTTCCAATCTTTTGAAAAGAGATCATATAGATAAAAGAATATTTATAATTGCTCTCAAAGGAATCCTGGATTTTGTTTACCAAATAAGTCATTACCCAGGTTGCCCCTTGGGTAATTCTGCTGAGGGGCTGAAGAAAGGCATGGAATCTTTTTAGATTTTGGAAAACATGCTTTAAGACCTCACCTGGACACTCAGGGCTGCCCCTCTCCAGTGCTTCTCCTTCATCCCCAGCTGCTCTGGTGTAGAACATCCCTTCTACACCTCCCCTCCCCTTTAAAGTCCTTAATTCCAACCTGTGATGTCCTCTTGCATGAAACCTTTGCACTCATTTCCTACTTTACCATATTTTCTCATAATGTAACCTCTGTTTTGTCCATCTACAAATGTAAAATTATTGGTTAATAGATATTTAAAATGTTAAGAAGTTCCTTTTGAGAAAAGAAAAACAGGAAAAGGGAAGCACATTTTTTCAAAACAATTCAAGGTATAAAACGCTTAAAAGGGATGGTCCCAAAACCCTATGTTGTGACCTTGATTATAAACATAATGCCTCTCCTGAACGGTAACAAAATCCCTAAAATTTTATCACTACCAAATTGCTAAAGTTGTCTATAAAATTAAGGAATTTCTTTCACCACAGTACCAATAGCGAATCTAGTTTATATATTGTTTCTTCATCTGTAAGGTTGTTGTTGGGTTCCATCAAGTCAGTTCTGACTCGTTAGTGGCCCTATGCATAACAGAATGAAACACACCTGGGCCATCTTCACAATTGTTATATTCGAGCCCATTGATGCTGCAACCTTGTTAATCCATATTGTTTGCGTCTTCCTCTTTTAAACTGACCTTCTACTTCTCCAAGCATGATGTTCTTTGTCAGACACTGGTCAGTCCTTCCTGATATTATGCCCAAAAGTATGAGAGACAAAGTCTCGCCATGCTGAGAGCTATGAAGCATTCTGTCTGTTCACCCAAGGCAGATTTGTTTGTTCTTCGGACAGTGTATGGTGCTTTCAGTATTCATTTATATAAAGTAGTACTTTCCATTTCAAAGGAGTCACCTAACCCAAACTGACATGAGCAAAATGAAATTTATTGGCTCACACACATATGGAAATCCAGGGTTAGGGTAACTTCACATGCTATGGGAAACATGATATTGCCCCCTTTACCCTAATTTCTCTCTCCTTATCTCAATTCTGCTTCCTCTGGGTTACTGCAGTCTCACATAACAAGATGGCCTTTGTACCTCTAGATTTTACCATCTCTACTGTTCAAAACAAGCAGGAAAGAATGCTCTCTGGTTTGTAAGTCCCCACAAAACTCTTATATTGTACTAGAGGCCACCCCAGGACCAATCTATGGTCCACGAAATAGTAACTTCTAATTGACTGTAATTAAGTAAATAAGACAACTACTAAATCAGTTGGCATATTATTCAACAGCCATAAATTCTATCTTACATAAAATTTCATAAAATTGGTAGACAGTGCAAGGAATAACCTAAGTGTTTCAAGTTTGGCCTGAACTCTCTGTGCTAGCTATGACCCTAGAAGGCAAAAGAGACTATCTTGAAAGGAGGTAATTGAGGCGATCTTAATGAAAGGACTGTTACCAAAGATGTGGGCAGGGTTAAGAGCTAGTGATTGGGCACCCAGGGGACAGCAACAGATGGGAGCCATTACCATCCTTAACTGTAAAGGGAAAGGGGAGGAAGCTGTCACTAGACATAGAGAATATAGCCGGCCGAGAAGGACGTTTGCTGAGGTAGAGGGTTGAAGGTAGCCAATATGAGTTCCAGAAAGGAGCTATCCGGTAATAAACACCCCAACCACCTTCCTTTCACCTTCTGATCTTCTATAGGTGCCTCTGTTGAGCCAGTCCAAAGGTAAAAAACAAGAGAGCCCACATTCCATGGAGGTCAGCCTCCCAGAGTACAGAGCAGACTGGAGGAGAATGGAAAGCAAATCTGGAGAAACACACGAAAAATATCCAGATCATTCTCCTTTAGTTTCTGTTGTTTTGTTTTGTTTTTCCTAATGGAAACTGATATCATTATCACAGATGAGCACCTCAGACCATTTTAATGTTGAACAGCAACTTCTATCATTTGTAAATGCCTTTGAATAATATGGATATCTATTACCCAGTATCGATTGCATCTGTATGATTTTTAAAAAATCCTACAACCAAATCAATGTCAAAAATCATTAAAGATGTTTGAAACTTTTCCCCATTTAAGTGGGACAATTCTGGTGGGTCATAGATTCCACAGTGCTGTCTGGAGTACTACAAGAACACACTCATAAAAGACAGTACATTTAGGATTGTAATTTTTTTCTCATTGCAATTTTATACTTGCATTATATCTTGATATCTCAAATATTTAAAAAACATAGTTATCTAAGCATATTTGGCCCATCTTTAGAGGTTTTTATTTTTACAATAAACCACAAAAACCCCACAAAACCTTAAAAAGTTACAACTATAGAAATTTCAATATCCAAATTTTGTGTTTAACCATATCAATTTAAGATGCAACCCCAATATTGTGCTGTGGTACAATAACCACAGAGGTGAGTCACAAAGGCATTTCTTCTTGTCAATTTTTAGATAAGGGCACAATAATATCCCCAAGTGTGAGATATGGTTTTATTAAAACCCAAATTTTAATAAATTTGGCCAGGAATTAGTCTGCCTCCTTATACCTGGTGAGACCAGGTTCAGTCTTTTTAATTTTTTTAATGTCCAGTTTGAACAGCAAGGTTAGTGGTTCAAACTTACCAGCTGCTCCTTGGAAACCGTTTACAGGGACACCATGAGTCAGAACCTACTCAACAGCACAAACAACAACTGTTTAATACAGATGTGTGCATCTCCTTGCCTCCTACCCTAACTCTTTTGATTGACCATCTGCATTGTTATTGTTGTGTACTGTTAATTTAGTTCCAACTCATAGCAACCCTGTATAGGGTTTCTAAGGAGTAGCTGGTGGGTTTGAGCCACCTACCTTGCAGTTAGCAATGCAGTCCTTATCCTACAGTGCCACACCAGGACTCCCAACCATTTGCATGGTGGTTGTGTGCCATCGAGTTGGTTCATACTCATAGAGACCTTGTATAGGGTTTCCAAGGCTGTAACTGTTTATGGGAGCAGAAAGCCTCATCATTCTCCTGAAGAGTGACTGGTAGATTCGAACTACTGACCTTGTGGTTAGTAGCCCCACTCATAATCCACTAAGCTACCAGGGCTCCTTAACCATCTGCATTGTTATTGTTGTTGTTAAGTACTGTCGAGTTGATTCCGACCGATAGCGACCCTCTATAGGGTTTCCAAGGAGCACCTGGTGAGCTTGAACCGCTGACCTTGCAGTTCAAATGACTTTGCAGTGTGATGCATTAGCCCACAGGGCCACACCAGGACTCCAAACATCTGATGATAATGGTGGTTATGTACCGTGAAGTCGGTTCCAACTCATAGTGACCCTGTACAGGGTTTCCAAGGCTGTAAATCTTCACAGGAGCAGAAAGTTTCATCTTTCTCCCATGGAACAGCTGGTAGTTTTTAACTGCTGACTTTGAGGTTAGCAGCCCGATTCATAAGCACTAAGCAACCAGAGCTCCTTAGAATAATAGTAGAGGATTTTTGTTTTTGTTTTTGTTTTATGTATTCAGTTGAAACCTGTATTGAGACAGAAACCTAACTATAATGACAAGAAGCAAAATAAGTACAGCTTGAACTATTTTGTAGACATTGCCACATAAATATTTGCTTGTCTTTATTTTTGTAAATACATTTTCTAAATGCTGACCTCACAGATCACTTTCTCAAAGCTCCTGAACCTTAGTCGATTGTTTTTCATTAACTATTGAAGCTTACAGGTTTTTTGGCTTTAACTATAATTTCTACCTAGGAATGAATATAGGGATTTAAAATAGGACTTAACACTTATTTTCTACACTATTTTTTTGTAACATTATAATTCTACAACCTTTTACTAAAGGAGAGATTCAATCTTGTCCTCCCACCACACCTCATAAATTGTATAATTTATAGCCATAAATCAAAATTCTGACTTGTCCCAAAGCATATTTTTCCTTCTTCAGAAAGGTCTTGCTTGGGCTGGCTGCCACACCCTCCCACTGCTCTCAAGCCAGGAAGGTCGTCTTTCCCTAAAAAACTGAAGTAACAAAAGTTCATTTTTTCACTCAAATTATACTGTGTTAGTCTAAGTTTGGTAGCATTTACTTATGGATAACTGTAGACATTTTGAAATTTATAGTTCTAGTTGCTGGTTTCTTAGATACGAGGGAGCTTCAAAAAGTTTGTGGGAGCAGTTCCATTATCTTCTAATGGCATTTGTCTACAAACTTTTTGCAGCCACTTTGTATGCACTCACTCCTCATTGGTTAAGGTTCAAAGACCAGGCCACTGTGTGAAAGCCAGCATTATGTGAAACTTCAGTGACCAAATGCTCCTCAGGCTCCAGGCATCATTTTGGAGGTGAGCTCATGGGGCAGCACCCTTTCCTGAAGCTTACTAGAACGTCCAAACTTTGGGTGGACATATAGGCTTGTACCATTTCAAACCACAGCCAGAGTTGATTGGGTCAGGGTTTGAAGCCAGAAGGGGGCGCACCCTACCCTAACCCACCCACCCAGAGCTGTTGCTTACTGACCCCAACGCCCTCAAGTGTGCAAACAGTAGATCTTGGGGTCTAAGGCAAAGTGACCACTGCAAAGTGACCACTGCATGTCCTATCTATCTGTACCCTTCCCACAGACTAATAGCTACCCCTTCAGGATCCAATAACGCTATGGCCCCAGTGTTGACCTCTTAACTTTATTCTCATCCAAGACTGGGAGGAGAGATGAGATAGGAGGGACCAAGGACTTGGGGCTCAGTAGGGCTGTGTTCTCTCACTCAGAAAGCACAGGTCTTTCCCTAGATTTAAGGGGATTTGGGAGTCATGGTATGGCATTGCAAGGTGAGTGTGAACTGCACGGTCAGCGACTCAAACCACCAGAATGCTCCTTAGAAACCCAACTGTTGTTGTTAAGTGCTGTTGAGTCAGGACCAGTCACAGGACAAGGATAATCATGTTTGGTAAGGTGGAGGGCCAGAGAAAAAGAGGAAGACCCCAACGAGATGGATTGACCAAATGACCTCATCGATGGACTCAAGCGTGGCAACAGTAGTGAGGTTGGCCCAGGATCGGGCGGGCAGTGTTTCATTCTGCTGTGCATAAAGTCGCTATGGGTTGGTACCGACTCGATGGCACCTAACAACAACAGAGATGGTTGCATAAGGCAGGAGATCACAGCAGTCTCTCAGGTAGTGTTAGGGCTTCTCACGTCACCTACAACGCCAGGAGACATACTGCCATGATTATCAGGATGTTTTTCCAGGTTCAGGAGACATCCCGTACAATTTTACTTAGATTATATTTTATACGTTTCGAAACTACCAGCTGCTCCGCAGGAGAAAGATGAGGCTTTCTGCTCCTGTAAAGATTTACAGCCTCGGAAACGCTGTGCAGGGTCGTTATGGGTCGGAACCGACTCCACGGCACTTAACAAAAACAACAACCTTCCATAATCCCCAACTATACACACCCAAGTATTTGGGGGAGTGTAACTACATACATACCTATCCAAAAAGTATACAAAAGTAGTACAAAACAATTTTTACACATGTCAGCATATTTACCACGAAATTAGGGAAAGTGAATTCCTGAATATGGGTTTGCCAAAACATGCTCCAGCAGACCCAAGTTTCAAGCTAGCTGAGGTTCTTTCCAGCATAGTGGGATGGATTACTTGGCTACCCCTCTGGCTGTCTGTGCCCTGATCTCTAAAAAGATCTTTGTCCTTGCTCTGTCTTGTTGAATCTGAGATTAGGATTGTGGAGGATAATATTTTGGGGGGGCTTCAGTTTAGTATACAACACCTATAGGTCAGCAATTCAAACCCAGCTGCTATTCCTCTGAAACTCTATACACGGCTGCTATGCATCAGAACAAGCTCAACAGCACTTAACAACATTAGTTGGAGGGGAAGCATGTTGGCTGTATAGGATAAGCACTGGACTGTGAACTGTAAGGTCAGCAGTTCGAACCCATCAGTCACTCTGTAGAAGCAAGATGAGTTTTTCTGCTCTCACAGAGATTTCTAACCTTAAAAATCCTATGCAGGGTCACTAGACGTTGAAACGGACTTGATGACAGTTAACAGTTGGTTGGAGATCTGAGAATTGCCCTAAGAGTTGAGTGATCACAATTCATTGTTGTTTGTCAACCTTGGAATTTCTAGTAAAGCCCAAACCAACTTGGACGTAAACTCTTTAAAGTAACTTAACCTGGAACTTTCTGTTGGTTAGCAATTGGTACCCCTAGCCATACTTCTAACCCTCAGGATATGGTCGCCATGTGACATTTGCCTTTAGGCCATTACAAACAATGCCCTAAAATGGAAAGGTCCTTGCCACAGGCTGCATTTCAGTAGCATTTAGCAAAATAGATCCCTTATGTCTGGCAGGGTGTCAGTGACAGGGGGTGTTTAGGTGTCTCAGTTATTCAAGAGGCAGTTATTCAAACAGAACAAGAGAACACTGAGTTTTTTTAAATCAAAAAAGGTATACACCAGGGTTGTAGTCTTTCACCATACTTACTCAGTCTCTATGCTGAGCACATAATCCAAGAAGCTGGATTATATGAAAAGAATGTGGCATCAGGAGTGGAGGAACACTCATTAACAACCTGCAACATGCAATGATGCAACCTTGTCTGCTGAAAGCAAAGAGGACTTACTGATGAAGACCAAAGACCACAGCCTTCAGTATGTGTTGCATCTCAATGTAAAGGAAACAAATATCCTCACCACTGGATCGCTAAACAATATCCATATAAATGGAGAAAAGATTGAAGTTGTCAAAGATTTCATTTTGCTCGGATCAACCATCAACACTCACAAAAACAGCATTAAGAAATCAAACGATGTATATATATTACATATACTAGGCAAATCTGCTGCACAGGAACTTTTTAAAGTGTTGAAGAGCAAAGACATCATTTTGAGGACTAAGCTGCACCTTACCCAAGCCATGGTATTTTCAATAACCTCATATGTATGTGAAAGTTTGACAGTGAATAAGGAAGACCATGGAAGAATTGATGCATTTGAGTTATGGTGTTGGAGGGGAATAATAAAAGTACCATGGACTGCCAAAAAGAACAAACAAATCTGTGTTGGAAGGAGTACAGCCAGTGTGCTCCTTGGAAGCCAAGATGGCTTTGCCTCTCATACTTCAGACATAGTATCAGGAGGGACCAGTCCCTGGAAAAGGACATCATGCTTGGTAAAGTAGAAGGTCAGAGAAAAAGAAGAAAACCCCCAACAAGATGAATTGGCACAGTGGCAGCAGCAGTGGGCTCAAGCATAGCAATGATTGTGAGGTTGGCCCAGGATCAGGCAGTATTTCATTCTGTTGTGCATAGGGTTGCTATGAGCCGTTTCTGACTCAATGGCACCTAATAACAATAACTTGTCTCAGTCAGAATCAGTCAAAATGCTGTGCAGCTGGCACAATACTCTCTGCTTACAGCTCCTCTCGGTTTCTGAGGAGCAGCAGCTGAGTTTGAGCCACAGACCTTGTGGCTAGCAGCCCAATGCGCACACCAGGTTTCGATCTATCTCACTATATAGATAAACATGTTCATATACATATATACATGGAGTCCTGGTGTGGCGCTGTGGGCTAATGGGTCAGACTGCAAAGTCTTTTAAACTGCAAGGTCGGTGGTTCAAGCTCCCCAGCTGCTCCTTGGAAACCCTATACAGGGTTGCTATGGGTTGGAATCACCTTGACGGCACTTAACAAAATATCTGTATATCTATCTACCTATCTATCTATCTATCTATCTATCTATCTATCTATCTATCTATCTATCTATCTATCTATC
>NW_006408763.1:2363289-2382754 GCF_000296735.1 Chrysochloris asiatica | reverse complement strand
GCCCATCTTCCAGTATGGAGTGTAGGTCTCCTTCCAGCTCATTTGCCTCAGTCACTTTATCTCGTTTCTGGACATGTGCAGATATGGTCATCTGCTCTGTTTTTTGGGCATCTTCAGGGGTTATCTGTGGCCTTAATACTCAGATGGATATGTATTTTGGTATTTTTTATGCTTTCTGAATGACTCCAGGTAGATGGCTTCCCTTTTCACTCTTCTTCCTGAGAAGTTTCAAGATGCCACTGTTGGTTGTTTTGACGTAACTTAGGATTTATTTTCATCCTATTTCCTCTTTTGTCTGCTTGTCCTGCTCCACAGTCCCCCTTCAGGCCTTTTTTCTAGTTGAAACAGTTCAGGGCCAGCTGTGGCTGTTTGGTTTTAATCGGAAACTGTCCCTTTAAATTTCGAGCAGCTCTGTGCGCATGCGTAGTAGAACCCTCCGAGGGTTGGGCTGGGGTACCCACTAGCTCAGGCACCCTTATAGTCATCAGAATGGAGGTGCGCAGATAGCAAGGGACCAATGAACAGATACCACAATAAGAGAATGTCCACACCTTTATCTCAGCGGTTCTGCCAGGCGTCTGTGGCCGCTCCGATCTTTCCCCCACGTGGTCTCACCCAAGATGGCGGCTCCTGGAGCAGCTGAGTGTCCCTGACTAGAAAGCAATAGATTTCTTGCTTCTGCCACAAATTCTCCCAGCTGTGAACCTTCCAACCTTCTAAGTATTCCTTTATATGTGGTTCAGAGTTCTGGGACCATCCCCTGAGTCTGCTTGGCTGGGTATTCTGTGTTGTTGTTGGCAGAGCTCCTTTACTGCACTTCCACCATCTTGTTTCTTCTCCCTCAGCTGCAAGTATCTTATCAACATTTAATTGTCCTCAACTGTGCCACCCCCCCCACCAGGCAAATCAGGATTTTTCCCTCCCTCTCCCGAGGCTCTGCTAGCTCTCACCTTTCTCTTTCTGCATTCTCCAGAAGCAGCAGTAGCGGCAGAAGCTCACAACTTTCAGATAAGTGGTGACCCTGCTTTAATGAAAGGATGATTTGGGAAGGAGCTTGTTATTGTAGTGGGTTATGTGTTGGGCACTGGTTCCGAGAAAGATGAGGTTTTTGCTTGCGGAAAGATTTACAGCCTCAGAAACCCTATGTAGGGTTGTTATGTGTCAGAACCGACTCCATGGCATACCACCACCCCCATGCTCAGCGCTGGAGTCCTGGCGCTGCAGGATAAACGCTGGACCACGAGGTCGGTTAGAATCACAAGGTTGGAGATTCAAGCTCAGAAACCTTATCCAGAGCATCTATATGAGTTGGAATTGACTCAAAGTACTTAACAACAAATGGCGCTGCAGGATAAGCACTGGACTGCTAACCACAAGGTTTTAAGCTCAAACACAACCAGCCACTCGTTGGAAACCCTATACAGGATGGCTGTGAGTTGGAACTGACTCAACTGCATTTAACAACAAAACTTCTACAAAGGAGGGTGAGTCCCAAGTGGAATCCTTCTCCCAGTTCCTCCACGGGAAGGGGTAGGCAACTTCATTCTGCATACCGTCTGAGATTGTCAGCATGAGGAGACCGAGGTGGCAGGACCAGAATTGTTAGTAGGAGAATATCAAGAGCTTAACTGTGAATACTCGAATGTGTGAGTCCTCTGCTATGCTCACTCTCAATTCATGTCATATGTTCCTTAGGAAACAAAGAAAACATTTAAGCTTTTACCAAACCAAGACTAGAAGCCGACTTTGAACCTTTTGTAAATGGTGCTGCCCTCTTCTATGAACTGGTGGGTACTAGTACCAGATAGCTTCAGACTTCTACTCTAGCAGCAGACTTTTCCAACCTTTTTCTTCAACTGTGTGTATGACCAAATGGATAATAAGATAAATTAGTAAAAACGTACTCGTATCTTCTAATATCTCATAGCTTTTCTGAATCGTTTTTCATTAATTTATGAACTTAAAGTTCTACAAAGAAAGCTATATACCATGAGTTTATACAGAAGTATTGTGGGACTTTTAAATTTTATTTTTGTTTTGTTTTTGGTCCAAATTAATAATCATCTTTAATCCTTGGATCCTTAATATGAGTCTATAACATCAATACGGAGTCTTGGTGTGTTGCTTTAGGATAAGTTGTTGTTGTTGTTATGTGCCGTGGGGTCAGTTCCGACTCATAGTGACCTTGTACAGGGTTTCCGAGGCTGTAAATCTTTACGGGAGCAGAAAGCCTCATCTTTCTCCCACGGAACAGCTGGTAGTTTCGAACTGCTAACCTTGCAGTTCCCCAGCCCGATTCGTAACCACTATGCTATAAGTACTGCACTGCAAACCACAAGGTCAGCAGTTCAAACCCACCAGCTGCTCCTCAGAAACCCTGTACTATGAGTCAGAACTGATTTCATGGCACATAACAACAATAACAAACATCAATATACTTAAATTTTCACTGGATTATAAACTTTATAGATTCTCAGTTCCCAGAAGGAATGTCAGCACTGTTCCTGTCTTGGGTACCATACTTCATCTATCATAGTTCCTTGCTCGTTTTGTTGCTAAGTGCCATTGAGTCAGTTCCAACTCATAGCAAGCCCAGATAGGATTTCCAAGGAGTGACTGGTGGATTTGAACTGCTGAACTGTTGGTTATCGGTCCAGTGCTTTCCTACAGTGCCACGTAGTACACACTAAACAAATACATGTTGAATCAATAGACGAATGGGTGAATTTAGCTTGCTTTCGATAATAGTTAAACACAGTGATCTCTCCAAATGGTCTGCAAGTATAGTCTTTGTGAAGGACCACAAGAGACAATTGTCTCACTCTCACTTTCATTTTATGTGGTGTTGTTGGGTAAGCTGGGCTGCTAACCACAAGGTCAATGGTTCAAACCCACCAGCCGCTCCTTGGAAAATCTCTATAGGGTCGTTATGAGTCAGAACCGATTCAACAGTACTTACCAACAAGAATAACAAGATGGTGGTCCTGACTTTGTGGGAAATGGTGTGACCTTGATAGAATCCAGTGATGCCCCATTGGCCATGCCACTGTTTCTTGTTAAGTTTTTTATCTTCATACAATCTGTCTATTGTGAATGAAAACATTTATTTGGTTTAAATGTATTTAGATAACCCTAGGCAAAAGGAACTAAGAGAAAAACTGTGTGTTACAGTATCCACCACACCTGTTTTAAATGCAAAGCACCTTTGTCAGTTCACAAAGAAACAAAGAACATTCTTACCTGTGAGAAAGAGTGGGGGGAAAATGGGGAAGATGTAGAGAGTTTTCCCTGAACTAAAACACACATCATATGTGAGTAATCCTTGTTCCGTTTTTGTTTTTCTAACCTTCAGTGCATTAGGGGCACACATCAACAGGGAGAACCTGTCCCCAATTTTTTTAAATGGTATCTTTAATCAGCAGGTCCACATGTGTCTGAGGTGTGATGCGCATGGTGAAGCAGGACAGTGCCCTCCTCTGCTGGCAGTCTGCTCAGTTCCCCAGGCCCCACAGAGGGCCTTTGTCATCAGTGATCAATAGCTGCGTTGTGAGCTTATAAGAGTTGCTAAGAACTGCCAATCATGTTACTCATTTGTTGCTAAATTTGCCATACTGAGGTCTGTCAAAACAATTAGATCCTATCTTGGAGCTTGGTCTATACTTCCATACCATTTATGATGATAGGGTGACCTTAAAGAGCCCAAGAGTTAGTACAGATGCACACACACTTCCAGACATTTCCCTCTAAACTAAGCGTTCTTTCCTCACTCCACCCCTTAACTCACAGCTGCTCCAAGCAGGTAGAATGGTTCTAGATGCCTCTTCTTTAAGAAGATAGGAGAAACTGGAGTTACAATCTGTGATAGTCTGAAACTGTCATTTCATAGGCCTTTCCTCTAGCTAGGTAATGGCACTGAAAGCTAAATAGCTAGATGATTTCCAAAAGGAGGGAGTTTCATGCTACCTTCATAAATAATTGTCCTTTTAAAAATCTCTTGATTTTCTGCATTGTTTGAAGCAGTGACAACTATATGTATGAGTGATAATTTTAAGAATATAACCTGCTGTTCAATCCAGAATAGTTTGTTAGCTCTTTATCACAAAGAATACATCAGGATTTAGAGATTGAGTTTAAGTGATTCAAAACTATTGATTTAAGGAGAAGATTAGTACACCAAGAAAATCATACTCCTAGTGCAAAATTAGTTTACTTAAGCCTACTCATGCATGGAAATAAAGGAATGAATCACAGATAGGTAAGGAACTTTTCTATCAAGAGAGAGATGATTGTGACTAAGTTGAGTCTGACTGTTTTAATCAAGTCTCTGAGCATCTTTGGGATACTCCATATGGGGTAATGCTACCAGGACTGTCTTCTCTTCTCTTTATCTTGAGGTGTAGTCATGAATGGTAACTGAGGAGGCGTTTGCGGAAGTGGTTGTCAGGGTGCCCCTTGAAACAATGTCAGTGGGCTTTTAGCTTTGGAGGACTACCATGCTCTGTGGGTGTGTTTAAAGTACATGAACCTGCTATTTAACCAGCCACACACCACTCCTGAGAAGGTTACTCATGCTTTGCTGTCTTCTACCCCTTCCTATTCCTGTCATTTTTCAACTTCCTGACTCTTAACAGTTCCAGTCTCAGCTCCTGCCACTGCCATGAGTT
This sequence comes from Chrysochloris asiatica, assembly GCF_000296735.1. Classification (NCBI taxonomy): domain Eukaryota; kingdom Metazoa; phylum Chordata; class Mammalia; order Afrosoricida; family Chrysochloridae; genus Chrysochloris; species Chrysochloris asiatica. The sequence goes on along the minus strand of NW_006408763.1, from coordinate 2,378,090 downwards.
ATATGTCATCACTTGAACTCCTCTTTCCCTTTGTGGCATGACCTTTACATCTCTTACTCTGAGGACACCTAATCATCATCCTCACTAATTCATCCAGTGCCAAGTTACCTCCATAGGTTCGTCAGCAACCTTCTCATTTTTCTGCCTGCCTGAATGCTTCTGACTGGGGAAAACCACACATTGCTGCAGAATGCCACCACATATCCAAACCATAACCTCCTTGGCAGATGACTGCTCTCCTCTCCTTCAATGAGGAAGTAGAAGCCATCAGGCATGAACTTCATCTTGGCACTGCTCTCTTTCTCCTCTGCCTTGTTTCCCACTCTCCTTTCCTTTTCTTATCAGAGGAATCTCACCCCTCCTCCTAGTTAAGACTAGTCCCTCAGTTGGTGCTTGGATTCCGGCCTCCTGTTCTCTCATTGCCTCTCCTCTCTGTCACTGCCATAAATAATTGGATCCATGTCTCAGTCAAGAGTCACATCCTGCCTTCCTTATCTCTGTACGTCTCTCCTCAGGAAAATACAAATTCTTTACCTGATCTTATATAGGAATTCTCACTCTCACCTTCTCTTCCTATCCAAACTTCATAGAGTCTCTCCTTCATTCTTTTTATTTTTGTTATTTTTTAAGTTTATAATTTCTCAAAGAGGAGGATCAATTTGTGTAGAGACACTGTGTACTTGTAAGAGATCTTTACACACATAATTACTGCTGTTAGGTGCTGTATGGTTGCTCTCTCTCTGTGACTCCTTAGCCTTTTCCATCTGTCTTCTCTCCCATCATTCTGCTGATAGTTCCCAGATGCAACTGACTCTCGTCTATCTTTGTTTTGCTAGAAGAACTTGTTTCTTTCACTGTCCAATGGAAATAGAATGTGAGCCACATACATAATTTTAAATTTTCTAGTAACCACATTGAAAAAGTTAAAACAGTGAATGACTTTTAATAACATGTTTTATTTAACCTAGATACAGCAACCTGGTGTGGCACTATAGGATAACTACTCAACCTCAAGGTCAGTTTGAACTGCAAGGTTGGAAGTTCATATTCACCAGCTGTGGCTCTTACCAACAACAACATCCAGTGATACTATCATTTAACATTAATCAATATAAAATTTATTGAATTACTTTGCATTTAAAAAAATTATTTTTACCATTTTCAATGCATATTTCCAGTATGCCTATTACAGTTGCAGCACATCTGAATTTGGAGTAGATACAATTCAGATGCGCAATAGCCATATGTGACCAGTGGCCCCATATTGGACAGCATAATTCTCGCATTCACTTTTTTAAAATAATCTCTCCTGGTGCTCTTTGTGAGTCTCCAACCATTCCTTCTCAGAGAATGTCCTACCTCTACATCTTCTTTAGCTCTTACATTTCCATTTGTCCTCAGGATTTCACCTTTGTCCTTCCTCTTTCAGCCTACACCCTCTCAATCATATATCTCACCCAGTGGCTGATGATTCCCACAATTATTCCACTGATTCCTCTCGGGTGAACTCCCAACTAATACAGCCAGCCCAAAGATATCCCAAATCTCAATGTGCCCAAACTTAACTCATCATCTTCCTTTGTAATTCTCCTCCTATCTTAGTCAATGATATTGCCATCCACTCAGATGACCAAATGAGAAACTAGTAGTCTGCCTGACTACTATAGTGTTTTCCTCCTTTACCCACTCAAGGCAATCAATTACAAAGTCCTATGAAGTCTACATTCATCAAATCTTCACTTGTTTCCATCTCCATAACTACTACTTAACTCTAGATACTCATGCATATTATCCTTCCCTTGGATTCTTGCAGTGACCTAGTCAATAATTTAACTACTTGCACTATTAATTTCTTCACTCCATCATTCATGCTTATGTTTTTCACCCAAATCATTGCATATTCCCCTAAAAATGGCCAGCTCCAGACCTGTATCCCCATTTTTAGAAGAATTAGATTGTGATATAGTCAAGAACATTTTCAAAATGGCAGGCTTCTCTTACGACATCTATGGTTCTCCTGCCTGGTTCCCTTCCCTCAGCTCCACTCTGCTACTGAGCAACTCGACAGCTGGTTCTAGAAGATACAGTAATACCCTGAACAGAATCCAGTTCCTTTTATTTTGATAGCAGGGTGCCTCATGACTTTGGAGAGTTTTCCTAAACCTGAAACTATCTTAGAGCAACAGTTCTTATTCTCTTTCTCTTTTCTAATCCCAGACATCTTTGAAAATCAGATTGAAGTCATGGCTTGCTCCTTTCCCCAGACAAAGGCACGCATGCAAATACAGTTTTACATCAGTGATAGGCAGTTCCCTGAGTCCCAGAGGCCCTTCCATGGAGTGATTGATCTTATTAGAGGACAATTCTAAAACAGTGTTCAAGTCTTGGACTGGTTCCCACCAAAAACTTGGATCAAGTGTAGCTGGGTTTCACAAGAAATGTTTTTAAGTCTTAGTTTCTGCCACATTTTAGAATCTGAAAGAAAAAAAAAAAAAAGCTTTATTTTCTCCAACGGCATTTTAAACATTGTCTGACTGAAAATACTAAAAGCAGTTTAAAACTTGTGTGTCTTGGGTAAATGGAGCTGAGCTTCCCCACACCCATACCACGCTTTATAAAAACTGCTTGGAAAGACTTTTTCTTGCAAGCTTGAGCTGAGGCTTTCTCCCCAGTTGGCTCTCATGTTGTATCCATCTTCAGTTGTGACTGACTTTCATAACCTCTCCAGTCGTTCCAGAAGCTTCTCTGTGGTAGCCTTGGCAGTGGGCACCCATCGGGACCTCTGAGGAGTGAAATCCTGTGTCAAGGCAACACTCCACACACTGCCAAATGTCCAACTCAGCTACTGGACTCTATGATTATAGCAGGGCTTGCCCTTCCATGGTCCTGCCTTACCCACAGAATATATTAGCTGTGTATCAGGTAGTGACAGCCCACAGTGTCCTGCAGCCACAGGGCAGGAACAGTGCTACCTCATTACTCAATGCCAAGCCACATGTTTAGAGTCCACAGGCCCCTCCTTGTGTTTCCTCCTCCACCCTCTCAGCAGAGCTTCTCGCCTCTTTCTCTCTCTCTCTCTCTCTGGTTCTCAAGCCTGCCCACCATCCTCTCTCCTGACTCTCCAATGTGTTTTGCTTTCTTGCCAGGCTCCTTCCTTTCATTTCTTACCCAATGAAAACTTCCTTTCTCCTTTGTTTGCCTGAGTCACTTCAAAGACCTACTTGCCCCAACAGTCCCTCTGTGTCTCCACTCCTCCCACCTCCTCCCCCTCAACTCCCAACCTCCAGCTCTTAACCTTTCTGGGGCTCCTCGCCAATTTCCAGCAGCATTCACTGCCTTCCCCACTCTTCTGTTTTGCGTGCCAACCAGGACCAGCCAGCTATAAAGAGTTTATTGGACTGAAAAGGAAATGAATAGCCTCATGCCTTCTGCTCTTTCTCACCTCAGCAAAGCTTTTCAGAGTCACGTTGCCAATGGAATCTGAATTTGGAAGGATTTAGATCTGCTGAGAAATGCTAAAACCTCCAGTGTTTGGCAGCTCCGCCCACGTCTGATGTTAGGAACACTGTTTATAGCTGCCTGGAAAGAAGCCTTTAATGCTTGTATTGTGTTTTAACTTGCTTTCCTTTGGAGGCAGGGAATTGTCAAGTAAGTATTCACAAGGCTGTGGGACAGCACAGGTGTTCAGTGAACATGCATTCCTCAGAGTCCTTGCAGAGTGCGTAGCTGCACGCAAAGGGACAACACTGACAATCTGCTGAATCTGCCCCGTTGCAGGTTTCCTCCCTTTGCCCCTCTCATCATCAGTTTTGAAGCAACACAGCTGTAAAGCATATGCTTGTGAAATAAGAAACATACATTCCGAGATTGCTTTACTTTTCAGTTTTTTAACTGAAAACCACAGTGAAAAACCAGCATCGAACTGCCTCCGTGTGTGTGTGTGTGTGTGTGTGTGTGTATATATATATATATATATACAGTCTTGTGTATATATAAGTGCACAGTGTTTGTGCTTGTATGCATACTATACATACACTGTATAATATCTGACATATTATACAACCTGTGTGTACCCTGACACACAGCCCTGTGCATAATCTCAGATGATGCCTTATGAACCATGCAATAGTTCCAGTGTCCTCTGCTCTCATCAGAAATCCCAGCTTGCTTTTGTTATACACTCAAACGTTCTGAGGTAAAAGATGTCATCCACAGATTTCATTTGGAAGTCCCACTAAAACAGAAGAAAGACTAGATGTCCTGGGAAATGATCATTAATGAGAACCCACCTGCCCCATCTCCCGAGTTTGCTCCCTTTGGTGGCTGTGATGTCATCCGGGAGTGTCATTTTTGTTTTGGTGTTGGTTTTTTATTTCAGAGATGTGCTCTCTACCCATTCTTCCATTTGTTTCAATGACCACTTATGATTCCATAATCGTAAGTTGTAATTAGAACAAATGTTTCAATTAAAGAGTTTGGATTAAAGAGGTTTTGAGAAAATAAAGGTACCTTGTCTTCCTCCAGCATACAAACACACAAATGCAAGGTATACCAGCCGGCAAGCTGACCTACCAAGAAGCATTGGGAATCATTGGACTAAATTATGATTTGAACTGGATCTAGATACAAAACACCCATTGTACAGCAACCAGGAGGATGTTGTTTTTCTGACAACTTTCTCCCCAACGTCCTCTGAAATAGCAGAATCCCCAGGCATATTCCTAGCTCTATGGAGAGTGTTCAGGAAGCATTGACAAGCTTCCTTTTTTCTCCCTATTCTATAGGCGCTTTAGTGCAGAGTTTGCCCAGAGACGCCAGGGTATGAGCTTTCTGAATTTGTAGACTGGTGCACTCTTTCATCTCTGTTTTAGTTCTTTGCTGGCATGCTCGGGAAGCATGGTTTGTGCCACACAGGAATGTCTGTCCACTTGGAAAATGCTTGTGCATGAATGAGGTGATTGCTAATGCTGCTCTAAACTATACTAAGTTTCTCACTTGGCTTTGTTTGCTGCTTACAAGGGGATCAAGGTAATCCTTTCTCTTTGCATTTCCTAAGAACAACTGTGAATTGGGAAGGCTGGGGGAATTGGTGCAGGATTCCTACCACCTGTCCTTGGGCTCCTAGTCTCAGTCAACCCCTCATTACCAAGCAACAGGCTAGTCATAAAAGTGCCCACCAGGGCTTATAACTCATCATAAAATTTCTTAATTAAACTCAGGGGGGAGGGCCAAATCTCCGAAACTGAAAAAGGAAAAGCTCCCTTTGCTCTATGCCAGTTCCTTTGGTGTGACCATACCAGCTAAACATGGACCTAATGGATAGGACAAAATGAGAGGCTCAAATCCTTTCTCTCTTTTACCCCCTTTTGCATTATTTGTCCTTTTATGTATCCAGAAGGGCCTGGGCACTTCATACTTGGCCGGCCACCAGGGTCCATCCAAAGCCAGGTCCTGAGACCCCCTTTGTCATTCTGAACAATGTTGGCCCATCCTGCCTGGAAAGGGGTTGATGGGTTCAGAAGTGTAGCCTCTTCCTTTTCATGCTTAGCCCCAATGTAGTTTTAAAAGAAGGCCTTCTGTGGAATCCCTGGATAATGCAGATGGAGGGGGTCAACCATAATTGATCCTGACTCTAGGCCTGGCCACATGGGACCCTTCCTATCAGGAGTGACTTTTCTTTTGTGCAGGGGCCAGGACAGATGCAGGGCCTCTTGCAGAGGTGGGAGGAGGGGGCAGTAGCGGAGACCCTGGCGTTGTCCTTATCCGACCACGCTGGGCATGAAACTTTGCTGCCTTTTGTTCAACACCATGTTTCCTCTGGTCACTCTGTTCCAGACCACCTGTCAGCCGTGCAGCTCCACAGCCGGAGAAACTCCAGAAGAATAATATCACCAAAAAAAAGAAACTAGTTGAGGTGAGGAAATAAAAATAGTTTGCTTTTATTTGATGTGTATGTTCTAAGACCTGCCTCCTAAACACCATGGGTGACCTCCAAGTAAGCCTACATGGGCCCCTTGGTTCTCTCTTGGGGCCACTCCCTCCTGCATACCAAGTGTTCCCCCCTCTCTCAATGGTGAAAATCACATCCACTGAGTCATATTTCTTCCCCTCTCCCCCTCCCAGACCCAGCACTGCATCAAGGTCCTATCGATGCTACTCTGAAATGTAGCATCAAATCTGGCCCCTTTTCTTTATTCTATGTACCCTCAGCATCCCTTATGTGGACAAGAACGAGAAAAGACCGAAAGAAGGAGATTGTGCTAGTTCACTATCTTGATGTACTTTGAGCACTTACCATATGCTAGGCATATAGCATTTCATGCATTCCTTATAACCTATGAGCTAGGTATTGTTACTAGTACCACTTTGCAGATGAGGCCACTGTGGCTGGGGATGCTAACTGACTTGTTAGGTCCCATCATCAAGCTTTAAAACTTGACCTCGAGCCACCTTCCAAGCTCATCACTTGTGATTCTTCACTGTCTCTCAACTCCCCAAGCCCATGCCACCCTCCTAATGTTCTCTGAGCCTGCCTTGGACTTTCACACTCCTTAAGTTTTCACTCCTTCTGCTCAGAAGGTCCCCCTTTCCTTTCCTGTGTACTGGCTGTCTGGCCCTTCTCTGTACAATCCTCCCTGATGCTCCATTCCACTCATCTACACCCCATTCCCACAGTTTGTCACTTGCTCGACTGACATGATTTCCTACTCTTCTGTCTCTCTTGCTAGACTATGATTTCATTGAGACCAGAAAACTCACCTTCACATTTTTTATTTGAATCCAAACCAAGCCAAACCAAATCCAGTGCCGTCAAGTCGATTCCCACTCATGGAGACCCTGTAGGATAGAGTAGAACTGCTCCTCATAGGGTTCCCAAGGTTGTAAATCTTCACAGAAGCAGACTGCCTCACCACCCACCCCCACCCCACGATGCAGCTGGTGGGTTTGAGCCACCTATCTTTAAGTTAGTTGCCCAATGCTTAGCCCACTGCTCCATGAAGGGGGATTATTGAAAGGATTTATTTATTTATTTTTAATGCTTTATTGTGAATTATGTGATAGTTTACATGGGAGAACATTACCTTCAACATTGATCCCACTGTATATCATTTCCTTGCATGATTATAATCCCCTCCATGCATCATCCACCAACCAAAGGGTATTCCCCGCAAGCCTGTCCCCCGATCATCAGCACACAGCCCCTCTCTCTCTCTGGGTCCAAAGTCCCCAGCCACTCCATCTCTCCATGTCATCGTCTCTGCCTCCATCTCTGGCATCTCTGCTTCTCTGAGTAGGGTTCCGTTCTCCGCTCTTCTCCCTTGGTGGTTCCAGGGACCTCTGCTCCTAGACTGCAAAGTTAATCACTCCCTCCCTTTGCCACAAAACATCTACCTTTACATTTCCAACCCTTACAATCAGTCCTGATAACAATTATTCACTATTGTATCACAAGAGACCTATCCACATCTCTTTTCATCAGCCCTGCCTAGGCAGATTGGATACAACTCAGTGGAGATTCTACCTTCCTCCACGCCCTCTGGATCTAGGTTTCCTCTTGAAAGCTTGTAAGCCAGTCGCTTTGTGCCTCTGTATCCACTCCCCCCCCTCATTTTAAGTAGCCAATGTCCAAGTTGCCCATCCCTGTCCTCGACATGTATGGAGAAGGGGGTGGGAATGATTCTCACTGTGAAGATTTGTTCCCTCTTTTGAGCTACTGCATCCATAGGTGTAGGTCAAGTTCATCAAATTGTATCAGATTACTCTTTTTTTCCTCTTCTTTCTTCTTCTAGTTGAGCTCTGATCATCCAGTCATTGAAGTCAGGTCAAGTGGGTATTATCTGCAAGTGTGGGTGTACTTATGTATGTGCCGTCTCTTCTTATCAGTTGGAGGCTTCACTCTCCACTCTAGTCCTCTGTGGTTATGTCACTGACTCTGGGCCCAAAAGTCCCCACACTGCTAGCCAACCAGGTCTCCAGCCAGGTCCACAAGCGTCTATTGAACGTTGTAGGACTTAGCTCACAGCTTTATTGTTGCTTTTCCCTCATTTCCCCTTATCAGTGACGAACGAACGTAGTCACCAATCAGAGCATGTATTCCCACTGAGTCTTAGTCTTAGAAGGAGGTTTGCCCTGAGGGGACCCGACCACTTGCCTTGATGTCTCCTGGGCAAGCAACTTGTTTGTTCTTGTAGTAATCAGTCGTTCTGCCATTATTGTTTTGTATTTTTCCTGTCGGTCTTTCTTTCAAGAAGTATCTTCTATTCTTCTGGCTGCTCCAGGCTGGTCTGCTTGTCCTTTCAAGTGAAAATTTCCCACCTCAGAATATTCTGGATGCTGTTCAGGATTCCACCTATGGTCTTATGTAATGCAGAGGCTCCACAGGAAGCCTCCTTCACTGTGCACATTGTAGCCCCATTTTAGGTATTCCAATCAGTTATAGGCAGAAGACGGACTTACAAGCTTTGTATGGTGATTATTGCTGGTTATTCCTTTATCTCCCCCTCCAGTGTCTATTTTATAGTGGTATGCTATGGAAACCATGATTCAAAATACATCCAAGGATCTTAACATTATTTCCCCATTCCATCCATATCTCAAGCTCTGTATCTCAGAGCCCTGTTGTGCATTCATCATTATTTGCCTCTGTCCCACTTCAGCTTCATATTCATCCTATTGTATTTCATTTCACTGTAATGATTACAATACCCTCCGTGCATCATCAAATAACCAAAGGATATACCCCACAGGTCTGCCCCCCTGGCTGTCAGCAAACAGCTACTCTCTCTCCCTGAGTCCCATGTCCCCAACCACTCCATCTGTCCACATCATCATCTCTGTCTTCATGCCTGGCTTCACTGCCTCTCTGGGTAGGGTCACACTTTCCTCTCTTCTCACTTGATGGTCCCAGGGACCTCCGTTCCTGGGCTGCAAAATCAATCACTATCCTCCTTTTGCCAAAAAAAAAAAAGGAAAAAGAAAATCTACCTCTACTCTTCCAGCCCTCACAGTCAGTCCTGATGGCAGTTATTCACTATTGTACCACATTTGGAAGGATTTATCTTGAGCCCAGCATAGTTCAGGAAATGCAGCCAAGCTTCAAGAAAGATAGGATCCAGGCACAGAATTGCCATCTTATTCCAAGATGGCTTCTCCCTTATGCCCAATGGGGCCTTGTGTGTGTATGTGTGTGTCACATTCTTCTCTTTCTCTAAATTATCTTGAAAGACTTTCCCTGCATGTGATAGCCTATGGATGCCTTCCATCACTTGAGTTTACATGTCCACAGTTTACGAAACAGTCAAGCCTACCAATGTCCCAATTCCAAATTTCAGAGGGAGAGAATCAGGATGGGGACACATTTCTAGAAAAGATGCTTGGGAGGGAACTGCCCTCTGGAAGGGAGGCTGAGGGGGTGGGCAGACACAGGTTAAGTTGAACAGAGATGGACTTACCATGTGAGAGATTTTTTAAAATGCAAAACCAGAGCTAGGAAAGCTCCTGGTATGTGACCTAAATAGAAAAGTCAGCTTGACTAAGTCATAATTTGCCTCTGTCCCACTTCAGCTTCACATTCATCCTATTGTATTTCATTTCACAACAACAACAACAATGAAAATATTACCAGTTAAACAATATCTCAAAACAAATCTTTTAAAATGTTTTATGTCTCCTTCCAATTTTGTATCGTTCATGTGTAGATTTAGGAAGTGAAATCACTGGGCAGTTAAGAGACAGAGTCAGAGGTATGAATGGGGCTAATTGCATCAATTTAAGTGTGTCCGTGGGTTAATGTGCCTGACTAAACGCCCTTTGAACTGCAAGGTTGGCAGTTCAAGCTCACCAGCTGCTCCTCAGAAATCCTATATAGGATTGGTATGGGTTGGTATGGGTCAGAACTGACTTGACGGCACTTAACAACAACAACAAGTTTGGCAGTGAAAGACAGTAAAAGCTTTTAAGTAAAAGAGTGCCGTGATATTTTAGTCAAATTAATCTGATATTTGCCATTGGTGTGCTTTGGAAACAGAAAAGGGCACAATCAGAGAAACTAAAGAAGGACTTACATCATCATAACCTTGTATCCTATCAAGCACCACAGTAGCTGGCTGGAGTACTTGCTCAGTACCTATGTCTGTGGATGCAATGACTTGCTGATTGAATAGCCATAGGTCTTTGTCATGGAAGCCAAAACCGGAAGAGAGAGACTGTAAACTCTCCACTGAACAGTATGAAGTTGTTTAAAAAATAAAATAAAATATATAGAAACTTTGTGGGCAAGCACCAAGCAAAATAATGAACATGGCATTTGCCTTAATTTCTGCTCTGCAGACCCAGTTACATTTATGGGCGTTTACCAGAGCAAATCTCTGCACCATCGTTCAACTTCCCACAGAAGTGCTTGTCAAGGTATAGACTAATGTTTCTAAGTAACTTTTGTCAGATAGCAAATCAGGAGACTGTAGTCCCCTAAGGAACCAGGAAGTAGATCTAGTTTATTTTGAAAACTCATGATAATTCTTTGCTTCAGCCTGTCATGCCCAGTGTCTCAGGGCTCCAGAGAAAGGGATGTGTTTTAACCTTAGCTAGTCAAGAAACAAAATGGTTCAAGTGTGTGGTTTTCCCCTACAGCAGTCATCTATTTGTAAGGACGCACACAGCTGTTGATGCTGTGTTGGTTGGTTTGGCTGCTCCTATTTCCTCTAAGGTTGTGCTTTGATCTTTGTGTGCGGCTGTAGGAGCTGGCTTTAGACCATGTGTTTGGCTACCGAGGATTCGACTGTCGCAATAACCTGCATTACCTTAATGATGGTGCTGACATCATCTTCCACACAGCGGCTGCAGGTGTCGTTCAGAACCTCTCCACAGGTAACTCAGTGGGGAGGGATGACGTCTTATTCTGCCTTTTCTTTTCAACACTTACTTGCTTTCACACTCTTCAGATGTCCAAAAGCTGAAATAATTTTCTTCCCTTAACAGCCATCCTATGCAATTCTAGACTGATATCATTTATCCTAGAATCATAACATTCTAACCTTCTGGAAGCAGCCGAGCCTTCCTTGTAAACTCTAGAAGTGTGGTCTCATTGAAAGTCCACAGTTAGGTCAGCTCCTCTGGGACTAAGGATGGAGAGGAGTGATTGTTTAGACATCGTAATGAAGAACAATGCATAGGAGAAATTTTCTGAGGAATTTTTAAGTGATCAACTAGTTAGCAGCTCTGAGTTTCAAATTTTGTTTGCCTTGACGATTTAGATATACTTATAATTTAGATATATTTAAACTGAAAATGAAGTCCTGGTGTGGAGCTGTGGGTTAATGCGCTAGACTGCAAAGTCAGTTTGAACTTCAAGGTCAGCGGTTCAAGCTCACCAGCTGCTCCTTGGAAACCCTATAGAAGGACATCATGGGTCAGAACTGACTCGATGGCACTTAAGAACAACTATGAAAATATTACCAGTTAAACAGTATCTCAAAACAAATCTTTTAAAATGTTTTATATTTCCTTCCAATTCTGTATCATTCTTCATGTGTAGATTTAGAAAGTGAAATCACTGGGCATATAATGATTTATGTCATTTGTGGGGATGAGAAGGCTTGAAATTTTCTATTCAAGTTTATAGCTACATGCTATCATTTTACTAGCAGTATGTTATTCCTTTGTATAGCAAGATGGATAGTTCATCTCTCAGTGTTTGGACATAGTACCCATAGGATCTTAGCAAACCTGTTTGCTGAATCAATAGTCAAGTATTTTTTAAACTTCCATGATATACATTGAGTTAGAGCTCTAGGGGCTGAGACCATCATCTGTGTCAACCAGGCACCCAAGTGGATTGGCACTTTGATTGCCCAAGTAGACCATTTTCTTACTCCACAGTCTTCCCTTTCTGATGATTAACTGAGGCCCTCGTGTTGAGTGGCATGCTACTGAGGATTGAGGAGCCATTTGTTGTTGTTGTTGTGTTGTGAAGTGCCGTTGTGTCGATTCGACCCATAGCGACCCTGTATAGGGTTTCCGAGGAGCAGTTGGTAACTTGAACCGCCAACATTGCAGCTCAAACAGCTTTGCAGTCTGGCGCATTAACCCATAGTGCCACTCCAGGACTTGTTACTGTTAGGTACCATCAAGTCAGCTATGGCTCATAGTGACTCTTTGCACAATGGAACAAAACACTGCTCCATCCTACACCAGCCTCACAATTGTTGTGCTTGAGCCCATTGCTGCTGTCACTGTGCTGATCCATCTCATTGGGGGTCTTCCTTTTTTTTGCACTGACCCTCCAGTTTACCAAGCACATGAGGTCCTTCTCCTGAGACTGGTGTCTCCTGATCACATGTCCAAAGTATAAGAAATGAATTTTCAATGTCCTACCTTTTGTGGTGCTGTGGGTTAATGTGCTGGACTACAAAGTCAGTTTGAACCACAAGGTCAAACTCACCAGCCACTCCTAAGAAGCCCTATACAGGGTCGCTATGGGTCAGAACCAACTCAACGACACTTAAAAATAACAACAAGGACTTCTAAGGAGTATTCTGCCTGTTCTTCTAACACAGATTTGTTTGTTCTTCTGGCAGTCCATGGTACTTTCAATATTCATGACCAACACCATAACTCAAATACATCAATTCTTCTACAATTCTCCTTACTCATTGTCCAACTCTCACATGTGATTGCAGCTATTGAAAATACCATGATGTGGGCCAGGTGTACATTAGTCCTCAAACTGATATCTTTGCTTCTGAGGACTTGTGTGGAGCAGGCAACGTTGCACTTCATCATTTGCACTCTGGACTAGAAGCTTCTGCACTTGAACCGTGCACGTGAGAATAGAAAGGGTTGAAGTGGAGCTTGTGACGATAGACATCAACTCCACAACTCAAATAGTGTTGAGTTTCCTCACAGCCCTGGAAAGCATGAAAACATGTGAAAAAGTAATCTGCCTCGCCAGGGATGATTTTGAAAGGGAGAGTTTAATGGTCTCATTTTTATTAGGCATTTCCAAAAACACCTGAAGGTTTGGGGTTACTTGAGAGGTGTTTGGGGTCTCTGTTCACCATCCATGACCCTCTCTCTTAGGGAGCCAGAGCTTCTACTTGGAGCACACAGACGACATCCTCTGCCTCACAGTGAACCAGCATCCCAAGTACAGAAACGTGGTGGCCACCAGCCAGATAGGTAGGGGATTCTTCCCAGTTGCTCCCACTTTAAACAAGGGAACTGACTTATTAGCAGTTATTGGGTGAGGAAGTGGGTGGATGGATTGCATCTCACCTCCCTCTGCTTTCTTGTTGACATTGCTGTTGAGTTTTGAGCCTTGAAGGGGCCATAAAGTCAGAGCAGAGCCTGAGGATCCCAATGAACAGATGTCCCCATCCCTGTGGATGTGTGAGGCTAATGTTTCAAGCCTTGGGTGCCTAGTGCAGAGCCTCGGGCCTGGAGGCCTGGTGGTTGTGGTTGAGAAGGAGAGGGTAACACTTTGACACCTGTTTGCTAGGTTGTTCTGAACCCCTCCCCAAATAGGTGTCCTGGCTCCCCTGAACCCTGGGAAACTGCCCATGACAAATGTGAGCCGATTCGCATTTGTGAAAATTGTTTTGCTATTTTCTTTGCTTTGTCATTTCACAGGGAATTTTTACAAACATACCCTCCTTGTTTTCATTGACCTCATGTTCATTTTTTAATTTAATTTGGAGCTTTCTGATGCTGGTGTTGACTGCTTCGCTATTAGAAACATGACTTATCTTAGCTCTTGTTTTCCTTTGACGCTTCCTCATTGCCATTGCCCACCCAATGCAGTTGATATGACGGAAACCTCAGGTAAGGCTGTTCCATCCGTGAGTAGTCTGAATCTGCACAGCAAAGCCATGCCAGTGTATCATGTTTGCTGACTATATCTGGCTGACTGGTAGATACAAATCATTGACTTCACCAGTTTTCCTTTGTATAGAATCCTCTTTGTGTGTGTTGGATGTAACTGTCCTGGGTCTTTGCCTTTCAAAGCACAGCCACTTTTTCCCATGGTCTTCCTCCTCTGGCCAGGTTGGGCTTATAGTCTCTTAGGTCTAGTAACAGAATTGCCCCTAAGCACTTTACTTAAAAAGGCTTTTAAATGGGCCTGAAGAGTTGGCTTGGCTTGGCTCTTCTTCAGCCTTGCACTTTGTCATGCCTCCCACACTCAGGGACAACACCTTCAATCCACGTCTGGGACGCCATGACCAAACATACCCTCTCCATGCTGCGGTGCTTCCACTCAAAGGGAGTGAATTACATCAACTTCAGTGCCACTGGAAAGCTGCTGGTGTCAGTAGGAGTGGACCCCGAGCACACCATCACTGTCTGGCGATGGCAGGAAGGTAAGGAAACTAGAGTTTCTTTCCCTACAGCATGAGCTGGACTCTAGGTCTGCCTCACTTGAAAGCCCACAGTAGGCCTGGCTGTTGCGTCAACAGAAACCAGGACTCTCCAGATCCTCAGCAGAGGCCACCAGGAGAAGGCTCCGTGGGAGGGTAGAGGAGAGAGCTGCCGGTTAGTGAAGGGTCAGGGCGCTCTGGGTTTCTGGCCTTCCAATCTCGCCTTTTCTGTCCTCAGCGTTCCTTCTGGCGACCCTTGGATTTTGCTACAGTCTTATCTGCTTGAATACATTATAACAGAAACTGGGACAACATTTTAGCATCATAGTCTTGGAAGCACTTTTATTTTATTTTTTTATTTATTAAATGTTTTTATTTTGGATTAAGTGAAAGTTTACAGGGCACATCATCAGCTTCACATTCAACCATTCATATAGCTTGTTTCATTAC
>NW_006408763.1:2318426-2360769 GCF_000296735.1 Chrysochloris asiatica | reverse complement strand
TCTGTAGGTTCCCTTTTTACTCTTCTGGTGAAATCTTTTGATGTGCATAAGTTTTTAATTTTTAGTATGTCCCACTCATCTATTTTGTCTATTTTTGTTTGTGTGGTTTCCAAAATATTTTGTAGTCAATGTATTCCCATTTGTCCCGAATTTTTCATTGATGACCTTCATAATTCTGGGATTCACATTTAGGTCCTTGATTTGGAAGCACTTTTAATATTTTATTTTGCACTTGGGTTTTTTTTGAAATGGGGTTAATGTTACAATTAAGGTTTACTGGTAATTATTACTTGCAATGGACTTTATTTGCTTTATTTCCTTATTAATGTAAATCGAATGCCTTGGTTGCTTTAATTTAATGTAGCACAATTTATTTTTTGCCCTTCTGACACACACACACACACACAAACAAACAAACAAACAAAAAAAACTGTTACTATATTTATATTGATGGTCATTTTAGAATGAAAGTCATGCAATCTTCAGAGTATATTCTCAGGTCAGACACCACTCTAGTGAAAGTAGATCTAATTAGTTAGGACATTAATGAGGTATGGCTCCAACTGGATGGCCTATCTCCTGGGCACACTGAGATAGGCTCGCACAGAGTCTCATTACCTCCGCTTCATCCCACTGAGGGTAGTGAGAGGGCACTGCAAAGAGATGAGCATCATGAGTCCCCATAGGAGAAAACATTGGTTGATGGCCTGCAGACTTTCATGATGAGACTCCCTCATCATGGCCTAGCAGGAAGTAGCTGGATCCATAATGATTCTAGGAAAGCACATCTTCTTGCTCACACAGTAGAGTGTGTCTTCATCACCCATGATCAGTGTCTTGAGGATGCAAGTTCCATTCCTTGTGATGTTGAGAGGCCAGCTGATTGTGCAAACTCCGCTCTAGCTGAGCAATGGAGCATCTTCCAAGTTAGACTCATCCTACGGTTGGCAGGACTAGGGAGGTCATTCCATCCACTTAGGATCCATCCCACAGAGACATTCTTCCCACTGCTTCCTGACAGGCTGAGCTCCATCCTCTACCTGAATATTTTCAGGGATGTGGCCCTCATCACTTCATAAGACAGCCCATCCACTGTTGGGGAACTCTCGTTTATAGCTCTTTCCAATGTGAGAGCATAACTTTCAAGATGCCTCTCTCCTGTGGTACTAACTCTGCCCTCTACAGTAACCGGATCCAAGTCTCCTCCTAGAAGAAGGTGACCACGTTGGCCTCCTGGGCACTCTGGCCTTTTCCTGCTCAGGTTCATTCTCTCACTTGTCCATCTGTCCTCTGGGCAGTACTGGCCGTGGTCCTGCCTAGGCTTTTGTTTACTCTGACTTCCCAAGCGAGGATTGGCACAATCAAAATCTGTAATGCTTTCAAGGCCTAAATATGTTCTGCTTTGGATTGTTTTCTGTTGCAGTAATTGAAGGCATTTTGAATGAAATGAGAAGAAATTTCTGAGGCAATATGGATGTTGACACCATTAGTGGGGCACATATGTCCCAAGAGATCTCTGGTGCTTGAATTGGTTAGATGAGGCCCATTTCTTCAGATTCACAGTTATACAGGCCCCCATCAGATGTCAGCACACACTGAAAGTGGAATAATAGCTTCCCACTAAACCCAAGAGGTGGAAAACAAAGATGAACATGTCCCATGGGTCACAAAAGGGTTAAACAAGCTCCCAGGGAGAAGAGAAGCCTACTCGAGGGTAACTTTTTCCCATTGTTTTTGTCGGAGGCAGCACTTGAATCTGTACAAAGGGTTCTGAGCCAAAGATGGAGTCTAACAGGCTATAACCAACCACCCCCTCTTCTGATAGGATGGTGGTCATGTCATGTCTTCTCTCTTACTCCTCCCATATGGCTTTTTCTTTATTTCAAATCCTCCTTACAGATAAGTAATATGTGTCGTAGTGATCCTGTATAGGGTTTCCAAGGCTATATACATCGTTGCAGGAGCAGAAAGCCTCATTTTTCTCCTGCGGAGTGAGTGGTGGGCACAAAGCCCTGACCTTGTCACTTGCAGTCTAGTGCTTATTGTACAGACCCACCATGCTTTTAATTATCACTGGAGAGCATATTTTCATTTTTCATTTGTTAGAGAATCTTTTTCTTATAAACTTAGGGGTGTGTGTGTATGTATGTTGTTGTTATGTGCCGTGGAGTCGGTTCCGACTCATATTGACCCTGTACAGGGTTTCCAAGGCTGTAAATCTTTACAGGAGCGGGAAGCCTCATCTTTCTCCTGCGGAACAGCTGGTAATTTCAAACTGCTGACCCTGAGGTTCTCAGCCCGATTCATAACCACTACGCTCCCAGAGCTCCTTGTGTATGTATGTAGGCAAGAGTAAAATAAAATGGAGTAAACATTGAGCTTATTACATAAAATGCATATCATTAGGTCCTAGATACTTGTAAAAATTTTTCTTTAATTTAGAAAAGCTAAAGCAAAGAGGGAAACAGGTGTCTCTACAACAAGAAGTGTCCATGTGATTAAAGGAAAGTGATAAAAATAACAACAAAAACCCAGTGAATTAGAAGAAACATTTCTCATTGTTATTTTACATTTCCTTCATGACTAGTAAAATTGATCCCCTTTTCATCTCTTTACTGAGCCCTTTTATTGCTTTTAGTGTAATTCACCTGTTAAAATCCTTTTTCTACTAGGGGTGGCAGGGTTGTTTGGGTTGCCTGTCTTTTACTTGTGATTTGTAAGAGTTCAGTGATTGATCTTCTGTCTCTTGTAAGCACTGTAAATGTTTTCTCTCTGTTGTTGATCTTTTAAATTTGTGTATGTTGTCCTGGGAGAGCATGAATTTTAAAACCTGAGTCCCAGGCAGTGAGGTATCTTAAACTAAGTCAAGTGTTCCATCTGTAGAGAGAGGATTATAGGCCAGGGTTGGTAACTGGGAGTTTCTCAGTCAGTCTTAGCATCTAAGGGAAGGCTGGAGTCCTTTTGTGGCACTGTGGGTTAATGCACTGGCCTGAAAAGTCAATTTGAACTGTAAGGTCAGCGGTTCAAGCTCACCATTGGCTCCTTGGAAACCCTATACCAGGTCACTATGGGTCAGGACTGACTCGATAGCACTTTATAACAACAACAAGGGAAGACTACAGCCCACATGGGCTAAGCACCCCTGTCACCACACTGCTAAATTTCATTATCTTCTCATTCCATTTTTCCACACTTTTTAAAGCCCCTTCATTTATGAGTGAGCAATAAAGAGAGGGCTTGACAAGTAAGAAATTAGACCTAACAAATGGAAGTAAAAGAAGATTTAAAGAAAAGCTGATAGAAGTCTAAAATAAAATGAAAAAAACTCAAGGACTGAAAAATAATATGATCAAAATAGATGCAGGTTAAGCTACAAGCTAAAAATCTAGAAGTCAAAAGATTTTAAAAGGAGCTGAGAGAGTGCTAACAATCTTAACTAAAACTTAGGCAATACTCCCTATACCAGGTACTGTTCTAAGGGCTTCACTTAGCAGTTTATTTATTCTTTACAACACATTATAAAATAGGAACTATTGTCATCCCTAAGGAAACCTGGTGGTACAAACAGTAGCTGCTAACCAAAAGATTGGGTATTTGAGCCCACTCAATGGCTCCTTGGAAGCAAGACTGCTGATCTGCTTTGGTAAAGATTAAAGCAGAGAAAACCCTATGGGGCAGTTCTTCTCTATTGCAAAGGATCCCTATGAGTCAAAAAGGACTCCACATCCAATATCAACAATCATTATCCCTATTTACAGGTCAGGTAATTGAGGAACAAAAAGGTTTAATAACGTGTTCCCAAGTTGTCCAACAAGTAAATGATGGAATTGGAATTTGATGAAGATAAGATCCAGGAGACAATGAAAACATAAGCCAAGCAATCGTTTAGCTTAACTAGTAAAAAAAGTGTCTGCCTTGAACATTATGCTCTATTAAGATCGGTCTGTTGTTTGTTGTTAAGCACCGTCGAGTCTGTTCTGAATCACAGCAACCCTGTATAGGGTTTCTGAGAAGCCGCTGATCAGTGTGATCTGCTAACCTTGTGGTAAGCAGTCCAGTGCTGATCACAGAGCCACACTAGGATCTATTTATATGGGATCAAATATTCAACAGTAACACAAAAGATTAGAGAGAACCTTAGTGGGCAGTGAGTTTATGTTAATAGAGGAGGAATGATTTAGAAAAGGAGAGTGAGATTGGTTGAACAACTTAAAGAATAGAATCAATGTCAATGAATTGCACTTATATGTGGAATTGTTGAATTATATTCTCAACACCACTCATCTGTCAGTTTGTCAAACATACTGTGGTGGCTTGTGCGGCTGTGATTCTAAAAGCTAGACCACAGGAATTTTAAATACCAGCAGAGTCATCCATGGTAAACAGGTTTCAGCTGAGCTTCCAGACTAAGATTGTTGTTGTTGTTATGTGCCATGGAGTCGGTTCTGACTCATAGCGACCCTGCATAGGGTTTCTGAGCCTCTTAATCTTTATGGAAGCAGAAAGCCTCATCTTTCTCCTGCGGAACGGCTGGTAGTTTCGAACTGCTGACACTGAGGTTAGCAGCCCAATTTGTAACCACAACACTACCAGAGCTCCTTTAGGAAGAAGGAAAAACGGACTACTTCTGAATGAATATTTAGTCATTGAAAACCTTACGAATAGCAGTGGAACACTGTCAGCATCAGAATACTGAATATTGAAACATGATGAAGAGCATCTGAATATTGACAGATATAGTGCCAGAAGATGAGCCCCTCAGGTTGGAAGGCACTCAAAATATGACTGGGGAATAGCTGCCTCCTCAAAGTAATATTGACCATGGTGACATGAATGGGAGTAAAGCTTTCAGGACCTTCATTTACTGATGGGGCACAACTCAAAATAAGGAGAAACAGCTGTAAATATCCATTAATAATCAGAACATGGAATGTACAAAGAAGGAATCTAGGAAAATTGGAAGTTGTCAACATGAAATGGCATCCATGAACATTGATATTCTAGGCATTAGTGAACTGAAATGGACTGGTATTGGCCATTTTGAATCTGGCAATCATGTGGTTTGCTGTGGCTAGAATGACAAATTGAAGAGGAATGGCGTTGCACTCATCATGGAAAAGACCATTTCAGACATTTCAAGATCCATCTTGAAGTACAACCCTGACTGTGATAGGATAATATCCACATGCCTACAAGCAAGACCAACTAATACAACTATTTTTCAAATTTATGTACCAACTACTAAAGTCAGTGATGAAATTAAAGAATTCATCAAACTTCTTCAATCGAAAATAGACAAAATATGCAATCAATTTGTATTGTTGGTGACTGGCATGCAAAGGTTGGAATCAGAGGAAGGATCATTCAGAAAATATGGCCTGGATGATAGAAATGATGCTGGAGATTGCATGATAGAATTTTGTGAGACCAATGACCACTTCATTGCAAATACCTTTTTAAAACAACATGGACCTCATTAGATGGAATACACAGAAATCAAATTGACTACATCTGTGAAAAGAAAACAAGAAAGAAGGAAAAAACCAAAATGGATGTCAGAAGGGACTCTGAAACTCTTTCCAGCACAGAGATGCATGCTAAAGCAATTGGAAGAAATGAGGAGGTAAAAGAGCTGTATAGAAAATTTCAAAGGGCAGCTTGAGAAGACAAAGTCAAATATTATAATGCAATGTGCAAAGACCTGGAGTTAGAAGCCAAAAGGGAGGAACACACTCAAAATGTCTCAAGCTGAGGAAAATGAAGAAAAAATTCAAGCCTGGACTAGCAATATTGAAAGAGTCTATGAGCAAAATATTGAATGATGTAGAAAGCATCAAAAGAAGATGGAAGGTATATACACAGAGTTACTGTACCAAAAAGAAATGGTTGATGTCCAACCGTTTCAAGAGGTAGCATGTGATCAAGTGCCAACAAAGAAGTTCAAGGTGCATTGCAGGCATTAGCGAAGAACAAGGCTCCAGAAATCGATGGAATACAGGTTGAAATCTTTCAACAAACTGATGTGGGCACTGGAGGCACTCACTCATCTATGCCAACTGGCCAACTGATTGAAATTCATATTTGCACCCATTTCAAAGAGAAGTGATCCAACGGAATGCAGAAATCATCAGATAATATTAATATCGCTTTCAAGGAAAATTTTGCTAAAGATAATTCAAAAACAGCTGCAACAGTGCATTGATAGGGAACTACCAGAGATTCAAGCCCAATTCAAATGGGAATGTGGAATGAGGGATATCACTTGATTGAAAGCAGAGAATACAAATGACTTTAATGACTATGCAAAGGCTTTTGATTTTGTGGATCATGACAAGCTGTGGACAATATTACGGAGAATGAGTATTCTGGAACACTTAATTGTGCTCAGGAGGAACTTGTACATATACCAAGAGGCAGTTGTTCAAGCAGAACAAGGAAACACTGAATGGTTTAAAATTGGAAAAAGTGTGTGCCATACTCAATCTGAATGCTGAGCAAATGATTCAAGAAGTTGGATTATATGAAGAAAAATGGGGCATCAGGATTGGAGGAAGACTCATTAACTTACGGTATACAGATGATACAGCCTTGCTTGATGAAAGCAAAGACTTTAAATATTTACTGATTATGATAAAAGACCACAGCCTTCAGTTCAGTATGGGGGTTGCACCTCAGTGAATGTAAAGAATCCAGAAATCCTCATCACTGGACTAATAACATCCATATAACTGGAGAAAATATTGAAGTTATCAAAGATTTCATTTTGCTCAGACCAACCATCAACACTCATGGAATCAGCAGTCAAGAAATCAAACATTATGCACTAGTCATATCTGCTATACAAAATCTCTCTGAAGTGTTGAGCAAAGATGTCAGTTTGAGGACTGAAGTGCAACAGATCCAAGCCATGGTATTTTCTATAGCCTCATATGCATGTGAAAATTAGACAGTGAATAAGGAATACCATAGAAGAATTGATGCATTTGAGTTATGGTGTTGGAAGAGAATATTGAAAGTACCATGGACTGCTGAAAAAACAAACAAGCAAATTTGTGTTGGAAGAAGTACAGCCAGAATGTTCCTTAGAATGGCTGTACAGATTTACTCTCTCATACTTCAGACATATTACAGTAGGGATGAATCCCTGGGGAAGAACATCATGCTTGGTAAAGTAAGAGTCAGTGCAAAAAAGGAAGACCCTCCAGTGAGATGGATTGGCACAGTGGCGGCAGCAGTGGGCTCAAGCATAGCAACAGTTATGAGGTTGGCACAGGACTGAGCAATATTGTGCATAAGTTTGCTATAAATTGGTACTGACTAAACAGCACCTAACCACCACCACAACATTCTCAACAACAAAAATGAAGATCATTCAGAGTTACAAAATAAAAACATAAATGGAGTTAGAGGGAAGGCTAGTAGTTATATAGGAAAAGTCACATCTTTAAATCCAAAACTTTGAAAATTATAAGAAATGTGGGGACTCTTTAAAAATAAAAGCAGACAATCTGAGACAAATTAAAAATAGGTAACTGTCTAAAGAAATAGTATGATATTCTAGGGTAGGGTTTGGCTTCCTCTAGGAGAGGGGTGAATCCTCCATGGCTTTAGAGACTGGATGTGAGGAGATGGGGAATGCCCTTAAGTCATTTACCTTTGTTTCCATATCTGGAAACTTCCATTTCCTGGGCCATCATTTCCTGCTTCATGGATGTCTAGGTGTGGGGCTAAGAGCTTGAGTAGCAGCCCCTAGGACTTTGGGAATTATCCAGGCACCTCTCTTACTTTGGGGGCCATATTTGATGGGCTGCTGATAAAGGAACAACAGTGGTGGGGGTTCTGAGCCTTGGGGAAGGGAATGGCCTTGGAGGCAGCTTCCCTGGCCTAACCGGCTGCTCGGAACAGCACCTCATCTGATCCTCTCATCCACACAGGTGCCAAGATTGCCAGCCGGGGAGGTCACCTGGAGCGAATATTTGTGGTAGAATTTCGCCCTGATTCGGACACACAGTTTGTGTCTGTTGGGGTCAAACATATGAAGTTCTGGACCCTGGCAGGCAGTGCCCTGCTGTACAAGAAAGGGGTCATTGGGTCCATGGAGGCTGCCAAGATGCAGACGATGCTGTCCGTGGCTTTTGGTGCTGTGAGTTACTGCTTCCTGGGAGGGGACCCTGACCCTGGACATGGGGGTGGGAGCAGGATGAGGCAACCATGAAGCTGCAAACAAACAAGAAAGCCATGTCCACGTTGTCGCCTCTATTGGCTTATTTGCAGCCTCTCTTTCCCTTCCTTAGCCTCTCTTTCCCTTCCCAGATGGTGGGTGAGTTGTTCATATTGTTTTCTTCAAAATGTTCACTGGAAAAGGTAGGATACCCTGTTTAGAGGATGCTGATTATTCCAGAAGCAGATGCCGGACTTAGAAGCCCCAAAGGTAGCTAAGAATGGTTTCCACCTCTAGATAGTGGTTCTATTTCCTCCCAAATCTCCACAAATCCCAGAAGGCACCACTTCTAACGTGCCCTCAGGAAAGGGAAACTCTCTTTGGGGACATCTGGGGACCTGGTCAGCTCTTGACCTCCCAAGTGTGGATTTATCCACATCAGTAGACGAGGCAGCAGTATGCTCTCAAAGAATAGCAGTTCACTTTAATAGGAACCCAGGCTCCATGTGGAAGGCAAAGGCCCAAAGTATACAGGATTTCAAAGCCAGATCAATGTGATTTTTTCTGAAAATCATGTTGCCTTCCCTACATGCAGTAGATCAGATTGACCAGGTTTTTACCTTTCCTCCCAATGCTAGCTCTGGCTCCTTAGCGCAGAGTGGGGACAGGGCAGGGAGCCCCTAAAAAGCCAGGACTCTGGTATGGAAGATGCCCCTCTTTTTACAGAACAACCTCACGTTCACGGGTGCCATCAATGGGGACGTCTACGTCTGGAAGGACCACTTCCTGGTCCGGCTGGTGGCCAAGGCACACACAGGCCCCGTCTTTACAATGTACACCACCTTGCGGGATGGCCTCATCGTCACTGGTGGGAAGGAGAGACCGTAAGCTACATTTCTGCTGGGAAAAAACTTGTCTGGGCTTTATTGTCTTAGGAGGCAGTGACACAAGCATCTGAGTTGGAGAAAATGCCCCTTTTTATTCCCCCCGACATAGTCTGCATCAGGGGCATGGGTCCGCCGACCCTCCAGCTGTTTCCCTAGTCCAAACCTCCAGAGGAGGCAGACATTGAGTACTTGTTTCTGGTAGTGAAGAAGCCGAGGAGCTGTATCCATGAATGCAGCAGTGATGTCTGCAGCAGTTCACAGAGCCCTTTGGGGGAAGGGAAGTGAGAAAGAGAGGAGGGAAGAAAAGCCATGGAAACAAGTACAGACAACAGAGACGTTTCTCTTAGTGCTGTGGCCTAGTAAATATATAGTCTGCTTTTTCAGGTTATCATTCTCTTTCCTTCTAAGATAGTTGCACTGAAGGGGCAGCTTTTAGAAATGGACAAGTTTGGGGGTTATGGTAGTAGGTGCTAAGAAGGGGCTACCCTAGAGGGGCCTTCCTCCTGGGTTGAGGGTCTTAGAGGAAGCCTTTAGGTGGGACTGACATACTGAGTAGGAGGCCCAGGGTGGAAAACAGTTAGCAGTGTTGAAAACCCTTTGCGACAGTTCTCTACACACATGGGGCCACCAGGAATTAGAACCTACTCAGCAGTCACTAGCAACAATACAACACCATGCCTCCTCATCTTTCTTTAGGACCAAAGAAGGAGGTGCTGTAAAATTGTGGGACCAGGAGATGAAGCGCTGCCGGGCCTTCCAGCTGGAGACGGGACAGCCGGTGGAGTGTGTGCGCTCCGTGTGCCGTGGCAAAGTGAGCTCTTCCCAAGAGGCTCCCACAGGACAAAATTGGGACTCCAGTTGCCCCCATGGGTTTGGGATAGGGGAGGGCTCCCAGTGAGCATTGGTTGAGCACCTTCTGGACCAGGCATTTTGCCTGCTGGTTTGTTTAATCTTTGAAACAAGCCTCCAACATGTAAATTACACCATGGTGGTAAGGCGCTTCTTGATGGGTTCAGACAGACTGGATTCAAACTGTGACTCTACCAGGAAAAGGGGGAGGGGAAGAGGGGCTACTCAGTCTTCCTGGGTCCAGCATCCATGCATGATATCTGCACAACACCTCACTTCTATAGATATTACAAGCACATAGATCTTAAATAACTTGTCCCAGGTCACATGGCCAGTAAAGAGCCAATAATCACCAAAGTGACTGATTCAAACTCTTTGATTTTTCAAATCATACCTGCACATCAGTCCAACCATAGAGATTTTTTTAAAGTCCAGGCTCTGCCTACAGCCGCCGAATCAGTCTCTGGATGGGGCCTGAACATGTGTGTGCCTTTAATCTTTTTCCTCTTCTTTTTTTTTAATTCCCTCAGATCCTGGTGTACTGTAAAAGGAATCTTTTAGCATCTATTTAATACTTTGTTTTTATTTTTGAATTTGTTTCCCTCTAAGGATTTACTTTCTGTAGTCAAGTGTGTGGAGGTGGGGGCTGTCTTCAAGCCCACATGATGTGGAATTGGGATTGCTGTTTTTAAACAG
This sequence comes from Chrysochloris asiatica, assembly GCF_000296735.1. Taxonomy (NCBI): domain Eukaryota; kingdom Metazoa; phylum Chordata; class Mammalia; order Afrosoricida; family Chrysochloridae; genus Chrysochloris; species Chrysochloris asiatica. The sequence continues at coordinate 2,350,176 of NW_006408763.1, read as the reverse complement.
TTAAAATACCATCATCAGCAAGGGTAGCTGGACTTAATGGGAAATGACAGCAGAACTTATAGAAGCTACCAGGCCAGGAAGGTAGAATCTGGGTCGGTGGAATCTGGGTCAGTGTATGCAAGGAAGAACTTTGTAGAAGTCTGGGCTGTCCAAGAACAGAAGTTGGCTGCCCTGTGCTTCAGGAAGTTTGGCCCTGGAAATGTTCCTGAAGAGGCTGGAGGGTGGACAGCTTGGGGCCAAACCCTCCCATAAGTGGTTGTTGTTAAGTGCCGCTGAGTCAGTCCCAACCCATAGCGACCCTGTATAGGGTTTCTGAGGAGCAGCTGGTGAGCTTGAACCACCGACCTTGCAGTTCAAACAGCTTTGCAGTCTGGCACATTAACCCACAGCACCACAGCAGCACCCACTCCCAGAGGCAGTAATGGAGAAAGGCAAAGGCAGAAGGTGGAGGAGATTGCTTAAGGATGGGTGACACATTGTTAAAAACAAAACACCTCTGAGCCCTTCCTCTTTTAATACTTACACCCTTTGAAGGCTTTTCCCTAAATTGCTAATGGTGGTTTGGTTACAACAGGGAAAAATTTTGGTGGGAACCAAAGATGGAGAAATAATTGAAGTTGGTGAAAAAAATGCTGCTTCCAACATCCTGATTGATGGACACATGGAGGGGGAGATCTGGGGCCTGGCCACGCACCCCTCCAAAGACATCTTCATCTCAGCCAGCAATGATGGCACTGCCCGGATCTGGGACCTGGCTGACAAGGTGAGTTGACAGGACTTGAATGTCCACAGTAGGCAGTGCAGCAGGACCCAGAAGGGGCACAAGTAGCCAGAGTCAAAGCCCCGTTAGCAGGGGCCTGGAAAAAAGGTGAAGAATCGCAAGTCAGTTATTAAGATAGGAAACCTAATAATAAAGCCCTGGTGTGGCGCTGCGGGATAGGCACTGAACTGAAAAGTAGATTTGAACCCCATGGTCAGTGGGGTTCACCAGCCACTCCTCGAAAACCCTATACACGGTCGCTGTGAGTCGAAACCAACTTGACGGCACTTAACAACAACGTTCATATATTCCCAGTCTAAACACCAGTTAGCTATATATCAATCTCAAGTTCTAGTGTGGTGCTGTAGGATGAGCACTAGACTGCTTAACCACAAGGTCGGTACTTCAAACCCACCAGCTGCTCCTCAGAAATGTGCTATATCAGGGTCGCTGTGAGTCAGAACCAACTCCACAGCACTTAACAACAACACATACCAATCTATAACATATGTTTGGCATAAAAATAATCTGAGAATGATTATTTTGTCATGAGCCATAATGAAAGAACCCATAAAACATAACTAGATATATAAGAATCTTGGATGGGAAGACTGAAACAAGATTAAATGTTAGAGGTTCCCAAGTAGGTAAATAGAATTTTGGTTAAAATTCCAGTAAGGGTTCTCTTACGAGTTTGGCAAAACAATTTGAAGTTTTGTCTGGAATAAAAATGTAAAAATAGCAAGAAACAGGCAGGGGTGAGGGGAGGTAAATTAATGTTACAAAGCCATATACTAAAGCTTATTTTAAAGTTATAATAATTAAAAACATTTGGCTTCATTTCAAAATGGCCAGTAAATATTTTGCTCAGTACAGACATGCAAAAGCATAAATGAGGTTGTAATACTCGACTCCTGGTGTGGTGCTGTAGGATCAGCACTGGACTGTGAAGCACAAGGTCATCAGTTCAAACCCACCAGCTGTGCCATGTAAACCCTATATAGGGTTGCTATGAGTCGGAACCAACTTGACAGCACTTAACATCATACTTCTAAGTTAGTGTTTATAGTTATTGTTGTGTGTGGTTATTAACAGTAGCTATCATTGATTAAATATTCCTAAATACCAGGTTGAGGAGCTCTGGTGGCATCAGTGGGTTAAGCACTGGACTGCTAACCACAAGTTCTGTGGTTCAAATCCACAAGTTACATGGCAGATAAACATGAGGCAGTCTGTTCCCCTAAAAATTTAGTCTCAGAAACCCTAAAAAAGTTCTACTGTGCCCTTTCAGTCGCTTGAGTTAGAATCCAACTCCATGGCAGTGTTGGCTTTGGGTACATTCATATACCATACTCTGCCTATTACCATCATGTTCGTTCTGGCTTATAGCAACCCTACTGTAGAACTCTGCCCCACAGAGATTCCAAAGCAGTAAGCTTTTTATTTTATTTTTATTGTGAATTATGTGGGTTTGCATGGGAGAATATCACTTTTACATTCATCCTAATTCCAAAGCAGTAAATCTGTACGGAAGCAGACTGCTGCATCTTTTTCTAGTAGAGGAGCTGACGGATTCAAACACCTAACCTTTTGGTTCATAACTGAGCGCTTAACCACTGCACTGCCAGGGTTCCTTGTTATTCATCTACACCTGCCTTCATTAGTACTCAAAACAACCTTGCCAAGACCAAGACTGTTGCCTTTTCTTTACAAATGGAAGTTGAGATATAATATACCCAAATAATAGCTAGTAAGCAACAGAGCAGGGACTCAGGATTTGAACCAACAGATGCTGAAGCTCAAACTATTTCCCCTGAACAACAGGTGGCAATTTACAACGGACGGCCAAATCTGGCCCACTACCTGTTTCAATAAATGAACCACACACATTTTTTTTTAAGTATTATCTTTGGCTTTTGTGGTCTATGACAAGAGTTAAATAGCTCTGAAAGGGACCATATGGACCTCAAAGCCTCAAATAATCACTCTGATTTTTTATAGAAAAAATTGTCCAGCGCTTGCCATAAAGCATGTTGTCCCCCAAGCTGTCCTAATGAAAACGTGCTGTCCAACTCATCTACTCAGCAGCACTTACTGTCAGTGTGCATATTTCACTGATCTGCAGTGAACAGTTTCATGTGTTTGTAAGCACAAGCAAGCCTGTGCTTACCTTGATTATTGGGTAATTGGACTACAGTTGTGGCCTGATGCAGGGTTTCCCTTAGAGACCACTGAGGAGGCCAAGGGCTCAGGTGAGCTTACTTTGTGTCACTGTAGAAGCTGCTAAACAAGGTAAACCTGGGCCACGCTGCCAGGTGTTCGGCATACAGCCCTGACGGGGAGATGGTAGCCATTGGCATGAAGAATGGAGAGTTTGTCGTCTTGTTGGTAAACAGCCTGAAAGTTTGGGGGAAAAAACGAGACCGGAAATCTGCCATCCAGGATATCAGGTACATAATGGTGGTCTGGGTGGGAAGAGGAAGGAGGGTATGCTCCTCATTTAACTTTCATTGCAGAAGGGCTGCACATGGAATGAACTCAGTTGTCAGATCTCTTTCAAGTAGCAAACTATGAAAGTGTACCCTCTAACACATTAAAGAGAGAGGCCCTCTCTAACACACCTGCACTAATTTCCACTCGAGCGTGGTAAAAACGAGTTAAATGCTACTAGTTTTTAAAAGCCCACTAGCAACCATTTCTTTCCTTCCAGAGAAATTGCTGAATTCCACAGAATATAGGGAGAGGCTGACCACGTGTGAGTCACGAGGTGTGATCTCATTTCCTTTGGGCCTGGCAGGTCTTTCCCACAGTCTACCTCATGCCTGACTGGGTTACATCCTTGGATTGTTGTTTTTTTCCCCCTAGAATCAGCCCAGACAACCGTTTCTTGGCCGTTGGTTCTTCTGAAAACACAGTTGACTTCTATGACCTCACTCAGGGCACCAGCCTGAACCGCATTGGCTACTGCAAAGATATCCCGAGCTTTGTCATTCAGATGGATTTTTCTGCAGATAGCAAATACATCCAGGTATGCTTCATGTTTACTGGTATCTGTGGTAACCAATAATGATAAGTAACAACGGCTATATTGAGTGCCTATGGTAAGCATGGCACTCTTCCAATTTACTCTTCATTGGAAACTCTAAAGTATTTTTTACCTTTCCCTAGTTTATAAATGAAGAAACAGAGGCTTGGAGAATTTAAGAAAGTTGACAACATCAAATTTAAAACAGTAAAAGCAGTTCTTCAGGAAGAAAGTAGGAAACACAAACCTTCATAGTTTTTCGTTCTGCTTTCACCTGCTCCCCTTCAAAGTTTTGTTGTTGCTGTTGTTAGGTGCCAGAAAGTTCTGACCCACAGTGACCCTATGTGTACAATAGGGGCTATCCCTCCACTTATCCAAGCATGATGCCCTTCTCCAGGGACTAGTACCTTCTGATAATATGTACGAAGCATGAGAGACAAAGTCTGGCTTTCTTGGCTTCTAATGAGCATTCTCATTGGACTTCTTCCAACACAGATTTGTGTGTTCTTCTGGCAGTCCATGGTACCTTTAATAATCATCTCCAACACCGTAACTCAAATGCATCCAAGTTTACTAATCACTAATTCTCTGGGGCTGCACCTAAGCCTTGTTTTGTTTCTTACAGTATTTGTTTAATTTAGATTCCAAACTCCACCCGATAGCATGGCCCCTCCACACGTGGCCACCAGACCTTAGTTGACTGACAGTGGGTGTTGTCAGAAGGTTGCAGCAGAGCCAGTAGTTGGGGAGGGATAGAGTAAAGGGCCACCCTGGGACCTCACAGCAGAAAATAGAAAAACTATTTCTTTAGAACAGAGTATATGCATTTGTGAGCTGGTCTGAAGCCAGGCAACCATTATGAAAGGAAAGAAGACAGCATTTATTCATTCACTTACTCCTTCATGAAATATTTAATAACCAGGCACCATGATAAACCTTTGAATGGACCTGGGACTGGCCCTGCTCTTCTTGAGCTTGCTTAGTAATGGAGAAGACACACACTAAGACAATGAAAAAATGTACAGCACTGTCATTAAGTGCTGAGAAGGAAAAGTACCAGGTAATGTGAGCTTCTTATAACAAGCTGAATTTAGATTCCTTTCCTCTCTGAGCAAGTGGCATTTACGCTGAGATCTGATGTAGATATGTAGGAGTTAGCCAAGAAAGGGGTAGAGACAGTTCCTAGACCATCTGTGCTAGGCCATGAGATGAGAAAGATCTTGACTCATTCACTGAGCAGGGTGGCTGGACTGAGGGACCTTCAGGGTGTGAGAAGTGGCTGGAGATGTAGGTAACAGCCATTTTCTGGCAGATGTCCTCGACAGTAGGACAAGTGGCCAAGCTGATGCCCCCAGAAGATGCCCAGAGAAATAAGGGTCAGGTCCCAGACTCCAACAATCACTACATGGGCTGCTGTCCATTTGGAAACTTGCCTTGTAAGTGCCCTGGGGAAAATGGATACAAACCTGCATTTGTGCCTCAGAATCACATGCAGACCTTGTTGAAACTGATTGCAGGGCCCTATCCACAGTTTCTGATTTAGTGGAGCTCAAGCATTTGCACTTTTAAGGAGTTCCCAGATAAAGCTGATGCTATTGATTAGAAAAACACACTTTGAGAATCACTTTTTGGAAGACTGAGAAAATGGTTGGGAAAATACTATGTCCACGTGAACTATTCTTGGGGAAGAATTCTGTCTGGCTGGACAGACTTTGTTTCTTACACTGAGTTTGGGATGGGAGAAAGGCCCTGCTTGCCAAAACTGATGTTCTTGAGCACAAAACACACCAAACATGGGTTGCCTTCCACTTTCAGGTGTCAACAGGAGCCTACAAGCGCCAGGTGCATGAGGTGCCCCTGGGGAAGCAGGTAACCGATGTTATGGTCATTGAGAAGATCACCTGGGCCTCCTGGACAAGGTGACTGAAGGAAAAACTTCCTGGGAAAAGGTCACAAGGGAGTCTGTTGCCCCAGGCATCCTATGTTTGTGGTTGACCAGAGAACATAGAAGTGCGGAACTAGACTTGTCTTTGAGGGAGAGGAGTCAGGGCCACTGGGGAAATCATACCACACCTCTTGGCCAAGCCCAGGTGGTACTAAAAGTTGCCAGGGCTAAGGGGCTAGAGGGCTAGAAATGCCATCAAGCAGGATAAACTCCACCTTGCCAATTCATGGGTAGAGACCCATGCAACCAGCTTCATCTAGCCTATGAGCTTGAAGGCATCCCTTCCTCTCTCCTTCCAGAAACATACATATACTCAGGATAGCAGCAAAGAGAATTAAGGGTGGAGGTAACTTTTTGGTGGGGGGACAATGGACTGGGGTACAAGGAAAACAGAGCTGGGCCAAGTAGAGGGTGGAAGGTAAGGGACAGATGCTTTTCCTGCCCGAAAAGCCCCATGACCATGCTGACTTAGGGGACTATCACCCTCTTCCTGCTTACTCCAGAGGAGGGGCTGCAGGAAAGCTTTTCACAAGCTCCTTTCTAACCTCTTCCCTGTTGGAACAGCATTCTAGGAGATGAAGTCATTGGAATTTGGCCACGAAACGCAGACAAGGCTGATGTCAATTGCGCATGTGTGACCCATGCTGGCCTGAATGTTGTCACAGGAGATGATTTTGGGCTAGTGAAGCTCTTTGATTTTCCATGCACAGAGAAATTTGTGAGTTATCCTCTGATACCCCTCTGCAGGGGTGTTGCCACACCTGGACAGCCCTCTATGGGAAAGAAGAATCTCTCTGTCGCCACTGGGAGGGAAAATCTCAGAAGCTGGGAGAAAGCACAGTGCAGGGTTAAAAAATGGCCATAGGATGAGCAAAAATGACACAGGATTGCTAGTGAAAGGTTGATTTCTAGGTATCTAGACCACATGGGAATCCCATGAGTGAAGGAAGTTCTGGGAGGAGGGGAGAGTTGAGTCCTGAAGGTAGCCTGTGCTTGCTAGGAGGAGCATGATGTCTTAGCTGTCTCCATTCACTTCTCACAGGCCAAACATAAGCGTTACTTTGGTCACTCAGCTCACGTAACGAACATCCGTTTCTCTCATGATGACAAGTACGTGGTCAGCGCTGGAGGAGACGACTGCAGGTACCAATGTGATGTATGGGGCCCTGAGTCCTCTCCCGCCCTGGGTCAGCCCTGCCCAGGAACATAAACAGGAAGACATAAACAGGAAAATTCAGTGAGACTCAAGGAGTTCCCAAGTATTGTGTCTTTGGAGATACCCAACCCAGATCTTGGAGTCCTTTGTGCGCAGCTGTAGGATAAGCACCAGACTCCTGGCCAGATTAGCGATTTCAATGCACCAGCCACTCCTTAGAAACCCTATACGTCAGTATGAGTCAGAACCAACTCGACAGCACTTAACCCAGATCCTGACAAGCTTGGTCCTAACTACAGCAGCCTTAGGGTTGGCAAGAAGCCAAGGGCACATGACCAGCAACTCTGAGCACTGCTGAGGGAGGCAGGGGGCAGGTGGGTGAGACGCCCAGTGTTCTCTGTCAGCCAGAGCTTTTGAAGTAGAGTGCCCGCGGTGCCGTTGGGTTATCAGGAGGTTAGAATGGCCTTGATTACACCCTCTAAGTACTTCCAATGGATCCTAAAGTTCTTAAGATGTATGAGTAACCCACAGCTCTGAGAGGTTTCAAAACACCAATAATTAGGCTCAGTCCCTTTGCAAAAGAAGCAAAGCAGATGTTACCCCCATTTCACAGAAGAGATGAGCTGGGAGGTAAGGTTATCAGGCCCACTGCCAGTAACAATCTCAGACAGGTTTTTGGACCTCTGAGTCAGGGCTGCTTTTGACTTCAAACTGCTGCTCCATGTGAACTGGGCACACTGTTCCCATGCGGTGTATGCCGAAGGATCTCCTACCAGCCTGCTCCAGAGGACCCGTCTCTTCAAACATTCCCAAGTAGGCCCGTCTTCTGTACCTACACCTAAGGCATATTTCACTTGGAGTGTGGGGGACAGAGCGAGGTCATTCTAACCCATTCAGTTTCTCTCCATCTTGACAGTGTTGAGGGGCTTTATTGTAGCTTGAATACCCGCTGCCATCGAGTTGACTCTGACTCACGGCAACCCTAAGTAAGGTCTCTAAGCGTATAAACAGGAGCAGAAAAGCCTCTTGTTAGTCCCAAAAAGTGGCGGCTGGTGGATTCAAACTGCTGACCTTGTGGTTAGCAGCCCAAAGCAAAATGCACCATGCCACTAGGGCTCCCTTGAAGCATGAATAGCCCTTTCTATTAAGCCCAATTAAGACTTGAAAAATCCATGCATTCTTGAAGTTTTTTAGCAGTCTGAATTAGGGTATGGAAAAGGCAGTTTCATCCCACTTGCCACCCAAATGCACTGTGTTGAGAATGGCTCAAGGATGACATCCAGCAGCCTGCCTGGGAGCGCCCCACCTCTGACCCACTGTGCCACGGAGTGCTGGACTTTGAACTCTGGAGATGGTACTTCGAGTCACTCCCTGTGAAATGCAAGCACCCGTTCCAAGCAGCACCAGATAAACTGTGTACAAGTTAGAAATAAGAGACCTAAGCAGACTGATCACCCAGTGCAGGAGAGGTGCTGACTTCTGATCGTGTAAAAGGCTGAGAAGGAACCTTAAAATGCAGGGTCCCTAAAGACCTTTGTGGGCAGGAGCTTGCTTTGATCCCTGGCTCTGTGCTAAATAAACACTAGCAAGGGCTCTCTTACTCAAGTGGAGTTGATAAAAGCTTTTCAACCCTAACAAGAGAGATACTGTGAAGGTAGGTTGCCAAAACTTCTCATGGACTACATTCAGCACACTCGGGCTGCTGAAAGAGCCAAGTGCTTCGGCACATGAGTGCATACACACACTGGTTTGCTGTTTGAAATTGAAATAGGTCAATATCACCTGAGTCTGACTCTCCAGTACTTGGCAAGATGGTTTCTTGACACGTGATGAAAGTGTAGCATTTAGCTGTGCAAAATAACGGTTTGGTCTGCCTTTTTAGTGTATTTGTGTGGCGATGTCTGTAAACACCAGAAACCTCTTGCATTACTGCTGCTGCTGCTACCACCCAGTGACCACGGAGGCAACGACGAAGCAAGCCCCTCACCACTGACTACTGGAAAAGCCTGCCATGCTGCGGGAACGGACGCACAGGCTCGGAGTGCTGAAGACTGTAGTGGCTGCTTTCATGGGCTGGACTCTCCAAAGCTGTGGTGCCAAGGGAGGGAAGGTCAAGTTCTAAGATGTTAAAACTACTGGCCTCTGTTCCTGAGACAAAGAAAACAAAAAACTCCACAGCCTAACACAATTGACACACACAAAAAATTGTATCGATAAGGTAGCCCACTGACAAAATTGAACGCCTCAGTTACTCTAACCAATATGTAGCTTTTAATTTGCATCAAAACTTTTACAAAAGATGTTTTGCTATTGTTTCTATATACTTTAAGAATGTTCATCTTTTTACAAATAAGTAAACTGAACAAGACAGTTTAAGTTAGATCTGCCTAAGTACTAGGAATAGAAATCGTCAGCTCTCCATATTTAGCTTTCAAAAACCAAATGAGCCATGTATAAACAAGTTGAGAAACTTAGTTTTTTAATGTTTCATTTGCAGAGTTTTATATCCATGAAGTGCCTTTGAAAGTTTCCAGTTGTGTGGGCTGCTGTCTCACCTCCCACAAATTATCTGCTTTCTACATCTGGTGCTAAAACTTTGAAACTGAGGAGGGCTCCAGGACCCTCAGCAGGTATAGTGTCTGTCACTCATGTCCTGTGTTTATGTCTAGGCTTCCAAAATGATGGACATCAGTTACCTGCTTGAGAAATCGTGGGTACAGGAAGGTGCACAGCAAAGAAACAAGTGCAGGAGGGAGGGGCTAGGGTGGGCTTTCATTAGTGCCAAATCCACAAAATTCAAAACAGAATTCAAACAAAGCAAACTGGAAGTGAAAACAGGGAGGAAAAGCTCAAGTGGGTCTAAGAGAGGATGAGCTTATTTTTATTTCTCTTGTTGAAATTGAAAATGGTAACAAGTGGGTGACCTAAGGATGCCCCTTGGTTTACCACCTTCATGGGGTGTTGACTTGACTCCACTGATTTGCTTTCAGGTGAGCTACAGGTCAAATCTGAGTAAAAATCTGCAAAACTAATTCCTCTAAGCCCAGGCAATCTTTGATCAAAAGTATATAGTTCACAATTGCTCAGAGATTGTAACCAGAGGAGTTCCCTACAGCATCTGCGCTGCTGAATAGAAGGGTGGTGACATGAACCACTCGGTTCATTCTGGGTCTTGAGCTCTTGATTTGTAGTTATCCACTTACAGAAAAGGGGAAACAAGGCACTTTTCAGCTAAAGAACAGAAACAGTTACCCGAGCAGTGCTTCAGCCTTGTAAATGGAGGGGATTTCTCACAGCTATTTCTATGTACCAGTTTATTAATGCCTTACATTAATCTACTGATAGGTAAGTTGCTGGGCCCACAATCCGAGTCCCCCTATGAGTCCCACTTCTGTTTCCTGTAACCATGTGACTGGTGATGCTGAGTGATAACCATGTCTGCTTATGTTGTACTACTGACCCTTCACACTGATTGATCTATCTATACTGAAGTAACCAGTGGTGATATGTACAACTATATTTAAAGAGCAATAGTGTCTGTGTGTCAAGAAAACTTCTTAAATCTTATTTGTAAAGATTTATATGGTATGATTTTATGTATGTTCATAAATCTTGCACTGTATCCTATTATATGTTACAATATTGGTGCATGAATTTATTTTCAAAGTATAAAAAAAAAACTAATTTAAAAACATTTTTGGTATGTGTCAAATAAATTTGATTATGAAAACATTTTTGGTATGTGTCAAATGTTCTTTGTAGACTTTTGTTTCCAAAGTAAACGCAGCTGCTGCACCATGAGCTGAAATCTCCTAAAGCACAAGCTGCCAAGTCTCACTGACTGAAACAAGGTGTGCCCATCATGTATGTATCCTTTTAACTTGCAACAATTTCAGGAAACAAGTATACTTTTAAGTCTATAAGCTTTATTGATACTTTGCTTTTACAGTTCACAATGCATTCCACAGATTTAGTTCAGTACAGCTTAAACCACAATGGTATAAATCTTCAATTTATAATTTCTTGCATAATAACAACATTTGATACTCGCAAACAGTTTCTTGGAAGCATTAAATTCCATCCATAGATTCGGAGTTTGACAAAATTAACTATACAAGTAAGGGTATGCAATGAAGTTGATGCTGAGTCCTATGTGCATGGCATTGTTTCTTACTGAAACAGATGGTAGTGCTCCTAGAAATGAATTTTCTTTTCGTAGCGTATGTGCTTTGGAACGAAACACATAAATAACCAACAACTCTGAAATATCAAGCACTGTGGGGGCAAGCTGGAAGGTGAAGGTCTAAGCTTTGTGAAATACTATATATATATATAGATGTATATATAACCTATATTTACTTATATTGGCAATGACTACAACATTATAATTCACAATACACCTAGAACATACCAGAAAGGCAAGCCTTCTCACTCATTCCTGTATTCAGTGGTATGATCTCGTCTAAACAGTCCATTTCAGGAAATCTGCATCTACACAGACCATACACAGTACACAAACTGTGAAAAGGTTGTTTTTTTTTTTTTTTTTTCAATTCCACCTTCTCTGCGACTTCTCCAAACACAGCAAGACTACCTGTGACAAAGTGTAATAATATACAGCCTCCTCAGCTCTTTCACCAGTGCCTCACACAAGAAAAACAAATATAATCACGGTTTAAATCCATACAGAGCAGCGTACAATACCTTAGATGATGAACACAGGGCAGTCAAGACAATTTTTCCTCAAACACTGCATTGCTGAAAATAAAGATCTGTGAAACTGCACTGCAATGTCAAGGGTGCAGTCTTCCCTGGCCCTCCCCCATGTGACAAATGAATATCCCCTTTAAAGATGAATTCGTATTGTTAATTATTCTGGACTTTTCATTCAGCTTTGCGCTTCAATCCAGGGATTTTCGCTTGGATCCTACAAAAGGCAAGAGAAATGTAAATAGTTAAAAATGGTATTTTGTTTTCTGCTCCAAATGGCATCCCTTCAAGAACTTACTCGGCTTATAAAAGCCACCATACCCTAGAGCTGCTAAGCCATCAGCTGTAATTTTGCTACCACATCCTCACAAATGAGATTTAAAGAAAGCCTCAAATATGCATAGAAACCCTCGAAATTTGCTTTTCGTTAGCCTATAATATGGGATACTGCAGTGTCTTCAAAGTCTAGCACACCTAGCCTTGAATTATTTGTATAGTTGACCATTTAAAAATACTTACTTAGCCATAGCATCTTTAACATTCTTATTCACGAGTGCTAGATAATGATCTATCTGAGTCTGGAAGAGATAAAAAGGAGTTATTAGAAAATCTTATGAACCATTACTTGGTGCAGTAAATGAAGAGTCATCACATTTCCCATTTTAATAAGGCTTTGGTAAGCTAGAACAGACACATGTGCATATCCCACAGAACACACTGAGCACCATATTAAGAAATTACCTGATGCCGTTCATAAATAACAGGAACACTGAATAGTGAAATCAGGGCTGAAAAGGGAAATAGACAACTGTTAAAAGTGACTAGTGTGTTTTAGAGAACAAACTGACAACACTCTCAAGATATAATCAGTCAGTAACCCTAATGAATCAACACACACAAGCATTTCCTCGATGGATCTGTTGTTGGGGAACCACTCCTGGCTTGGAATCCCAGCCCTTCAATCAGACCCTTCATAAATACAGGCAATGGCTGTTAAGTGAATTTACATCTGTTAACATTAGATAAAGCCATTCTGTATCTGTTGGAACAGTCTTTGAAACTTAAGTAATGTCTCTGAGCAACTTACACCCAGTCTATTTAATTCTGCAATTTTTCATTCCACTGACTTTTGTATACTTACCCAAAATCAGTAGTGTAAGTCCATTGAACAAGGCACCAACATAGGTAAACACCCACATCAACACTGCAAACTATAAGAAAATAACAAAATTATAAAATTCAAGTAAAGTTTCTTCATTACTAAATTTTCAAATAAAAGCACCCCCATATACATGCCGATCTACTTGAGGCCTATACTTCGGACACTTGGTAAAAGTAATACGAATATTTCACTTATAACGGTCTAAATTCAGAATTTCAGAATCCAAATGAACTACACAAGATAGCTGATTCTGTGTTGTCTCAGATCAGAAACAAGTACCAAAGGGGTGTATATATATATATATATATATACACACCTTACCCCTTTCAACTCTATTAACATTTAATTTAAAAGGTGGTTACGAATCGGGCTGCGAGCCTCAAGGTCAGCAGTTCAAAACTACAGCTGTTCCGCGGGAGAAAGATGAGGTTTTCTGCTCCCGTAAAGATTTACAGCCTTGGAAACCCTGTGCAGGGTCGCTATGAGTCGGAACCGACTCCACGGCACATAACAACATCAGAAACAAATGCAGAATAATGTGCTGGACCCCAAGGTCAGTTTTAACCGCAAGGTCGGCAGTTCAAACTCACCAGATGCTACTTGGAAATCCTATACAGGGTCACTATGAATAGAACTGACTTAGCGGCACTTAACAACAAAGTAATTAAAGATACATATTAACTGAATAATTCAGGCATTATTGTTGCTAAGTACCATGGAGTTAGTTTCTACTCATAGTGAACCTGTGTAGGGTTTCCGAGGCTTTAAATCTTTTGTGGAACCAGAAAGCCTCATCTTTCTCTCACAGGTGGGCTTGAAACACTGACTTTGTGGTTTACAGTCCAATGTCTACCCTATGGGAGTACCTTAATAAACATCAAAGAAACTATGTTTCAGGTACCTAAACATCACCTTACGCATGTTATTGATGAGAAGCACTGTCTGCCCCATGATACATATGTTAACCATCAACAGTTAACCTTGGCAATGAAGACTCCTTAAACTTCTACTTCTGTAAAAATTCTTCTTAGTCGCTGCTGCCTTCATATTTAACATTAATATAGGAGTCCTGGTGTGGCGCTGTGGGCTAATGCGTCAGACTGCAAAGTTGTTTTAACTACAAGGTCGGTGGTTCAAGCTCACCAGCTGCTCTTTGGAAAACCTATACAGGATCACTATGGGTCTTGAAGGCACTTAACAACAACAACATAGTGTTAACTGTTGTCCTGGTGTGGTGCTATAGGATAAGCATTGTGTTGCTTACCACAAGGTCAGTGATTCCCACCAGTTGCTCCTTGGAAACCCTATACAGGGTCATTATGAGTCAGAAAACGCCCCATGGTACTTATGGTGCTATTTTAAATGCTTTACAAGAAAAAACTCATCAAACCTTCTTAAAAACCATATGAGGCAGGTACTATTACGTTAACTATAATAAGATACAGATATAACTTATGAATGCCATATTACATGAAACAATCTCCTACTTTAGTATTCCTGGCTTCAAAATCCGTCTCTTACCATCAAATAGGCAATCTGGGAAAGGCTTTACTGCGCTTCTATAAAAGCGATTTCATGATTTCATTTTGGAGAAATCCTTATTTCCTCTTTAAACATGTTGGTTTACAGAAACTATGGTTGGACAAGAGAATTTCTAAGTTTTCTTCCAGCTCTAGTATTTTGTGGCGTCACACAGTAGTATTGTTAAGTACTCTCGACTCAATTCCGACTCGTAGCAGCCCTTTCTATTTAGGGTCTTCCAAGGCTGCGCATCTTTACAGGGAGCAGAAAGTCTCATCTTTCTCCTGTGGCGTGGGCTGTACGCTTGAACCACCAAATGGTTAGCAGTCCAATGCCTATCCTGGTACACAGCCTCAATTAAGTTCAAAGCAGTACTTGAAGATTTATAAGTAGTCAGTCTAGGCTTTTAACAAATAAACATCAGCAGCAGGAGTTCACGCTTCCTAATCAAAGTCTTCATGTGTCTGGTACCCACTCTGCCCTGTCTAGTAGGTAACAAGCGCACTGCCATGGTAGCACCCATCTACTCTTCTGCGATTCCTCAGGCACATATATGATAGGGTGTAAACAGAAGTGGAGGAGAGAGAGATTCACACCTCAATTCACTAAAGTAAGGATCCGCAGACATTCTGTAAAGGACAGTTTTATGGGCCACATAGACACTGTATTACTATTCTTTGTTGCTGTTTTCATAACTGTTTAAAAATGTAAAAACCATTCTTAGTGTCAAGCCTGAATTTACATACAAACAAAAAACATGCCCCATGCCCCAGGTGGGCAGTAGCTTGCAGATCTCCGTGATCTAAAGCATACCTTTCTCTCTTGCAGATCTCCGTGATCTAAAGCATACCTTTCTCTCTTGCAGATCTCCGTGATCTAAAGCATACTTTTCTCTCATGTATTTCCAACAAAATCTGACTGAATGCCTACTACATGCTGGATCCTGAGAATGAACTATGGTACTGAAACTCTAGTAAGCAAACTTACTTCAGGTTAGGAACACACTTTGAATTCCACCACCAACTGTCAGTTCCATAAATAGTAACGCTCGGGTTACCCCTACCACTGAATTTCACTCCTGTTCAACTAAGTAAATGTCAGGCATTCTTACCAATTGCACCTGCCAACTGAAAATCCAAAGTCAAGTGTTGCCCTGCACTCAGCATGTGCTGTGGAACCTCTGGTGGTTTAAGGCATGACTCCAGACAGCATGCCCTTTCCCATGCACAAATTTTGACTCCGGTTGCAGAAGCTAAATATAACATCTGCACTTGAGTGAGTTTACTACAAAGTAACAGACAGACTGCCATATACCAACTACAAGACTAAGAGGAAAAGAGTCAAACTTCCCTATTTTAGAAGGAATTGATTTAAGACACTTAGAACATACACAGTTTTGTTTTGTTTTTTTTAAAAAGTCCTAATTTGGTCACTACATGACTTTCTAGGTCACACAGAAAGATTTCACACCTAGGTCACTTAGCACCCCAAATGTTACCTGCCACTTGAAGGGCATTCTTTATAAAATCCAGGCAATCCAGAGGCAAACAGAGCTCAAGTTTCACATGTGTATGAGGCCAGGCAGGAGCCCTAAATGCATGAGGGAGTAGAGGGGAAATACACATTCCTGCTCTCAGGGGAGCAGGTACCCAGACCTCAGTTCCCTGATGGTTGCTGTACAACCACCCCAAGGCCAAATGTTGCCAACTTGTCTCATTTTAAAAGAGAAACCAGAAATTCACATTTCAATGTGCTATCATGGGACTTTTAAATGTTGCAGCTAACATGTAGAAAAATTTTAACTTTGGCAGCCCCAGACAAAAATACCAAGAAAGGATTTCCAGAGAATGTACCGTTAGATGAGAAAGAGGTGGCCTAAAAACTAGCATTTTAGCAACTGTACAATTACTGGACCTGTTATATAACAATAACAACTAATTTTTGTTTTTTGTGAACAGTTAACTATACGACAGTTGATAAAATTTGTATAAGGGAGCAATGGTGGCACTGCATGATACACAATGGCTTGATAAACACAGGCAACAGTTTAAACCCACCAGTCACTCTGCAGCAAAGCATGAAGCTATCTGTTCCTGTAAAGATTCACAGCTTCAGAAAGTCAACACAGGATTGCTATGAGTTGGAACTGACTCACTGTCAATGGATTTATTTTCTGTTTTGGGCAGTTTGCATGTATTTTAACAATCTCAAGTCCTGTGTTCCTATTATCCCTATAGAAGAAACCAAGACACAGATGAAGCAAGTTGTCAATCTAAGGTTTATCTGACTCTAGAGTCTATATACTGTGCTACACTGAGCAAGCCACCTAGAGAGCAACCATTCATGATTAATAGAATTTGTCACAAATGTGCATGTTATTCAATAGGAATACAGAGACAGGTGAAAAGCCAATAAACACCTCTTTAAAGGAGTAAATGGGGTCCTGGTGTGATGCTAACCCTTGGCAGGCAGTTGAAACCCACCAGTCACTCCTTGGAAACTCTATATAGGGTACTATGAGAAGGAACTTGACGGCACTTAACAACAAAGACACAAATGGCAGCTCTCATTTTGGACTTAATAACTTCTATGCTATTCTTGGCAAATATTTTTTAATGTTAACTGCCAAAGGAAGTCAAAGTTCCTTTCTTCCTTGGATACAATGAGGAGGGGAGAAAGAGACCAGCATGTAATAAATACGAACTGAAGGAGGGCAAGGGTCATGGCGTTGTTTGTCTTTCTTCCAGGGGAATGAGGGAATTAATTATGTTTAACTATGTACCAGAAGGAGCTCTGTGCTCCATAGGGTTTTCAATGGCTGATTTTTAGAAGTCTCCAGGTCTTTCTTTTGAGACATCTCTGGGTGAACGAACTTGAACCTCCAACCTTCTGGTTAGCAGCCAAGTGCGTTAACTGTTTACACCATCTGGGAACTCCATACTTAAACTCCTACTAACCCCCCCCCATTGATTCCAACTATAGGACAGAGTAGAAACCAGCCATGGGATTTCTAAGACTGTAATCTTCATGTAAGCAGTCACATCTTTCTTCTGCAAACCTTCCCTAGGTGGTGTGTTGTTGTTCAGTGTAGTCGAGTCAATTCTGACCCATAGCGACCCTGTACAGGGTTTCCAAGGAGTGACTGGTGAGCTTGAACCACCAACCTTGCAATTCAAATGACTGCAGTCCAGCGAGCACCTTAAATCTTGGAAGTATTTCTCAAAGTACACTAGTTTCCTGGTGGCAATGACTGGTGAACAGCTGGCCAGATGTGGCAAGACTATCTTGAGCCTTATGAGCAGTTTTGGCAACAGAAGGTGGCCTCGCAAAGCAGTCACACAGGCCACTAGAAAGGTGCAATTCCTTTTCCCTCATGCTACCTTGGTGACCAGAGGGGCTGGCCAGCTCTCCCCGTCATCTACTGCTACTAAAGTGAAGTGGGGATAGGCTCTGCCGCTTTGGGATTCAGGTGGGATCGGCTTAAGACCTACAGCACCTACAGAACCACCAGACCAACAGTTAACTACGCACCCTGCTCCCAGCTGCCCTGTGGTCCTAACAAGACACTGAAATCAGCTCCATCGAGGGTCTCTAGGAACTACTTCCAGACTGAGTGCACTGAACGCACATAAGGAGGGCCAGGAACCCAGCTGTAACATCGCTCCCACATCTACCTCGGGGGCTCCTTGGCTTGCTGGAGCCCCTCAGAGGTTTCTCCTCCCCAGGTACAACAGCGTCACTGGGGTTTTTTCCCCCGCCTTTTGTCATTTCACTATTTTTGCTTATTCCTTCTCCTCCTTTCTATTCTCTTGAATTTTATCCTTTCTATCTCAGATTTTGTTTTTCGTTCATCTCTTCTCATTTCTTACCTTCTCCCCACTCCCGCTTTGCTGTTTCTTACTACTCTCTATGCTCTCTTTTCATCTTTCCTCTCCCTGGTTTTACTAAGGGTTATTATTTTTTATATCTTCCTTGTATTTTCTCTGTCCACACGCCAGTCACAACCGTACCACTCGTAACAGCTCTACCCATTGGGGAAGAGACAATACCTGCTCCTATAGCACCTGATCAACAATAGACAGAAGTCAACAACAGCCAAATCTATCATAGACTGAGGCACAAGAACAGAGACACGTTTCCATTCCTTACCAATACCCACAGTAGAGAGTTGGTGAGAGCCTAAGAACACCTCGACATACAATCATCAATTAAAAAACAAATAGAAGAACCCCACAATGCCCTGGAGACAAGAGACAACTTTAGTCCACACTAAGAAACAATGCGTTGGCAAAGTCGTTTGAACTGCAATGCCAGTGGTTCAAGCTCACCAGCTGCTCCTTGGAAACCCTGGACACTGGGTCGCTATGGGTTGGAACTGACTCAACGGCACTTAACAACAAGAAACAATAGAGCATGGCTCAAACAAATGACAAAGATGCAAAGCCAGAAAAGGTAACTATAACTGAATAAGAATTCAAAAGAACATTCAGGTACCTTTCACAGAATTGACAGAAAAATTGAGGAGAGCAAGAACACAAAATAAACTTTGGAAGAATTCCGGAAAATACCAAAAGAACAGATAGACATAATAAATGAAGTATTAGGAACAGTATAAAACCTGCAATTAGAAATCCAGAAGATTAATACTAAGATTTCAGAAAGGGACATTAAAAGGGCAAAAGAGCAGATTCAAAGCAATGGAAGCCCAAATTAATGAGCTTAAAAATGAATCTCTCGATACTAGTATGCTAAAAAAAACAATCCAAAGAAAGCCTAAGAGTAGGTGGGACTCCAAAAAGAGAGGAACAAGTTAGAGGTGATCAGAATTACAGAACAAGAAAAAAGGGCAGAGAGAAAATTGTCAGAGTTGTTGGAAGAAAACTTCCTATACATCATGAATGATGAGAAGATAAACATAAGAAGCTGAACGAACTCCAAACAGGATAGGTTCCAAAAGAAAATCACCAAGACCAAACTTTCCAAAACCAAAGACAAAGAAATAATCCTGAAAGCAGATCAGATTTCTTAGCAGAAATCATGCAGGCAAACTTGTCCCACAAATACAATGGCGAAATTTGGGTGTTTCCTGATAAACAAAAATTAAATTTGTAATGATCACACCAACTTTACTAAAAATGCTAAAAAGGGTGCTCTTTGGACTGAGAACCAACAACAGCAGACGCCAACCTGAGATTACTATATATGACAACACCACCCACAACTCAATTCAGTAATAGGAATATTTAAAGTAAAACAAACCTACAATACTAAAAATAGGGAACCAGATATATCAAGGTAAAATAAAGTCAATTACAAAGCAAAAAGAGTATGAAATAGTGTAGATACAGAACTTCTAAATAGCAAAGAAGTCAAGTAGATTTCAAGATAATGGCCTGTTTCAAATGGGTAAAAATTAATACATTATAGGGTAACCATAAAGAAAAACAATACACCTGCACATAAAAAAAAAAAACAACAACCAGAAAGATTTAGTAAACATAATACAGCAGAAATGAAAACCCATAAACAAAATGAACTCAGTGCAGAATATGATGTGGAACAAAGAAACCAGCAGCACCACAAAAACACACAGCAAACTGACAGACAGCAGTCAATTCACAGCCATGGAGAAGTTCAATGTAAATGGATTAAATGTACTAGTCAAGAGACAGAGAGAGCATAATGGATAAGAAAACAATATCCTTCAATATGCTATCTACAAGACATAAAATGCAGGTGCAGATAGCCTCAATTACAATGGAGAGCTATGCAATGTTCAGCCAAAAAAAAAAAAAGATAACTCTTGGAACTCACAGCATGGATGAACCTGGAGGACATGATGCCGAGTGAACTCAGTCAATCACAAAAGTTCAAATACTGTATTTGATAAATGTTGTGAAAAGTTAAAAAATTTTCTTAAAAGTAATAATCTATAATGGTTATGAGAGGAGGGGAAAGGAAAATTATTCATAGGCTAGAGGGTAGATAGACACATGTTAACATGGGTGGGGGGGCAGGTAATATACAACAAGAGTGAGGTTAGCATTGGAAAGATGAAGGAGGAATGGAACACCTGAAGTGAACAGAGATGAATACTGTTAACTGTTGGTCCATAGAGGGGATTCCAACCATTGAAATGAAGCAAAGTATGTGATTTATTGATTGTAAAACTGATGATCTGTTCTGAAAACTTTCACTCAATTCATAATAAAAAGTTAAGAAAAAAGTTCACAATCCTTTTCATTAATTTCTGAGAAAGAGAAGTTTCAAGTAGAAATGACCTAGAATCTAGAAGTTTGTGGATTTTAATAAATCTGGAGGCACCAAACATTCATGAGCAGAGAGGGCAATAGCAAAAGGTTTTCAAATTTTTGGCTTAAAGCTATTCATTTATAGAAGCCATTTTCTCGACAGGCATTTATAAATAACAATTTCACTGTACTTTCTTGTGGTTAAGATGGTTTTCATTTTCCTAGGTCAAAATCAAAGTCATTTCAATTACAGTTGACTTCTATCATAGCAAAAAAGCATTAGTCATCAAGATCATAAATTCATATAGAAACTTTAGCTATTTATTAGAAAAATTTCCAACAGGTTTTAAATCCACGTATTTAAAAAAACAAAAACAACGTGGAGCGATGGAGCAGCTGGGGACTTTAGATCCAGTGAGGGAGAGCGACTGTGTGCTGAAGATTTGGGGGGGGTGGGGGAAGGATTGCATGGAGGGGATTGGAACCATGGCAATGAGATGATATACGATAGAATGAATGTAAAACTAATGTTCTCCCATGTAAACGATCATATAATTCACAATAAAACATTAAAAAAAAAGTCTAATGACAAATATTTTTGTTAAGTTTTTATTATGTGATAGTTTAACATAGGGGAAACAAAAGCTATTCATTCTATCGAATTTCGTTTCATTGCAATGATTGTAATATCATCAAACAACCAAAGAGCAATTCAGTTATGTTAGAAATGTCAAATTAACTAAAAATTTTTATTGAAATTGGAAAATCCATTTCTTGTAAGAATTTGATTTATCCTACCAGTTGCTATGGCTACAAGTAAGGGAGTCCATGCCCAGGAAAGAAGCCCCTCAAAATTGTAAAAAACTTATACATTTACAAATTATCCTAAGACTCAACTGTTTTATTTTGTTTTTAAACAGATACCTTCATTCTCAAAATAAATAAATAAATAAATAAAAATTAAATTATGGACATAGAGTTTCGTCTGTATTCATTGAGTCTGGAAAAACAATGACACAATCACTCTCTTCCCTATCAAGCTTCATGATGACTTTTAGTTTGAAGGCACTCCCCGCCCCCCAACCCCCCTCCACACACACACACACACACACACACACACACACACACCATTTTTGACAGTTAAATTCAGAAACGGTCCTTTGTTCTGGAACACTCTCACTGCCTTAAGAGCAGTCTGCCTCTGCAATTCTCTCCCACTTCGCTCCATCCTACATTGCACTAGTACCTCCCTCCTCCTCTCCTCATGCGTCTTCACACTTCCTACCTCTGCAGTCACTTCAATTAATACAAGGTGGTTTCTTTTTAGGATTCATATTGTTGTTGTTGAGTCGATTCCAACTCATAGCAATCCTAAATAAGGTTTCTAAAGAGCAGCTGGGGAGTTTGAACCACCAACCCTGAAGTCCAGTGCTTATCTTAGAGTACTATACCAGGACCCATATGTTGCTGTTGTTAAGTGCCATCAAGTCAGTTCCGACTCATAGTGACCCTGTATAGGGTTTCCAAGGAGTGCCTGGTAGGTTTAAACTGCCAACCTTGTAACTCAAACTGACCTACCGGTCCAGAGCATTATCCTGCAGAGCCACACCAGGACTCATGTAGATCAGGTTCAATTTCACTTACACCAAAATATTTTATTGCCTCTCTTTTGAAACTAATTAATACAGCATGCCAAGTAACAATCACATTTTCTTTAGAATGATTGGTATCAAAACAGTTCAAGGCGCCACTACAAAGTAAGCCAACTGCTTTGTACAGCTACTCTGTACAAGATACTAAATGATAAAGAAACTACAATACTTGTTTCTAAATTAGAATTAAGTAACTGAGGTTCCAAGCCAAAATAAAATGAGAGTCGTTAATGGCGCAAAAGAATATTTCATCTACGGGCTTGTAATTGTTTGTTAAAACCATTTTAAGCATTTAAACCTATCCTGGCCAGTTCAGCAATTGTTTAATTTAGGCTAAAGGTTCAATCCTACTGCTATGTGTTAACCTTGGCTTACATGACAACTACAAAGTACTGCCTATCTCTTAGAAGAGAAAAAACAAAATTACAGCTCTTCTACATTTCTATACAGGCTTCAATTAGGAATCCATAAGCAAGAGCACATAGAAAGAAGACAAATGGCACATTCTATGCAATGGAAAATCAGTGAAGTTCTAGTGTGCTTAAGACACAGGCCTATTAGGAATTGGTTGAACTTAGGGAGAGCCAATTGGCAAAGTGAGAAAGTAACAGACACTATGTAGAGCAAGTTCCAAAAAAGAAAAGGGAAAAAAACAACAACAAAAACAAAACCTTCCAGTGACAACTAATGGAAGGTTAATTGGAAATACATGAGAGCTCAAGATATGAAATGGCTTAGGTTTGTGTGTCAACAACTTAACAAACTAAGAAATAAAATCCTAGCGTCTAAAACAAAACCAAGCAGATTAAACCACTTTCGGTATTATTATTTATTAGACACCCTTTTTTCTTATAATCAAAATGCCCTTCACTTTTAATCTTTATGTTTTCCAGAAATACAAATCTTTTTTTTTCCTTTAAATTATAAATCTAAAGGAATACCACATTCTTCTGCCCTAAATATGTGATTGTTAGAGTTGGAATTCTGAAATGCAGTAATGGGATTTCATTATGGTTTTTTTATATGAATATAACAAAATACATAGTTTTGGTTTTAAATTTTGTATATATTAAAAATGTGGAAACGAATAAACTTACCTTCAGAGAATCAACTAAGTCATCAACTAAGAAGAGACGTCTGAGTTCTTTTATTGTGCAGTTCACATGGCCAAAAGCAGAATTACTGTATTTCTGAACCAACTCCTCAGATATGGCGACTTCAGATTCCAAGTATGCCCTAGAAACCAAAACAGATCCTACTTAGCACTGACCGATGAGATTTCCCCTAAATGCCAGCCAGCAATTACAGATGCCTACTGTTTTCAAATGAAACACAATATAGAAAGTCAACAAGCAATGTACAGTTCATACACACACATGGTAAGCACACACTTTGAAGCCAGACTGATCTAATTTGAAATCTCACGTTCTGCCTCTTACTTGGCTGTACCGTCAAGTGGGTTTTGACTCATAGCGACCCTGTCTAGGGTTTCTGAGGAGTTGCTGGTGGGTTTGAACTGCTAAACTTGTGATGAGAAGTCTTATTATGGTATCACACACCAGGACTGTTGAGTTATACTTGGCTTTGTAGCTTTGGAAAATTAGTCTTCCCTCTAATCCTCTGTTTCCTCATTTACAATGGAGATAATAATGCTGAAGAGTCAATGAGTAAAGCTCAAAGAAGCCCTCACCAAACGGTTGCCGTTATTGTTATATGCCATCAAGTAAATTCTGTCTCAATCTCATAGTGACCCTGGAGAGAAGCAGCTGGTGGGTTTGAACTGCCAACCTTGCAGTTAGAAATACAGTGGCTATAAACAGTGTTTGGTATCTTTCTTTAAGCTGATATTATGAAGCATAACAAGGTTTCTATACATTTCCAAATCCTATACTTTCTCAGTCCATCAGACTATAAAACGAATGTCAAAAGTATATTCTATACTAGTGGAGAAGTCCTGGTGTGGTGCTGTGGGATAAAGCACTCAAGGGTGGTTTCAACTGCAAGGTCAGTGGTTCAAACTCACCAGCCACTCCTTGGAAACCCTATACTGTATCGCTATGAGTTGGAATTGACTCAATGGCACTTAACACTTAACTAATGGGAAAACTAGAATTGGTCAATTTAATAAGACAGTTGTATGGGGACACGGGAGGAAGCAAGTCTGCAGGAACCCAATGAACAGTTCTCATTAGCTATGGCTTCCAAGAAGCCACTTTATCTTGGTAGAGAAGAACCTCATGGGAAGTGCTGTGCTGTGTTCTCTCCTCTCAAATCTTTCTAACCTTATCTGTGATTCATTCTATGGTTCCGATTCTTCAACCAGTGGTGGTGGTGGTTGTGCCGTGGAGTCAGTTCTGACTTATAGCAACCCTATACAGGGTTTCCAAGGCTGTAAATTTTTACGGGAGCAGAAAGCCTCATCTTTCTCCTGCGGAACAGC
Organism: Chrysochloris asiatica; assembly: GCF_000296735.1. Lineage (NCBI taxonomy): Eukaryota > Metazoa > Chordata > Mammalia > Afrosoricida > Chrysochloridae > Chrysochloris > Chrysochloris asiatica. The sequence goes on along the minus strand of NW_006408763.1, from coordinate 2,325,554 downwards.
TGGTAGTTTTGAACTTCTGACCTTAAGGTTCACAGCCTGATTTGTAACCACTACGCTACCAGAGCTCCTTTCAACCAGTAGTCCTCCCAAATCTTTCTAACCTTATTTTTCTACAACTCCCTAAGGTGCCACCTCAGATGTAAAGCCTCTTCTGATATTCTCTCTTACCTATCTGTCTACACCAATGGAATTTTACACTCCTGTGTCTCGAACATTTTCTTTGGTATTTTAGGTTGTATTTTTTTTTTTAACATTTACCTAACCAACCTTGTAACATAGTCAAGTGAATATTCTTGCTACTAGATTATAAACTTTTTAAGGGCCAGAAACATATCTTTATTGGCAAATGGTGTAGTACACTATTACATATATGCTATTAACTTAAAAATACCATTATTAATATCAAGCAAAAAAAAGTCCAAACCTTCTTATCTGCTCATAACAAAGCAAAATTTTATTTCTGTAGCTTAGAGAAATACAGGAAGGAGCTGGTATAGAAACCAATCACCAGTCTTCTCAAGAAGCAAAATAATTTAGTAGGTCTCTTCAAGTTTGAAAATCAATTTACCATTAATATCAACTGGATAGTACTCTAGGTAGGTATATACTCATTCATACCTTGCCAAACCGCTGTTACATACTTACAGGTATTAAACAATTAGAGAATATTTTAAAGACATAGTGCAATAGAAAAGGAATTCTCTTATTGTTTTGTGTGTGTTATGGAAGCCATCAAAGAGCTAGATCTTGAATCAAACAGAGAACCAAAAGAAAAAATGAAACCGGAGAGATCAGGACATCTGAGCAGCCAAGAGAGGCAGCGGGAAAATGGGCACAAGATCCCTGAGTGGCAATTGAGAGAAAAGGCAAAGGCATTGACACAAAGGACAGACAACTTCTTTACATAAAAATGCTATGACAAAAATGAAAAGAGGGTGATAAAAAAAAAAAAAAACAATCTGACAACATCTGTAAGAGTTTAAGTAATCTGAGGGAACCAGAAGCCAACCTGATATCAGCTGGATCCCATATAATCAGAATCTATACTGGGGGCAGGCAGACTTTCCGTAAAGGACCTGATAATAAATATTTTATTAAGGTTTTGAAGTCTATACAATCTCTGTCATAGCTATTTAACTCTGATAAATGGATAAATGTGGCTGTGTTCCAAAAAAAATTTATTTACAAAGCAAGTGACAAGACAGGATTTGGTTCATGGCCTGGTCTCAACTGAGGAAGTAATGAGAAACAATGAAATTTAGTGACTTTCTTTTTATGTGAGATAAAAGCAAAGATAATATCCAAACCAGGATGACAGTTATGTTACTGAGAGAAGGTGACACGTTTGAGAGAGAAATTCACTTAAATATATGGTGTGATAATGGTTGCCAGGTGCATGGGGTGGGGGGGTGTCATAGAAAGTGATTGTTAATAGACAGAATTTCTTTTGGGGATGAATAATATGTTCTGGAATTAGCAGTTAGGGTTATACAACCCTGTGAATGTACTTTGTTATTGTTAAATGTTGTCGAATCTGTTTCAACTCATAGCAACCCTGGGTTTGAATTGCCGACCAGTGCTTATATCCTACAATTACTAGAATATAATAAATTCTACTCTTTAAAAGGCTGGATTTTACAGTGCATCAATTATATCTAAGAAAAAAGTGGAGGAAATTCATGCTGAGAATGAGATGAAGGCAGAAGACCCAAGGTGAGGTGTGTCCCATTAGTGATTGGGTGCATAATGTCAGAGCATCCATGTAAAACGAATTGGGAGGTGATGACTACGAGACTGGGAGAGGCGAAAACAGAGCAGCTCTTCAAAGGAAAAGGCATTTTAAGTAATGTCTCAGGAAATGTGAAACGGACACTTGACAGAGAAGAAGGAATCTTAAGAAAAAACAGGCATGATGGGAAAGCATGCCATTAGAAAAAAAGATATTTCTAGTAAGAGAAAGCATACTGGCAGTTGGTGGTTATGCGCCGTGGAGTCGATTCTGACCTCATAGCAACCCTGTATAAGATTTCTGAGGCTGCAAATCTTATGGGAGCAGAAAGATTTTTACGCCACTCCTGTGGCACAACTGGTAGTTTCAAACTGCTGACCATGAGGTTAGCAGCCCGATTCGTAACCACTGCACTACCAGAGCTCCTTAGCATATTGTTGTTATTGTTAAGTAACGTGGAGTCTGTTACAACTCATTGTGACCCTGCACAGGGTTTCCAAGGCTGTAAATCTTTGCAGGAGCAGAAAGCCGCATTTTTCTTCTGTGGAATGGCTAGTAGTTTGAACTGCTGACCTTGCAGTTTGCTGTCTGATTCATAAGCAATAAAGAAAATATAACCCTCATTCGCCTACTTTAACCACGTTAAAAAGTCACCACTTCCATTATAGTAAGATTCTAAGAAACAATTAATCCTAACAAGTAGTAGAGTCAAGTTAAGGACTACATAAACCCAGTGTGCTCCATCATAAGCCTCTAATATGACCTTTGTAGTTGTTATTGGTAGGTGCTATCACATTGGTTCCAACTCACAGCAACCTTGTATATGGTTTCCAAGGAGCAACTGGTGTGTTTGAACTGCCAACCTTGTGGTTGCAGTCCATTGCTGATCCTACAGAAATGACCTTTAGGCAGTTTCAAAAGCAAATACTTCTAGTACAATCTTTTAAGCAAAAATTTGTTTGCAACTACCTTTAAGCAATTAAAAAAAAACATAATAATAAAATCATGCCTATAATGCTGTACACAGTTAAAAGATGTCTCCATACTAATCTAGTTTATACTAAGCATTGCAAATGAGGAGTCTTGTTTTTCAAACATCTCACCTGAATGGGTGGCCTTCATCTGATTTCTGGATAGCTTGGATCACACCCTTATATATCCTAAAGCTGATAGTCACAGAGAGCAGGGCCAATGCAATGTAGGCCGTTACACTCACAATGCTGAATACTGTCAAGGAAAGCAGCAGGAATAAGCTGGCACCAAACACCACTCCAGTCTTCTTTATGTCTCTCCAGTAGAGGAGGTCAACCACTGAAAATGAGAAAAAGAAGACATCGGAAATTAAAATGCTGGTGTCTCCATTTGGATGTGCTCTGCCCCCAAAACAAAAAAGTCACCACATAAGGCAAAATCAAAACCTAAAATAACAAAGAAAAACAAACTTTCTATGCTACATTTTAAACCCACTCTAAGTTGTCTATTAGTATGATACCTGCATCTATTTATATTTTTTAAACATTTCATTCAAATCTACTCTGAATGCCGAATCAATCTGGATATATAAGATTATTAAATATCTCAAAGGCTAGCAGACTTCAAATTTGAAACAAGAGTTCACTTAGAATATCATCCTGAAGGTTTTTGCTTAAGTCTTAATAGTTCTCCTTTACAGTATCGAACTTTGAGGGAAAAAAAAAAAAAAAAAAAAATATATATATATATATATAACCAAAACTGGCTACCATAAAAGATTGCCTACAAAACAAAAGACAGAGGGACACAATTTTAAGATTATCCAAAAAGTTACTCTCCTCTAAGAATAAATAAATACAATGTCATAGAAATTTAGAGTCAAAGAAAAACTGAATGTGCTCACACTGTTATATAATGTCTATTAATAGTAAGGAATCAGACAAAGCCTAACTTAGCAAGTTTGCTCTGGGCCTCTGGTCACAGGGCTACTGTGGGGATCAAATACCCATAGGCTTGTGGGTCTCAAGATCAAGTTATGCACAACCCAAGGAGAGTCTGTCAGTCTGCCAAAGGGCCCTTGTATCCACAGGCTAAACCTAACTCATCTCTACCTGGATTATCAACAATTGGGAGAAAAGAACATGTGTCACAGTAAACATGAATAAACTCAGCAGCAAAAATTATAATTCCTATACATTTCCGGAGTCCTGGTCTGGTGCTGTAGGGTAAATTGGACTGCCAACGGCAAGGTCAGAGTTGCAAACCCACCAATCGCATCTTGGAAATCCTATACAGGGTTCCCTATGACTTAGAACTAATACAATGGCACTTAACAATAACAATATAATTGTTCAAAATAAACAAACAAAAAAAAGCAAAAGTCACTTTTCTAGGGACTCCTTAGATTCCCCTAAGGTTTATATGACCTTTCTTTATATTATTATTGTTGTTGTTAAGTGCTGTTGAGTTGATTCTGACTCATAGCAGCCTTGTGTAGGGTGGGTTTCCAAGGAGAGACTAGTAGGTTTGAACCACCAACCTTGTGGTTAGCAGTCCAGTGCTTATCCTCCAGTGCCACACCAGGACTCCGTATCTGGGTAAGTGAAAAATGTTCGATGTCATTGCAAAGCCATCAGTTCATATTATTGAGTTCCTATATTGTGAGCGAACCTTAAGGTCAGTAGTTCAAAACTACCGGCTGTTCCACGGGAGAAAGATGAGGCCTTCTGCTTCCGTAAAGATTTACAGCCTCGGCAACCCTGTACAGGGTTGCTATGGGTCGGTTCAGACTCCACGGTACATAACCACCACCACCACCATATTGTGAGTATTAAGATATGTTTATGCCCATCAGAGTGTCTGGTACATAGCAGGGACTCTAAAGTACTGTTTCATTCTCTTAAATAAAAATGTTATAAATTTAACATTTTATATATGATTTACAAACTTTGTTTTTCAATTTTGTATTTCAACTATTTGTTCAAGTCTTCCCCATCTCAGATTCATTCTAACCCTGCCTCAAATATCTAAATCTGTTTCTGTTCTATTCAACCAGTTTCTACAACTATACCAATATACTGTAGTTGTTAAGTGCCGTTGAGTTGATTCTGACCCATAGTGACCCTGTATAGGGTTTACAAGGAGCCGGTGGTGAGTTTGAACCACTGACCTTGCTGTTCAAATGACTTTGCAGTCTGATGCATTAGCCCACAGCGCCACACCAGGGCTCCATACCAATATACTAGCATGAATGAAAACCACAAGAACTTAAAAACTGACATTATGAATATAGAGATAACAGCAATATTAACTGTTTTCTGACATTCAACAAACACTGAATGAGCTGACACTGTACAAGAAACTCAACGTAGACGTAGACAATGAGTTACGAAACACAAATGGAATTTTCTTTAAGGCCCTGTCCAACTCTAAAACAATACAATGCCAGGAGAGATGCTAACATGTAAAGCAACAAAGGTAAATAAAGTACAAGTACCACAACTGTCATGAAAATTCAGAAAAAGAAAAAATAGGAAGAAATTAAATCAGGTTTTGTGAAAGAAGCAGAAATTGAGCTGGGTCTTGAATAAGTAGAATCTAAAGGCTGAAGACCCAGGTCTAATTATAAGTCTCTACTCTCTGCTGGCAGTGGTTCCTATAATTAATGTTACCTTTTAAACAGGGTACAGTGAGAGGAGAGGAGAGGCTATGATGATAGCTCTTGGTACAATAATTACTTCCTGTGAGGCTTCCTCCCACCTCTTACAACAATGGTGCGAAAATAGCCAAGCAAAGTACTGGCATTGGAGCACCTGAAATAGAACCCTGGCTCCCTCACTTCAGCCCACTATACTTCAGTTCTTCCTGTACAATGTGCTCAGCAGTCAGAAGGACTCACTAAGCTGCTGTGAGAGGATAAAGTGACATCTTGGATCAATATGATTTTTCTTGAATAAGATAATTATATAAAACACTCAGTATATTCCACAGCATAGGATAAACTTGTTATGTATGTAAGGGCTGTTATCTGTTTTTATTATTAATACTATCATAGGGTTAACAAAAGATGACAGCCTAAAGAATAAGCATGTAAGGTTACATGTCAAATGTATTTTTAAAGGAGCAAGTAGTCCTTTATAAGAATGCCTGGTTCTGAAAATTATCCACACACATGTATTAGACCTCAAAATTACTATTGTTGAGAACTTAAAACAAATGCAGATGTCCTCAATTCCTTGATCTCATTTAAGAATTTCAGAAAAACCTGATTATGAAATAAATAACTATAGACATATGGTATGCACAACATACTATCTAACCAAACAGCATAATACAACATAGTTCCTGTTCAAATAGTTTTACTAACTATTGTTGTTAAGTGCCATTGAGATGGCTCCAACTTATACTGATATAGGGTTTTTTAAGGAGTAGCTGGTGGTTCTGAACTGCCAGCCCTGTGGTTACCAGTCTGGCGCTTATCCTACAGCCCCACACCAGGACTAGATAAGAATTATTTGTAATTCATCAATCGTTTCTACATAAATGGAGAGGACAGAAAAATCAGTGACTGGAATTCAAGAGCCATATATCCTAACACTGGTTCCACAATTCTCAAACTGCTCTCATCATTCGAAAAGGGGATTTCTTATATTCTTTCACAAACAGCTAGTCTTGCATTCAAATTCCCAAAAAGTGGATTTAAATCAATCAGGCTTTATTATTATATTATCTTTGACAACTGTAACTTAAAAATATTTCCTTTCTTTTTATATCTATATTTGGAGTGGTGAAGTGGAAGGAAAAAGGCTTAAGACAGTTTTATTCACATCACTCTTAAAAAGTAAACATTTAAAAAAAAAAACCCAGACATTATTAAAACTTTAATTTCTACTCTTGTAACTTTTCAAGCAATTAAAAACTGTACCATTTTGGTAAAAGTAGGAGAAGAAAAGAAAACGTTTGAGAAGTTGGATACTTTTTAGGCCTGGTAGAGGTTTTAGAAATGTTTCGCAGGTTAGTGATCTACAACCTCCAACATTCCCACCCCCCTAAAGGCACTTACAATACACTCTCAATTATCAAAACACAATGAAAGGCAGCCTTCTTAACAACAAAGTGAGACACAACACTTACATGAATGGGTCTGTATTATGAAATTACTAAATGGCAGAACACACAACATATCCACGCTTACTCTTAAATAAAACTCATATTCTTCAAGAATGGTACCAAACTGACAGCTCAGTACATTGGAGTTCTTCAAAATGTTATACATTTGCATAATGAATAGACAAAGCATGTTGTTGTTGTTAAGTGCCTTCGAGTCAGTTCTGACCCATAGCGACCCTGTACAGGGTTTCCGAGGCTGTAAATCTTTACAGGAGCAGAAAGCCTCATCTTTCTCCCGTGGAACAGCTGGTAGTTTC
>NW_006408763.1:2265462-2318326 GCF_000296735.1 Chrysochloris asiatica | reverse complement strand
AAGAATACAACCTTGTTATTGTTGTTAAGTGCTGTCAAGTCAATTCCAACCCATAGCGACCCTGTACAGGGTTTCCGAGGCTGTAAATCTTTACAGGAGCAGAAAGCCTCATCTTTCTCCCGTGGAACAGCTGGTAGTTTCGAACTGCTGACCTTAAGGTTCACAGCCCAATTCGTAACCACTACGCTACCAGAGCTCCTTCCATACATAGAAGATGGACAATTATTACATTTGAGATGAATCACAAAGGATACAAAGAAAGACTCCATAAGTGAAAAAATAACAAGACAGTAAAGTTAATTAGTATTTCAAGTCTGTCAGATTCCATAAATTGGTTTTAATTTTTAAAAGTTTGAAGATTAAGGCTATTTAGGTTGTTTGATATTCAGTATGTCACTAGGCCACCAGTTGCCAATTCTGATTCAATGTGACCTCATGTGAAAGGAAAGTCAAAAGTTTTATTAAAACTCTGTGTGAGAAATATGTCCAAATAGTATGTCTTCTAATGTTCACTGGGAGACCTAGTGTGGCTCTGTGGGTTAATGCGCCAGACGGCAAAGCCATCTGAACTGCAACGTCAGCAGTTCAAGCTCACCAGTTGCTCCTTGGAAACCCTATACAGGTTCGCTATGGGTCAGAACTGCTTGATGGCACTTTAACAACAACAACTGGTATGGGTTACATCTCAATATAAATAAAACAAAATTCCTCACCACTGGACCAATAGACAGCATCCATACAAATGGAGAAAAAGACTGAAGCTGTCAAAGACTTCTTTTTGCTCAGATCAACCATCAACTCTCATGGAAGCAGCAGTCAAAAAATAAAAATTCTATTAGGCAAATCTGCTGCACAAGACCTTTTAAAGAGGTTGAAGAGCAAAGCTCTCAGTTTGAGGACTAAGATGCTCCTGGCCCAAGCCATGGCATTTTCAATAACCTTATAGGCATGTGAAAGTTGGACGGTGACTATGGATGACCGTAGAAGAATTAACACATCTGAGTTACGGTGTTGGAGTCTCCTCCAACATTTTAAAAGTACCATGGACTGCCAAAAGAACAAAAAGATCTGTGTCAGAAGAAGTACAGCCAGAATGCTACTTGGAAGCCAGGATGGCCAAATTTCTCTCTCATATTTCAGACATATTGTTAGGGCGGACCAGTCCCTGGAGAAGCATATAATGTTTGGGAAAGTGGAGGGTGGGAGAAAAAGGGGAAGACCCCTAACGATGTGGATTAACACAGTGGCAGCAGCAATAGCTCAGACTTAGACTGTGAGGTTGGCGTGGGACCAGGAAGTGTTTTGTTCTGTTGTACATAGATAGGGTCGCTTATGAGTTGGTGCTGACTTGATGGCACTTAACAACAACAATCTATTAGTTAAATTTAGTTCAATCCTAGTACCAAAACCAAGCCAACATCACAGGAAAACTAAACTACAGACATATGTCTCTTTGTAAGTATTAGCAAACTGAATCCAACAACATATAAAAGGGATTACAATTACACATCATGACTACACTGGATTGATTTCAGGAATAAAAGGGAGTCCAGGTATGGCGCTGTGGGCTAATGCGTCAGACTGCAAAGTCATTTGAACTGCACGGTTGGTGGTTCAAGCTCACCAGCTGCTCCTTGGAAACCCTATACAGGGTCGCTATGGGTCGGAATCGACTCGATGGCACTTAACAACATGCAAAAAAAAAAAAAAAGAAACACACCAATTAATGCAATACGTCACTCTAAAGTATAAAGAATAAAAATCACACAATCATCACAATAGTCAGAGTAAAAAACATCTGAAACATTTTGGTGATAGGAACACTCAACAAACTTCGTTTGATAAAAGCATCAAAACCAAAAAACCACCAATAGGTAACATGAGACTTTATAATGAAACAAAGTTTTCTTCTCAGATCAGAAATTAAGACAAGGATACCCACTCTTACCACTTCTAAATATTGAAGGTACCTGGCAGAGCAATTAAGAAAACAAAACAAAATAAAAACCCCAGCAAGTCATCTAGGTTAGAAAGGAAGAAATTCAGCCATCTTTAATGTGCACCAAACCAACTGCTCCTTGGAGTTGCTGAGTTGGAACCAACTTGACAGCACTTAACAACATGCACTGCACTTCAAGGTTGATGGCTCAAACCCACCAGTCACTCCTCAGAAACACTGCACAGATTCATTATGAGTCAGAACTGATTCGATGACACTTCACAACAATGTGCATATAATGTGATGTTGTATATAAAAAAAATCCTACAGAATTCACATACACACTAAAAAGCTACTTGTACTAATTAAGTTCAGCAAGCTTGCAAGATACAAGCACAACAAACAAAAATTCGCTGCTACTTTCTTTAGCAATGAACAACGAAAATTTAAGAAAACCCCATTTATGATAGCATCAAAAAGCAAAATTTTAAATTATTGAAGATTAAATTAACAAAAAGTACAAAACTTGTAAACTGAAAATTAGAAAACAAAAAGAAAGCAGCTGAAAATAGACAAAGACATTCCATGCCCGTGGATTGACTGACTTATTATAATGGTGGGCACAAGACATTTTGCATTTTTCAAAACTCATACTATCAAGTGCTGTTGAGTCAGTTCCAAGGAGCAGCTGGTGGGTTTGAACTGCTGACCCTGTAGTTCACAGTGCAGTGCTTACCCTAAATCACTACACCAGGTACAAAACTGAGTCAACTCTAATGTAATCCGGGAACTTCAGTTAGTTAATAGTTGTTGTTAAGTGTCGTCCAGTTGGTTCCAATTTGTAATGACACTGTATAGGGTGTTTCTCCAAGGAGCGGCTGGTAGATTTGAACTGCTGACCTTGCAATTAGTAGCACAGTGCTTATCCTATATGCCACACCAGGACTCTTCAACAACAGTAATACATCAATATTGGCTCATCAATTCTAACAACTGAGCCACACAAATGCCAAGATGTTAACAATAAGAGACACTGAGCAAAGAGATCAGCGTATATACAGGAACTCTCCCAAACCTTTCTGCTGAGAGTTGCTTCCGACCCATAGCGACCCTGTATAGGGTTTCCGAGGAGCGACTGGTGAGTTTGAACCACCAAACTTGCAGTTCAAACAGCTTTGCAGTCTGGCACATTAACCCACAGCGCCACACCAGGACTTATAGTTTATAAGAGAGCACAAACTGGCTTGCAGGCTTCTCTCGCCTAACTACACCCTAACAGAACAGTGAATGTCTTTTGTCTTTATAGTCCCATTACTTGCTTCATTCATGTTTGCTACACTGTCTGAATGGTGATCAGATTCATTCTAGAATAGAAAGATTTCAATTTTCAAGTTTAATATAAAGACATCTTTAAAAAGAACTACCACCACCAAAAGCCAATTGTGGATCTCTCTAAGGAGCTCTGGTAGCGTAGTGGTTACGAATCGGGCTGCAAACGACAAGGTCAGCAGTTCGAAACTAGCAGCTGTTCCACAGGAGAAAGAGGAGGCTTTCTGCCCTATAAAGATTTACAGCCTTGTGGCCAGCAAAGGCAAGACCTAGGGACTCTTGGGCCCAGAATCAGTAACACAGCCATAGAGGACTAGAGTGGAGAGTGAAATGTCCAGCTGATAAGAAGAGAGGGCATATGCAACAAGAACACCCACACTTGCAGATAATACCCACGTAACCTGGCTTCAATGACTGGATGATCAGAGCTCAACTAGAAGAAGAAAGAAGAGGGAAAAAAGCATATTCTGATACAATTTGATGAACCTGACCTACACCTATGGATGCAGTAGCTCAAAAGAGGGAACAAATCTTTACAGCAAGAATCATTCCCACCCCCTCCACACACAGAGTAGACAGGGACGGGCAACTTGGACATTGGCTACCCAAAGTGGGGGTGCTACAAAGGTTAGAAGTGACTGGCTTACAAGCTTTTCAAGAGGGAATTAGATCCAGAAGGTGTGGAGGAAGGTAGAATCTCCACTGAGTAGTATCCAACCTGTCTAGGCAGGGCTGATGAAAGGAAATGTGGACAGGTTTCCTGTGATACAATAGTGAATAATTGTTATGAGGACTGATTGTGCGGGTTGGAAATGTAGACGTTTTGTAGCAAGGAGGGGAGTGATTACCTTTGCAGTCTAGGAACCGAGGTCCCTGAGACCATGAAGGGAGAAGAGTGGAGAGCAGGACCCTACCCAGAGAAGCCGTGATGCCTGAGATGGAGGCAGAGACGATGACGTGGAAAGATGGAGCAGCTGGGGACTTTAGACCCACAAAGGGAGAAGGGCTGTGTGCTGATGACCAGGGGGGGTGGGGGGTGGGGGTGACAGGCTTGTAAGATACATCCTTTGGTTGGCTGATGATGCATGGAGGGGACTGTAACCATGGCAATGAAACAATATACGATAGGATGAATGTAAAACTAATGTTCTTCCATGTAAAACTTCACATAATTCACAATAAAACATTTAAAAAAAAAAATGATTTACAGCCTCGGAAACCCTGTACAGGGTCACAATGAGTTGGAACAGACTCCATGGCACGTAACAACAACAAAATAATGCCTTTGCTAGTTGTGTTTATTAAGTGAACATTTTACAGGTCTTGTCATTCTCAAGAAATCAAAACGAAGATAATGGTAATGTACGAGGCAGGCATAACCTTTCATGGTTCCTCTGAAAATCTCCTATTAGGAAGAATAAAGTGCTAATAAAGGTGACTGGTGGCCTCAGCTATGCTCTCTTACAAAATGCTTAGAAACCATCCTTTGAAATCCTGAGAGTAATTGAACAATGCCTTCACTCTAATAACTGTGAGACATGTTTATGGATTCCTAAAATAAGGTTGATCAATTTTAACAACCACTTCAAATTTTGCAAAAAGTGATTGACTTCCTGCAGTCCTTGCTCACTTTTGTTTGCAAAATAATACATGTGGCTGGATATCCACAGATAAATGTAAAAACCTTCCCTAGAAGCCAACACTGTAAATTCCAAAAAGGCAAAGTTCCCCCCCCCCATCCCCCAAAAAGGAGAAAAGCCAAAGAGGATAGAGAGAAACACTGTTGACTGATGATGTATGGAGGGGATTGTAATCAATGTAATGAAACAAGTCATATGAATGGTTGAATGTGAAACTGATGATGTGCCCTGTAAACTTTCACTCAATCCACAATAAAAACCTTAAAAATAAATAAATAAATAAAACATGTGGAAAATAAAAAACTGGGCCCACTGCAGAGTAACAAGAGTTAGCCACATTTGGTAATCACAAACTATCATCTGTCATCGCTAAAAATAGTGCCAGAATGCATACCTTACATGCAGAAGGCATCCAGCTATATCTCGCCTCAAATCAAATTCTTATTGAAGCGCTTTCTTGAAAACCTTTAAGTCAGGTTGCAATTTATTAAAGTCTTTGGTCTTGGGGGTCAAAAGAAAAAGGTGAACTAGCTGGTCCTACAAATACTGGGAGAATAGGGAATGGCCTGTAGGAAAATACCTACTTCCAAAACAAAAGCTCTTTTTAGAATAAAGTCAAGTGAAGAATGAAAATAGAAAATTAATAAGTAAACAAATATGTAATTAGACAAAAAATTTCTTTAGGAGTTACTCCACAAAATTTTGATCTGAGTAATTACATATTTGGAATCATAATCTAGACTGATGAATTTCCCCAGTGTCTAAAATTCAGAGTTGCCAAATATAAAGTTTTCACTAGCACAAATTAAACACCCACCTGACACATGACAGGTAAACACCAAAAAAAGATCTGTGCAACACACAAGCTTAGCTCTGCCAGCCAAGAGGAGCTTTTCTGAGTCTTACTTCTTCTTTCAATTCTCTATCAGTCTGACAATGAAAACAGGAACGTTTGTGGCACAGTGGTTCAAGTGCTCAGCCACTAACCAGTAAGTAGTTCAGTGTCTTCAACCCACCAGTCACTACTCCATAGGAGGAAAGATAAAGACAGCCTATTTCCATAAAGATTTTCAGCCTTGACAAGCCTATGGGGTAGTAGTTCTCTACTCCATTCTACTACAGTGTCATTATGAGTAAGAATCAACCCAATAGCAATGGGTTTGCTTTTTGGTTGGGTATTGACTCTGAATGTGTCACATAACCTCTGTCTCCCCTTGTGTAAAACTAGAATAATGGTGCTCCCATCTAAGATACTATTTGAAGTGGAAAGATTTTATCTATAGAAATGGTTGGTGAACTGAATGTACTAAACAGAGGTAATAATTCATAGCAAAGACTGGGCAATCAAATATAACTGCAACACGTAACTAATGCCTGAATTTTAAAAAGGTGAATTCAATTTTCAAAAGTATTGTTAATTGGGTTTCAATTATCAAGTTTTAAACTGATGGGCACATAGCATTGCTACAAAATAACTCAAATCAAATATCTGGCAAACCAGCATCTCTCATGCCACCTTTTCTTCTGGTCACTGGTTTTTAAAACATACAAATAAACTTCAGATCATGTCTCTTTCACCAGTAAATGTATCCTGCCTTCTGATGATAATACAGTACTTCTGGCCAATTCAATCCTCATGCACTTAAGGAAAAAACAGTTTTTAACATCTTTTCTACAATAATTTGTTGCTAGTTGCTGTTAAGTAAACACCAATTCGTGGCAACTTGCATGTTTGTATAGAGGAAAAGTGCTCCCAAATGTTTTTCCGGGTTGCGACCTTTTAGACGTCAATCACCAGGCCTTTCTTCTGTACCTCTGGGTGGGTATAAACCACTAACCTTTTAGCTAGTACTCAAGTGCTTAAGCATTTGCAACACTCAGAATGGGAATCAATAATTTAGTAATGCTCTATTCTGAGCCAAATACTTTTTATATATTACCACTAGTCACCTTCGGCAGTTGCAGACGATCCACGTTTTATGAGGCCACTCATTCACAAAACTGTGCAGTCACAGATTAAGTATTGCTACAGAAAACCACAATTACCTTTTATTTTTTTAAAAAATTACCAAAATTTGAAGATATTGTTTCTTGACATATTTCCCAACTAGGCTATGACATCTCTGAAGGACTTCCTGTTACACTTCCTGGTTTAAAATCAGGGAAGGTGTGTGTCAGGGTTGTATCCTTTCATCATACTTATTATTCTATCTGTATGCTGAGCAAATAATCCAAGAACCTGGATTACATGAAGAAGAACGTGACATCAGGACTGGAGAAGACTCACTAACAATCATTAACAATCTACAATACACTGATGATACAACCTTGCTTGCTCTGAGTGAAGAGGACTTAAAATATTTACTAATGACGATCAAAGACCACAGCCTTAGTAAGGGTAGCACCTCAATGAAAAGAAAACAAAAATCCTCACCACTGGACCAATAACATCATGATAAATGGAGGACAGACTGAAGTTATCATAGACTTCCTTTTTTCTTGGATTCACTATCAACACTCATGGAAGCAGCAATCAAGAAATCAAATGACGTACTGTATTAGGAAACTCTGTTTCACAAGACCTCCTTTAAAGTGTTCAATAGCAAAGACATCAGTTTGAGGACTAAGGTGCACCTGAACCAAGTAATGGTATTTTCAACAGCCTCGCATGCATGTGTAGAAAAATTGATGCATTCAGTCATGGTGCTGGAGAAGAATATTAAAAGTACCATGGACTGCCAGAAGAATAAATAAATCTGTTGGATGAAGTAGAGCCAGAATACTCCTTAGAAGCCAAGATGGTGAGAGCTCGTCTCTCTTATTTCGGACATGTTATCAGGCAGGACCGTGGTAAAATGGAAGGTCAGCGAAAAAGAGGAAGACCTCCAATGAGCTGGACTGGCACAGTGGCAGCAGCAACGGCTCCAGCATAACAGCAATTGTGAGAATGGCACAGGGTCAGGCAGTGTTGTCATCTGTTGTGCAAAGGGTCGCTATGAGTTGGAACCACTCTATGGCTCCCAACAACAACAACCCTTCCCAGAAAAATTATGCGTTCTTCTACTGACACCATGTCAAAACAGCAAATTTGACATCTTCATGAGGAATCAAATCATGATCCTTTTAAATGTTCTGAGTCTGGGGAACAAAAAAGAAGTCAGAAGGGGTAAGATCAAGGCTCTAGGGTGGATGAGGTAAGGTTTTCCATAGGACAGACTTTGCTTGCTACCCTCAAAGAATGAGAAGATGCATTGTGATGGAAAAAATGTCCTCAGCACAGCTTTCCTGTCCCAGCTTTTTTTCTCACCAATGCAGTTTTCAAGTGTCTTAAAACTTCTTCCTAATAAGCTCCTGTGATCACCCTGTTTCATTTGTGAAAATCTATTAAGATTACCTCACTGGGGACAGGTAGTCCACAAAAGCAATGTTCTAAATCCTATTAAGAGTGTTAAAAGCTTGTCAGTCACCACCTAAGGTACAACTATTGGTTTCTCCCCATCTGTAGGAAATTGAAGATGTATGGGAGCAATTAGTCCAGGGAGCTAATGGATCACACAAACCTCAGCCTCCATGACTTGGAGACTGGAAGAGCTAGACTAGATTATTACTGGTTACTTATTCTCATATACGGCTCACAATAGAAGCCCCTGGATAGACTGGGAGAAAACTGTGGAACAAAACTCAAAATTATATATATGTATATAAAAAACCATGCTTACTGATCAGACAGAGACTGGTGGAACTCTTAAAGACCATAGCCTGGAAATGAACTCACTCTGTAGCTCAAATTTCAGCCAAACAACAGAGAGGTTTACAAGAACCAGTAACACTAGCGAGGTACACATTCCTTTGAATCATCATCAGTTTGAGACAAAAAGGGCAACATTTGCCCAAAGATCATGTTCATAAGACAAGAAGGAATAGGACAGGAGGAGGAATAGAAAATAATGAGAGAAAGCAGGAAAAATGATTGTAGGGATTGCAATCCATTGATTGTATTTCAACTGTTAAATGGAAAACTGATTTGCTGTATAAACCTTCACCCAATCACCCAATTCACAACAAAAAGTAAAAAAAAGAAAAAAAAAGAGATAACCCCTATGCCCCTATGGAAGACAGCTGCACAGACAAACCTGAATGTATCAGGCACCGCAGAACCCCTCCAAAGCTACTGTGACTAGGACAAGTGTTTTGCCGAGAGAACTTGTCTGCAGCCATCCACTGATCTCAGAGACAAGTTCAAACATGTTTTATTTGGAATAAATCCATGCATGTTTGAACTGACACCCAGCAGCAATCCTTTGACTTACCTTCCCCTCTTTGCTGTTTATAGTACTTTAGGATGTCAAACCTGTTTTGATCTTCATTTAAGTGCGGAGAAGAGGAGAAGCAGTTTACTCTCACACCAGTAACAGACCAATAAATTCCAGTAACATAAAAGGAGTAGGTCATGTTTCTGCTTAAACTGCCAATTGTTTTCTAGAAGCAACCTGACAACAGAAGCACTCTAAATTATACCTGCTTTGAAAACATTAAAACTATTACGCTAACATAAATGAAAAGAAAATATATAAAGATAGTTGAGATTGCTGTCGAGTCAGTTCCGACTCATAGTGACCCTGTTTAGGGTTTCCAAGAAGCAGCTGGTGAAGGTGAACCGCCAATCTGCAGTTCAAACTGTCCTTGTAGTCCAGTGCATTATCCTACAGTACCACACCAGGACTTCCAACATCAAAGGAAAGGAAATATAGAAAGATAGGTAAGATGATTGTTTTTGTTGTTGTTTTAAGTGCCCTCAAGTCAGTTCTGACCCATAGTGACCCTGTATAGGGTTTCTGAGGAGTGACTGGTGAACTCTGACCCACTGATGTTGTAGTTCAAATGACTTTGCAGTCCAGCACATTAACCCACTGCACCACACCAGGTGAGATGCTCAGTAATGTAAAAAAAAAATTTTTTAAATCAATGAACTTGCTAACAAGAGTTCATTTGTTGCTACTGTTATTAAGTGCTGCAGAGTTGATTCAGACTCATAACGACTTTGTATAGGGTTTCTGTGGAGCAGCTAGTGGCTTTGAACTGCTGACCTGACTTATCCCCTAGTGTCACAGCAAGACAACTAAAAAATGCAGTTCTAAATGGGTGTTGCTCTTGTTGTTAGGTGCCATCGAGTCAATACGGACTCATGGATCGTCAAACACGAAAGTATGAAGTCAATGCTTAAAATTTCACTTCACAAAAAAACAAATCCTACAGAGCAAGGCTGGAACCTTAATACTATTCCTGAAACCACATGGCATTTACAACTGAACACTGAGTGAATTTTTGAACACATATTCCTTTCCCCACATAATTTTAAAGTGGTTTCTTTGTTGCTGTTTTTAAAAATTATTTCTAGTAATTAGCAGCATTTGAGGAATATTAACAGGATCCTCTTAACCACAGTTAGTGTTGTTAAATAAGTCCATACGGCTGTGAAGTGAGACAGGAACTGAGACATCATAAATAAGAAAATAACCACTCATCAAACCACCACTTAAAACTTAATTCAAGCTCATCTGTACTATCAGCTGCAATGTAAACATCAATTGCAAATCTTTCTATTAATGATTTCATAAAACTGATGAGTGATATTGAAAAACAGTCCAATAAGCACTCAGACAGTTGTTGTTGTTAAGTGCCGTAGAGTTGATTCCGACCCATAGCAATGTATAGGGTTTCCAAGGAGCAGCTGGTGAGCTTGAACCACCGACCTTGCAGTTCAAACGACTTTGCAGTCTGATGCATTAGCCCACAGCGCCACACCAGGACTTGGACAGTATCTACCCTTAAAAAGATTAAGAGAAGCTTTAGGAAAAACAGCAAAGCCTTGAATAGGTTTTTGTAAGGGAACATTACAAAAGATCCATTGTGAAATCAACCAAGAAGCAAAAGACGCCATTTTGTGCTACAATTTTGTGGCAAAAATCACACCCTTTAAAAGACCAAACTTGATTCATCCTCTATTCATTTGAAGAACTTATGCATAGCTGTGATCACAACCTTAATTTTGTTAAGAATAAACTAAAATGAACATATTTTCTTAATTATTGATTTTATCTTTCAAGATCAGTCTTTTAATTAAAATTTTCTATCCATTATTTGCTCTGAACCTGTGTTCACAATTAAGTGGATTTTTCTTCTACACCAAGTATCTTCAAGTAGAAAATCCCTCACTATAATGTAGACGCACCCGTCGCTGGAGAAGCATATCATGTTTGGTAAGGTGGAGGGTCAGAGAAAAAGAGGAATACACCCAGCGAGATGGATTGGCAAAGCAGCAGCACCAATGGGCTCAAGCATGGCAACAATAGTGAGGTTGGCCCAGGATCGGGCAGTGTTTCGTTCTGTTGTGCATAAGGTCACTATGAGTCGGTACCGACTCAATGGCACCTAACAACAACAACAGCAAAATGATGTAGAAAGGTCCACCTATGTTTTATTTGTTGTTGCCTTCTAAAGAGAGTCCAAATTTTACTGAGAACCACAAGGTTCCATGCCTAACTTATAAATTAAGTAAATTCATTAATTTACTTAGCTTATGTGTTTTTTAATACTTTTTAATCCCACATTCCATTTCCAGCTTTATCAGAACAAAAACAATAGACAAAACAGAAAATAATTCTAACTTCCCACTGAAAATTTTTCTAACACATATGAAAACTTTCCCTTCACAGGAAACCATACAATTAATTCAATTATCACTAAGGCAAAGCTAAATAAATACTTTCTCTCTAAGCAGGCTGTACCATATATCCTAAGTCAATAACTCTTTTTACCTGAACAAACTTTAGCAATCTTCAACTGTAAAGGACTACTGTTGTTTCTAGGTGCCATAGTCAGTTCTGACTCATAGCGGACCCTGTGCTCAACAAAATGAAACACTGTCTGATCCTGTGCCATTCTCACAATTGTTTTCATACTTGAACCCACTGTGGCTGCCACTGTGCCAATCCATCTAGTTGAAGGTCTTCCTCTTTTTACCACGCACAATGTCCTTCCATTTTACCATCCGTCATGTCCTTCTCCAGGAATTAAGTCCCTCCTGATATCATGTCCCAAGTATAAGAGACAACTCTCACCAGCCTGGCTGCTATGGAGCTCTGTAGCTGTACTTCTTACAACACAAATTTATTTGCTCTCCTGGCAGTCCGTGGTAGTTTTAATATTCTTCTTTAACTCGATAATTCAAATGCATCGATTCTTCTATGATCTTCCTTACTCATTGTATTAACTTTCACATGCTTATGAGGTGACTGAAAGCACTTGAGTCAAGTGTGCACCTTAGTCCTCAAACTGGCATTGCTCTTGAGATCTTTCGCAGTAATTATGAAGAATATAGTGATTTATAATCAAAGACTTTTCTTTGATTATAAATTTAGATAAGCGTGTGGCAATTTATTTTAAATGACTAGAAATGACCAAGATCTGCATACACTTCTTTTTTAAAGCTCACTCCTATTGTGCTGATTCCAACTTAGAGACCTGATACAGGATTTCTGAGACTATAAATCTCTGCAGGAACAACCAACCTTATCTTTCTCTCAATCTATGTAAGTACAAAACCCAATTTGGATTAGTTCAATGCATCATTTACTATGATTTAAATTTTACTTCTTGTTGCAAGTCAGCATTAAAAGAGGTACTAAGTCCTGGTGTGGAGTTGTGGGTTAATGCGATGGACTACAAAATCAGTTTGAACAGCAAGGTCAGTGGTTCAAGCTCACCAGCTGCCCCTTGGGAACCCTATACAGTGTCGCTACGGGTCGGAACCAACTTGATGGCACGTAACAACAAGTCTTAGAAACAGGAAACTGCTGTTCAGAACCCTATTTTCTACTAATAGAAACGAAAGGGAAATACCTTCTTCCACAACTCTAGAGACTCAAAAAGATTTACTAGACTGGGGAAGAGGGAGAAATAGGGGAGAAGTCATTGCTCAAAGCAAATTTTAAGTCCAGAAAAACAAAATTACATTCACTAGTATTCACCAGCCACTCCTCGGAAACCCTATACGAGGTCACTATGAGTCGAAACCGATTCGATGGCACTTAACAATAACCAACAACAGTAAGAAAACAGGGGAATGAGGACGCACCATAGGATAAGCACTGGACTGTGAGCCATAAGGTCAGTGGCTCAAACCCACTAGTGACTCCAAGGCAGAAAGGGAGGCTTTCTGCTCCCAAAAAGACTTACAACTCTGGGAACGTTACAGTGTTGCTAACAGTCAGAACTGACTTAACGGGACTGAACAACTACAGTAAGTAAATAAGTTATAGAGACCCAGGTTCAATCCCCAGCTAATGAACCTCAAGTACAGTCACCATTTGTTTGTCAGTGGAGGTTAGTATGTTGCTGTATTGCTAAGTAGGTTTCAGTGGAGCTTCCAGATTAAGACAGAAGGACTGTACATACACATTTGCAAAATACTTACTGAATAAAAGCCTAATAATACAGGCAATGAAGGAGTCCTGCTGTGGCACTATAAGATAATCTGCTGGACTGCAAGGTCATTTGAATAGCAAGGTCAGAAGTTCAAACCCACCAGCCACTCCTTGGAAACCCTATACAAGGCCGGTCAGAACTGGCTCAATGGCACTTTACAACGACAAACAAAAACCAGACAATAAAACAAGGTACAGTACTCAGATCATGGTTCAGAATAGTCTATTCAAAATTTCTGATTTAGGTAGGAAAAATAAACAACTGAGTATGAACAACAAAGAAGGGTTGTAATTCCTCATTCTTATGGACAATCGTAGTTCCAACAAATCTGTAGTCTGATGAACCAAACAGGAGTAAAAATTACTAAATCGATCTCAATGCCCAACTCCTTTTTCTACTTTTTGTGAACTGAGTGAAGGTTTACAGACAAGATCATCAGTTTTACTTTCAGCCAATCACACACTTTGTTTCATCTCAGTGACTGCAGTCTCCTCCATGAAACAGTCACCCCCCACCCCCCATGGTTCCTATTCCCATGCAACCCTCCTGTCCAACTTTGTCCTCAGGTAAATGTTGACTTTTTCATCTTGAATGACTGACCATTCCATGGTGAGCATACCTTACTATATTGTATCTGGAATCCTGGTGTGGCACTGGGAGTTAATGCGCTGGACCGGGAGTGTATAGGGTTTCGGAGGAGCAACTGGTGAGTTTGAACCGCCAACCTTATGATAAGTAGTCCAGTACTTACCCAAAACAGCACCACACCACTACTCCTGTCCATATAACACTATAAACCATATCCAAACCCCAATGGTATCAAGTGGATCCTATTCAAACTCACAGCCCCTCTATATAAGAGTTCTGAGACAATAAACTTTATGCAAACAGACCACCTCATATTTCTCCTGTGAAGCAGCTGGTGGGTTTTACCTTGTGGTTAGCAGCCCAATATGCCTAAACAACAGTGCCACCAGGGCTCCTTAAACTATATACGAAATAATCATACTTTTTTGTTAATGCAAGCTTGATTTTTATATTAATTTAACCTACATAAAACTGACAAAATAGCTATCTTAGAAAGGGATTGTAAAACCATCTGAAATACATACAAATTGTTCATCATGGCCAAGATTCAGGATACACGCTTCTGTATATTTCTCAAACTAGTAATCTATCCAATCTTTCTAGAGAACAGTTTACTATATTCACCAAGAGCCTGAATACTGTAACCCAGACACTTGAAAATAATCATGGATAATATTTATTCTTTTGCATGAGGAATAACAAATATAGGAGAATATTGTAGTCATGAAAACAATGAAGAATATGTGTTTTCTAAATCCCCATTTAGTGGAGGAAAAGATTACAGAACAAGAAAGCTGCATCTTTCTCCTATAGAGTGGCTGGCTGTCTCATATTGCTGACCCTGTGACTCACAGTCCAGTGCTTATCATCTGGGGCTATTACACTCCCGGTCAGGTAGGAATTCTTTTGTATGTGTGACACATAACAACCACCACCACTATATATATATAATGTTATTATGTGCTGTGGAGTCAGTTCTGACCCACAGTGACCCTGAACAGGGTTTCTGAAGCTGTAAATCTGTATGGGAGCAGAAAGCCTCATCTTTCTCCCGCGGAGCAGCTGGTAGTCTCAAACTGCTGACCCTGAAAGGTTAGCAGCCTGATTCACAACCACTACGCTACCAGAGCTACACACACACACACGTATATATGAATAATAATAATATAAATATATATGGGTATTGTTAAGTGCGTTCGAGTCGGTAGCATAGTGGATTACAAGCTAGGCTGCTAACCAAAAGGTCAGTAGTTTGGATCTACCAGCATTTAACCACCCATTCCCTTCTTGAAAATTTTCTTCTTATAATCAGTGAAACTACATTATCCTATTGCTTCTGTTTAAAATACAACTTACTGATCTCTTTTCACAGAGCTTTTGTGGTTGTTGTTAGTTTCCATGCTGTGTATTTTGACTCACTGTGGACCCCACATGAAGAGAACTGCCACCATGTGTTTTAAATTTTCCTTGTCTTCAGCTATCTCTGTGCAAACTTCATTGTATTCTGTCTCACTTTGTACTCAATCCCAATTCTTTATCATTAAACCTGACCATCTGCTGAGCTTCAGACATAATCTATCACTTCAAGCCTCAGAAACTTTATACAGGGTTGCTATGAGTCAGAACTGACTCCACAGCACACCACCACCACACCACCACCAAACCCAACTTGGAACTCACTCGATGGCGCACAACCATCGCCACCACCAAATCCAACCTGACATCTTCTCTACTCTAGCTCTGTTTTTACTGACATTAAAACGTTATCATTGCCAACATTTAACTCAGTCTAAAAATGTTATGCTGTCCTTTGTGTCCCTCCCTCCCCACCGCCAAATGTCAAATATCCTTTGCTTGAGTTTTTCAAATCTGCAGCTTCTTTTTCATTCCTATTTCAGGCCAAGTTCAGACTCTCTTTGCTTTAAATCTAGGCACACATATAGTCATCCTAACTGGTCAGCATCTAGGTTTCCCCTCCTTTAATTTATCTTACACAGCATCCCAAACCAATCTTTCAGATTTTACCATTCTGCTTTACTACTTCGAAAGCCTTTATACTTCCCTTATGATAAAATACAAAATTTCATGCCTTTTGCAATCTTGCCCAGGTGTCTTCAGAAAACCCAAGAACCTTCTAACTGCACCCAAGAAACCATAAAAAGTAAGGGGAGGAGGGGAGTATACTTCTTACTCTAGCCAAAATCAGCGCAGTACCAGAACCAAGAAAAATAGTGTTTCCCAAATTTATCTGAATATATCATGAATTAAACCAGGAGCCAAGACTGCTGGGCCCCCTTCCACTGTACATTCTGATTTGATAGGTATGAGCAGGAGATCAGCAATATGTACTTTAAGATATTTTACCACACTTGTGGTGAAGCTTTA
Organism: Chrysochloris asiatica; assembly: GCF_000296735.1. Taxonomy (NCBI): domain Eukaryota; kingdom Metazoa; phylum Chordata; class Mammalia; order Afrosoricida; family Chrysochloridae; genus Chrysochloris; species Chrysochloris asiatica. Next base: position 2,301,958 of record NW_006408763.1, on the reverse strand, counting down.
GGTTCCCATTTAGCAGCAGCCGCACCCCGCCCCCCCCCCCCACACACACACACAATCTATTAGTATTGTCATCTCCATTCTGGTTGTTCTTTTTCCATTAATCTAGCTACCATGTTCCCCCCTTACCTTCTCATCGTTGACCTAGGGTAAATATTGACAGCTTGGTCACGTTTAGATGATTTTTTAGAGAAGCACAGCACTTATAGGTGATATTTTATGAGCCACTCATCTTTTGGCTGATGGGTGACCACGGGGAGTAGTTTGAATTCTAAGTTTAAAGGCTATCCCAGGGTGAGTGTCTTGGGGGTCCTTCTAATCTCTACTAGTCCAGAAAGTCTAGCCTTTTTTAGGAATTTGAATTTTGTTCTACATTTTTCTCCCATTCTATCCAGAACCATCTATCCATACTGCCTCTAGTCAGAACAGTTGGTGGTGGTAGCTAGACACCATCTTGATCTGGTCTCAAGACAGGGGAGTCCATGGTTCATTTAGATTGTTAGTCCAATCAACTCACTTCTTCTCTGAGCTTTGGGTTTCCTCTTTCTCTTTCACTTCAGATGTGTAGAGAGCAATAACTGTATCTTAGCTGGCAACTTGCAAGCTTTTAAGACCCTACATGCTACTCCTCAAACTAGGGTGCAGAACATTATCTTTATGAACTATGCTATGCCAATTGACCAAATTGACCCACAAGATTAAGGCCCTAATCCCTCAAAACCCATGAGGTGTTTGGCTATGTTTAGGAATTGTCTGTAACTATGCTCCCTAGTCATGTACTCTATTTTATATGTGAATATATATGCAGCACACACTAACATGTCTATATTATCTTATCTATATTACAGAAATACCTAAACATTGTTGCTGTTGTTATCACTGAGTGCCGCTGAGTCGGTTCTGACCCATAGCGACCCTGTATATGGTTTCCAAGGAGCGACTGGTGAGCTTGAACCGCACACCTTGCACTTCAAACCAACTTTGCAGTCCAGCGCCCACAGCGCCACACCACGACTCCCGCCTAAACATGCACATACACATATTCACACGTTTACCTCTACAGGGTAGGTATGAATCAGAACCACCACCATAGATCAGCATACATATCTCCCAATGTAACCACACACACATTTTCTGGTTTGGGTTGCTATTATTGCTGTTGCAAAATTGTGTATGTTGTGGCTTTTACCAAAATTGTCCCTAATTCTTATTTACTTTTCAGTGTCTTCTCGTACCTCGGTGGTCAGGCTATGCTGACTTCATTCACCCTTTACCACCACAAAAACTACCAAGAGTTTAGTATCTAGAAGGAGTCCTGGTGTAGTACTGTAGGATAAGCACAGGACTGCTAATCATAAGATTGGTGGTTCAAACCCAACAGTCATGTCTCAGAAACTCTATACAAATTTAGAACTGACTTCATGGCACTTAAAAATTTATCTAGAAAGTGAGTATAATCTGTATTTTTAAGAAACACTACTCGACAGCACTTAACAGCAGCAACAAACTCATCTTCTGAAAAGTTTGTGGAAACACAACCTAGATCTTGCAAATCATCTATATTTTTTTGACTACACCAAGCTAATCTTCCAACTACTGTCCATATATAAATATTCTGCTTGACATAGAAAGCCTTATTGTCTCAGTCATACCTTGTTCAGTGGTTACATCATTCTTCCACACCATTCTAACCCACAAACTTACCTATTCCTTGTTATTTTAAGCTGTTGAAAAATCTTTTGACAGAATCAATGCCTTCCAAATAACTCCAATAATAAATTACTATTGTAGATTTATTCCACTTGTCTTAAGAATCCTTCTAAGGCACCAATATTGCCTTTAATCACATAGAAACAATAAAAAAATCTTGTAAGGATAAAATATTTTAAAAATAAAAATTTCTGTTTTAGTCTGACAGAAATAAAATGCCTTAAATACTAGTTATTCAGAAAAAAAATTCTTTTTTAAACACTGGACCGTCAGTACTCTCTATATTTTAGCATCACTGGGAGCATTCTAATTATGAATGATACTTGGGTGGAATAGAAAAAACTGCATATAAGTTTTTTGTTTCATTTTGTTTTTTCATCCACCCAGAGCCTAGATTAGGTTCTTCTATTGTCCCACATTTCCCACAAAATCAGAGTCTCATTCCATAACAGCTTCAGTTTCTCAGAGAGTTCCAATTTAAATCTTACTCTAGAATCTACAGTTGCTGATGAAGAAAATGCTACACTATAAATTCACCAATGAATCAGAAAAATAGGTTAAGTTAATCTACATAGCAGGAAAGCCAAAGACAAGGCCTACAAAACTATTAGGCCATTCCACTTTCACACAAAGTGAAGCTCCCCAGAGACATTCAAGAGTAAATTTGATTTTATATTTGGCTTCTAAAAATAATCAAATAATTGGTCTAATATGGATTATAACGGCTCTTTAATTTCTCCTGTCTTAAACTAGCCTTTAATTACTTCAGAAAATAACAACCTTAAATATCTCAAAGAACTTATGATATTAAATGTGTACGATTTAAATGATTAATTCAGAACCTTAATAGTTGAAGAGGAGGCACTGATGTGACTTTTCACCTGTTTTTTAAAGCTGTCATTTATTGTATTGTGTTTATTACTATAATTTTTTTACTCATCAATAAGTAAAGTATACTTGTTCACCTTTCACTTTCTAACTCAATGACCAGAAGGACGAAGAAATAAAAATCCGTAAATTCACATGTAAGGAAACCATAAAAGTACTAGGCTCTTTTGCTTTCTTTAACTGTGACTAAAACAATTTTCTACTGCCTCAAATATTAACTGAATCTTAAATTCATCCTTTTTTCATATTTTATGTAATTATTTTAAAAAGAAAAATGTGAGTTACTGCAATTAGCCTTACGTAATGCTTTTAGAAATGTATCACCAATTCTGCTAACAAGCCTGCTCGAGAAGGAAGTAACGTTGGTAGAGACTTATAAAGCTTGAACATATCCAGAAAAAAGAAAATGCTTTGTGGGATAGCTATTATTAATTATTTAAAAACATCTTCAATAATTTTAAAAATAAGTGAAATGGCCAGATATACAGCCTACTGCTTTTTTTTTTTTTTAGTGGCACATAGATCCATTAAAATAAGAATTTTTTTAGAACATTTATTAGTCAACATTTTACCGCTTGCAGGCTTTAAATTCTTACACAATGACCCACTGAGACTTGAAAGAACCTGGGGCTTTTAAGGGGGAGGAAAGGAGAGCATGGTCACTGATTGGTTATTACAAGGTTAGCGACTTAAATACACACTTGCACATTTAAAGCTGTGTGTACATTTTAATGATTTCAAGATAAATGAAAATGTTAACTAATTAAAAGGCATTTGGCAACCAATTTATAAGTTCAGGTCAGATTTCCAAAGAAGAAAATAAGCTTATTGCAAAATGCAGTATGTTGCTACCTACAAACCTTTGGCTAGAATTTCAACTACAGAGTCAGCTTTTTTTTTTTTTTCATAGTCTCAGGAAAATTATGTCATTACGAAATACGAAAATAGCTATGTAGATTTCGAACACCAAAGTGAACAACACATGCAATACATTAGAATTATACTTCTTACAATGTATAAGATTAAAGAGCTGAATCTCAACTGCAAAGACTAAATCAAGTGCCAGTAAAACAGACCAGCAACATGCCATTTTCTAGCAGTCATATGTGAAAACACAGATGAAATTAAATCTAAGTCCTTAGACTTACACACTTCATTTTCCATCTAAATACATCTAAATTGTGAAGTTTATTCACATAAATATATTACTGATACAATTAAAACACAGAAAACAGTATTTAAAAGCAGATATACCCTTGTCCTTCCAATTTTTCTTCTGACCGTCCATCTCTTGTCACGATCTGCCCTCCAGGTGCAATGATCAATTAGGCATACCAACAGCAAAGCTGTAACTGCAGAAACCTACTCCCTGAGACATGAAATATCCATTTCCTCGACTGAAGCCTGCAGTCTCCTCTGCTGCACAACTGCAGCAGGACTCAAGTCACCTGACGTTTTCTGGGTGTGGAAGTCTGACGCAGTGCAATCTGTATCTAGGCTACTAATTCTCAGGCATGTCTGCCTTCATTCTATCTGTTTATAGTTCTGGTGGTTTGCTTGTTGCTCATACCAAATGGAGATGCATTTGCAGGGAGAGAGGCAGATTACCAAAAGAAAGGGAGAGAAGGTTGTTCTTTCACAGAATGTATTTGAAATGCACTAACAGCCATGTGTATTTTTGGTGGGTGTTTTGTTGTTGTTGCTGTTTCTGACAGGTGGTTGATTATACTGTTGGTTTCTAGTTTCACTCAAAACTCTAAAAGCAAAGGGTGCTCGATAAGATAAAAGGCTGATCCAAAGGAGGGTAATAGTTTACATTTCAAGCCTGGGAAATGCTAAGTTCTCTTCTTACTTTCTCCTCTATGGTTATTAAGGCTTTAAGTAGTCAGCATTTTGCACCCAAATGGAGATGATGAGAGGAGAATCACAAAGTCAGATTATTGGTGTTTACAGGATATATGCTACTGACATACAAAAAAGTTTTACTCAATTTCAGCAATCTCATCTTTCTACTATATTTTTTCCTTTAAAAAACTTCATTAATTTCTTACCTAATTTATGAAAATCCTAGAGCCTTATAAATTTCTAAATCATCGCCTGCTCCTACTCAATCTTTCAATAAATATTTATTAGACACCACCACAAGTACTATTAATAGGTCCTTAGCTTGGGGAGAAATATTCAGAGGCTGATTATATCATTTGCTTTGGGAAAACGGCATATGAGCAAACTAAAATTTTACTGATAACTACCAAAAAAAACCAAACAAACAAACTATGCTCAACATTTTAAATATTTTCTTCAACTTTATAGAACTGACTTTCATTACAATGTAGAATATCATCTTTATTAATATTCTACAATGTATTTAAATCTAAGCAAGCAGAAAAAGCAGCAAATATTAAACAATCCAAAATGCTTAGATGTTTAGAAACGTATGTACCTTATGTATAAAAGTACATATTTTTAAGATTGGATAGCACTGAAATAGAGATATTGTCTAGAACTTGCTGCAAAACTGTGTGGGCTGCAAAATCCTTTAATATCAGAAGTGGCTTGAGTGCTGATGACTCATTTCTTTCCCTATCCGCCTCTCTAACTCTTTGAAACATAAATTAAACAAAGCATTTTTAAAGAGTCCAATAGTTTCAACTCAAGAGTTAATATTTAACTCAAAACTTTATACATCTGTCCCTGGCACAATCTGATATTTGCGAGCCCTGTCACCTTGTCACATGTCATGCTGAAAATGCCTATTCACTAAACACTGAACTTCTGAGACAGTATTTTTTTTTTTTTTTTTTAGTAACAAATTCCTTATAACTGAAAGCTAACAAGTACTTTAGTATCTGAATGAAGCACTCACACACAGCACCCAAATACTGTTTCCAAGTCAGAGTGCTACATTTATAGGAGAGAAAAAAGTTTATTCAAACAAGGGTATTTATTATTTCTACTATTCTCATTTTCTGTGGTACTAAGTCTAACATTTGAAAACATAGTCTAAGCGTGGCAGTCCTGGTGTGGCACTGTGGGATACCCACTGGACTGCAAGGTTTTCAGTTCAAACTCACTAGCCACTCCTCAGAAACCTATGGTGTTGTTGTGAAGTGCCGTTGAGTGGATGCCGACCCACAGTGACCCTGTACATGGTTTCCGAGGAGCAACTGGTGAACAGCCAGCCTTGCAGTTCAAATGGCTTTGCAGTCTGGCGCATTAATCCACAGCGCCACACCAGGACTCCCAGAAATCTATACAGGGGTCAATAGGAGAGGGAATGAACAGCACTTAGCAATAACTACTCATCTAAACATACTGAATGGAGTCCTGGTGTGGCGCTGTGGGTTAATGCTCAGACAGCAAAGCCATTTGAACTGCAAGGTCGGCAGTTGAAGCTCACCAGCTGCTCCTCAGAAACTCTATACAGGTTTGGTATGGGCCAGAACCGACTAGACAGCACTTCACAACAAGAACATACTGACTAATTCATGATAGATTTAAAAATCAAAATAAGAGCCCTAAACTTCACAGTAGGAAGTCCTGGTGTGACACCATAGGTTAATCACTGACTGGGCTGCTAACCGAAAGGTCGGCAGTTCAAACTCACCAGTTGCTCCTTGGAAAACCCTATACATAGTTACGGTGTGTTGGAACCAACTCCAGAGCACTTAACAATAACAGAAATTCAGAGTAAGCATTTCTACCTTTGTTATCACTATTGTGAGCCACAGAGTCAAGTCCAAAACATACTGACTGTATATACAACATAGTGGAACTGCTCCGTACGCTTTCCGAGGATGTCATCTTTATGAGGGACTTCTGGTGTGGTGCTGTACGATCAGCACTGGACTGTGAACAAGGTTGGCAGTTCAAACCCACCAGCTGCTGCTTGGAAACCCTATATAGGGTTGATAAAGAGTTGGAACTGATTCGATCTCATTTAACAACAACCTTTATGAAGGCTGTCACACTTTTTCTCACAAAGCAGCTAGTGGGTTTGACCTGTCAACCTTTTTGCAGCTGCGTGCTTAAACACTGTGGTACCAGGACCACTACACCATCTCCACTGTCTGCTGCTGAGTCAACTTCCAGTCAGAGTGACACCACATGGCAGAGTAGAATTGCCTCCAAAGGATTGTCTAGGCTGTAATCTTTATAGGAACAGATCACAAGGTCTTTCTGCCAGAGACAAGGGCTTGGTTCAAACTGCTGATCTTTCAGACAGCAGCTGAGCACTTACCTGATGTGCCACCAGGGAATCTTTCTATCGTATATCCCATTGCCAAACCACCACTATTGAGTGATGACTTAAAAGCCCCGCCCCAACAGGGTTTCCAAGGCCACAGGCTATAAACTTTCCCAGAGCAGATGGTCACATCTTTTGGTAGGTTAAAACCACCAACCGTTCAGTTAGCAGACAAGCACTTAACCACTACTTGATCACGATGAGGGCTCCTTTTCTACCCTGGACATGCTTACTGCTTCTGTGTTCTATCGAGCTGATTCCAACTCACAGTGACCCTGAAATAGGGTTTCCAAGGCTGTGTATCTTTATACGAGCAAACAGTTTCATCTGTCTCCTATGGAGCAATTGGTGGATTTGAATTGCTGACCTAGCGGCTAGCAGCCCAACACATAACCCACTATACTACTACCACCAGGGCTCCTTATGGAACAACATCTAATTCCTTACTTTGTATGGTCTGTGCAATTCAAGTTACTATGTTTAAGGGGAACCACCAAGTCATGGAAATCAATTAGTATTTACTTATTTCTTAGGAAATGTTTAAACTAGAGTTGCTTTAACCTTTGGTAAGCTAAGCATTTTACATTTGGTAAGCTAAGCAAGAAAGTACTTAGTTTGAAATTTTTATATAAATTTGTTCAAGCTGTGAGGTCACATGGACTGTTTGTTGTGAGTACAAAATGAGTTAGTATGTCCAGAAGACCTTAGAATATTACCTGGTCAAAAATGATAAGTGCCGTTGAGTTGGTTCTGCCTCACAGCAACCAACCCTGTGTAGGGTTTCAGAGGAGCATCTGGTGGTTCTGAACCACCACTTATCCAGTGCTTAGCCGATAGTACCACACCAGGGTAAAAGTAGGCCCTATCCTGGTATGGAACCGACTCGATGGCACATAACAACAACCACAACAACAACAACAACAATCCTGGTATGGTGCTGTAGGATCAGCACTGGACTGTGAACCACAAGGTCAGCAGTTCAAACCCACCAACTGCTCCTTGAAAACCTTAGCAAGCTTACAGAAGGCTTGCTAAGAGTTGGAACTGACTCCGCGGCATTTAACAAAAACAACGCTGTGAGTGCTACTCATTTACTATTATTAATGTGATAAAAATAGCCATGAAACTACAAGGAAACAAGGTATGTACGACAATCTAAGAAAGCTCATATAAGCCATTCAGTTTGAGGCAATAATTCACAAACTTCTCTAAACAGACATGTTTCCAATACAATATACAAAACTTATTGTGCTTCTCTCCTATTTCTAGTCTTCTCCAGCTGAAAAAAAATATGTGTATGCATAGTTTTTAAGCTCCTTGATGTTGTTGGGTTCCTAACTCCATATTAAATCTCAGCTTAAGAAAAAAAAATCTTAAAATTGTATCTTTATTTGTTTTCTCTCAAGCATTTAACACATTTTAAGAAAATAAAATCATTTCAAGGACAATTTTCATTTAAAGCAGAGAGATTACAGCTTTCAAATGGAATTGTAATCACTTTGGATAGAAACTCATTTTTCCTTCAAAGCAAATGATATAAAAGCTTCCAAAGGATGAGGCTACAGAAGTCTCCTTCACTTACAAAAAGAAGTAAATAAAAGTACTGTCTGAATTTTAAATCCTGTTGCATACTGTGTATAGGGAGGGGGGCGAGGGAAGGAGGAGTGTCTACTTTTCCTAAACTCAAAATCCGTTATTTCTTAAATAAACTGTTCTGTTTGGCAACTTCCCATTCTTCAATATCCCTACTTCCAAGGCCACTCGCCACTCTCCAAGCATAACAAAAAGCCTCTCTGAGCATGTCTCTAACTCCTTTCCAATGGGTGCCATGAATTAAAATTACCTACTCTTCCTGCCTTTATCTTCTCATATCTCAAATCAAAACTCTTGCTTTCTTAGTGCATTTATCTCAATAATAGGAAAATCATATTAAATCAATTTCTACTAACAAATTTAAAAGTATGCCTTTCTCTTCAACCCTCTCAAAACAGAATGTGTGTGTGTACTCATATACATGTAGAGACTGGTATCTAAATGACAGGATTTCAGACAAAGAGAAAGCTATTTTGATAAGTGACCCTGTATAGGGGTTTCCAAGGTGCAGCTGTTGAGTTTGAATGGCCAATCTCATGGTGAGCAATCCAGTGCTTACAGTACAGCACCACACCATCTGCGCCGGTCTTCTAACATATTACTCCTTTTCCAGTCATTTCTTTTTTCTTTCCTTCCAAATCCCAAAAACCTCAAGCTTTTGTTTTGCTTTGTTTTCTTTACAATGCTTACAGAAGGGGAAAAAGGTGACAGAGAACAGATATTTGGATTGAAAGTGCTACTCTCTAAGTTGCAAACTGATGTATATTATTCATAGCAGCTAAAATTATTTCTACTTTCTTGCAACAGTAGTCTTGAAAAAGAAAAGGAACAATTATAATCAAAGGTAGTTTAAAACTTGTTTTAAAATGGAATTATTCTGAGCTACACAAAGTTATGAAATTAAACATGTCTCATTTCTGAAAAGTACTAAATTAAAAAGGCCTATCATATGCTGTCGACTCGACGGCACTTAACAACAACAACAATGGACTAAATTACAGCAGTAAGTTCAGAATCAAACCTAAAAAGGAGAAACATTAATCCATAAAAATGAGTAACATACGCTAAAAATGGCAACAAATAATAAACATTTTCAATTCTGTAAACAATTTCACATAAATTGCTAAAAATGAATAATAAAATCTATTGGGGGAAAAGTGCTCAACAATGAGAACTAAACAATGCTAACTTCTTAATGTTACAATAGAAAACATTTTGGAAAACATATTCTAAAGATTTCCAAATATTTTAACATTCAGAATTTTGTTAATTATTAGTCATTAGGCTCTGAGTAGATCTTTAATAATACTAAAATATTCCCTGAAGTGCATAGGCTTGAGGAATCCCCAAAGTCATTTCCTAGTGTTTTTATAATCAGTAGTGTGAGTCAAACATTTGTTTGATCCAGAACACGGCATCAAAACTCAAAATTATTAATACTTATTATTTATTACTATGAAATAAGTATCTATAACTCACTAAATGTCTTTCCCCAAATGAATTTATTTGATATGGTCACTTTAAAAACATTCTAGATACCTTGTTTTCTATCTATGACACTAGATGGCACCAACACACAGTCTAAAATTGATTTCCTATCAGCTGCTCCTTGGAAACCCTATATATAGGGTTGCTGTGGGTTGGAAGCTACTCAACGGCACTTAAGAACAATTTACAGAATGCACACTAACAGAGACAGAGCTCTCAATATTCTGACTATTCCACGGGATTGTTGTCTGGCACCGGAGAATCAGGTAAGAGTTCTGGTGTAGCGCTACAGGATCTGCACTGGACTGCAAACCACAAAGTCAGCAGTTCTAACCTACCAGAGCTCCTCCTTGGAAACCTTGTATGAGTGAATCACAATGAGTCAGAACCAACTCAGCGGCACTTACCAACAACATAATGGGATAGAAAAGCAACCCTACAACATCTTCACAGCCAAAAAGGCACGTGGGAATAAATGACCTCCAATCAAAATTTTGGAGTGCTGGTGTGGATCAACACTCCACCACAGGTCTGTTTGAACAGCAAGTCGATGGTTCAAACTTGCCAGCTGCTCCTAGGAAACCCTACAACAATCAGAATCTAAAATCAATTTTAATTAGATCAGAACTAAACACAAAAATGAAACTATACACAATCAGTGAACAAAGTTATAGATTTTTCTAAATGACAATTTAAAATACCCACTAAATGGTGGGGCGCTGTGGGTTAATGCACTGGACTGCAAAGTCGATTTGAACCACAAATTGGCGGTTCAAGCTCACCAGCGGATCCTCGGAAACCTTATACAGGATTGTTATGAGTCGGAACCAACTTGATGGCACTGAACAGCAATGAAGTATGTTAAATGAAAGTAATAGCTTTTAGAAAACTAGGGGGAACCTATTATATGACAAAAGTTAGACTCCTTTACAGATGAAGCAGTCTCACAAAACCCAATTACAAAAAGGTGAACACCTACATTTACAAATGAACATTGGGCATTAACAGGCAATTCATATAAGACATGCAAATGGTCAATAAATATAAGCAACATATTTACATTCACTAGCAATCAAAGATCAAAAGTGCAAGATATTATTTTCAGCTATCAAACTGGTGAGGGTTTAAAAAATTACCAAGTGGAATTTGTCTGGAAGGATACATAAGAAGTAAGTCCTAGTAGGTGACTGGGAAGGAGCATGGGATGGCTAAGCAACAGAGATGGGAAGACTACTGTCACTGTACTTTCAACATTTTTTTCAATTATACTAAACGTTTTAGTATAAATGTTTCAATTATACTAAAAACGTGTTTTCTTACATTATTATAGGGGTAATATTAGTACAACTTTGTGGTGACTAATTTCTGTTGCAAGTCTTAAAAAGGCTCAGACCCACTGATCCAGGACTTCCACTGCTAGTAACTTAGGGTAAGAATAATATTCAGACATGCCAAACATATTTGAATATGAAAGACCACCCACAGAATTATTTATAAATTAAAAATGAGAGCCAATCTACAGGTTCAAAAGCAGAACCAACTGGTTACATTATATACATACCATGAAGCATTAGATATTATTCTCCTACATGCTTTTTAAATGATAAAGAATTTTAAAAAGTCTGTACAATATATATTAACTTTCAAACAGTATAATTATATGTAGGATGATTCCAATTTTACAAAACATTTACTTTTTTCATTACATCATAAAGTACTCATTTGCATAAAACAGACTAGAGGAATATCTTGTAAAACACTGACAAGGATTGTGTATGGACAATATGATTATGGTGGTGCTGGTGTACCATGTAGTAGGTTCCGACTCATTGTGACCCCACAGAGGGTTTACGAAGCTGTAAATCTTTACAGGCACAGAAAGCCTCATCTTTCTCCTACAGAACAGCTGGTAGTTTTGAACTGCTGACCTTGAGAGGTTAGCAGCCTGATTCTAGATGACTTTTTCCCACCATTTCACAAATTTTTACAATGAGTATATATTACTACTTACGGTTGTTTCACGTACTATTGCTATTCTGACTTCACTGATACGTAACATGTCCCTGACAGAATTTTTTACTACTAAAATTACTGAAACTCAGAGAGAGTAACAATTGTGTCCCAGGTTACACAGCTAAATCAATGATAATGCCAGAATTAAAACTCAGTTTTATGATGATTTTTAGAATGAAGTTCTTTCAACCACTCTGTATTTAACAGAAAGATGAGGCTTTCTGCTCCCGTAAAGATTTACAGCATCAGAAACCCTGTACAGGGTCTCTATGAATCGAAACTGACTCCACAGCACAGAACAACAACAACATCTTTTATGATACCTGTTTTGTTATTTGTTTTCTATCTGTTTTAATCCCTACAGTAGCACTTAATGTTCTCACTGACTTTACAATGTCACATTTAAGTAAATGTATACTTCCTTTATTAACAATTAAATTCCAATTTAGTGACACTGTACATTTATCATAGCCTTCTAGGTAAAGATAGTTTATTCAATTTTTGCTAAACATATTAATTTTTCAGGGTACTTAACTCACCCATAGACGCTGTAGGATAACCACTGGACTGCTAAATGCAAGTTCAGTAGTTCTAACCCACCAACCAAGGAGCTCTGGTAGAGTAGTGGTTACGAATCGGGCTGCGAACCTTAAGGTCAGCGGTTCGAAACTACCAGCTGCTCCGCGGGAGAAAGATGAGGCTTTCTACTCCCGTAAAGATTTACACCCTCGGAAACCCTGTACAGGGTCGCTATGGGTCGGAACCGACTCGACGGCACTTAACAACAACAACAACAACCCACCAACCAGCAGCTCCTTGGAAACCCTATACAGGGTCTCTCTTTGAGTCAAAGGCAACTTGAAGGCACCTAACACCTTACAAGCATTCAACAGTAACTGTTCACCATCATATTCAAAATTCATACAATTATCCAAGTGTTCTAAATATGCTCACTAAAGCTACAGCTTAATTGAAGTGCCTATAGTAGCTACAATGCATTGTCACGTACACTATCAAAAGAAAGCTTTTATCCATGAACAAATGTAAAATGTATATATAAACCTGCAACTTAATTTTTAATTCTTTACCTAGATAAATGGATTCTTTTTAAGTGAGTTCTTTATTATACACTTGTTAAGAGCCAGAGAGTCATTTCTGACTCATAGTGGCCCCGTATAGGCTTACCAAGGACCACTCAGTTAGCAGTCCAGTACTTATCCTACAGCATATCACACCTGGACATACATAGTTAATCCCAGATATCATGTAGTTTAAGAATAATGAATAAATAAAGAACTTTTGTGGTTGGTTTATACTTTACTCTTCAATGGTATTAGTAAGTTAGTAAGATACTTTCGACATCCTGATTATGAATTGAAAATACTCTGCAGTAGTGGCAACCCAGCAAGACCAACATGTTAAACAATCACTATCAATACGATCTTAGTGATTTGAACAGACATAATAAATTTTCTTTACCAATGAACTACCAACAACAAACAGAGAGCAACTGTCTACCCCAAGAGGATTATTCACTCTCCACACAGTAGTCACAGAATGCTACACTAGGTCTGACATCCCTTCACATATGGAAGATCACATAAGGAGAATATAATACTGATAATACATACATGCATAAATAGAAAGGGAGAGTCAACTGACAAATGTGGTACGAGTATTCGAGCTTAAAAAAAAACCTAACATTTTGTAATCATCATGGGTGGTAAAGATTGAATAGAGCAAGAATCATTGATGAATACTAAATTTACACAGGCCATTTTGACAGGGAGCAGGATATTTGCATGGTCTTAAAGTGTCACCTCTCATACTGCAAAGAGTGACAAAAAAACCCGACCATAATTATACAAATAAGAAATCAAGGACCACACTGGCCAAATGACCAAAACATTTACCTGACCAATGAGAGACTTTCGGAGAGCAGTAACATACCAGGGGAAAGACACACACAATCTACAGCATTATTTCAACCATGAATCCTTAACTTCAGTCTATTCACTAAGAAATATCTTCAGAAAGGTTAATGTCATAAATGACAAAGGCTGGAAATTTCCCAGACTAAAGGGGTCAAAGGGCATAATTAATTCAATACCTGACCTTGAAGTGAATCTTGTACTAGTGGGAGAAAATATGCAATAGAGGACATGATTAGGTCAACCAATAAATTGGAATACAGATGGCAGAAAACAAAGACATATTTTATCAAAATGAGTTTACGAAGTTGATACCTACACACTGAGGTTACCATTAAGAGAGTATCTCTATCTGAATGAATCTACGTAGAGACCTGGTTTCAGATTATTTGGGCAGGGGGTGGGGAACAGGGGGTGGTGGGGTGGGGTGGTGGTGGTGGCAGGTTAAAAAAAAAAAGGATGCATTTTTATATATCCATATCGAGTTACATAGTTAGTGCTGCAAGATTGGTCCCTCAGATTCAAAGAACGTAATTCAGATTCACAGACTGGGGAGGAGCTGCCTCTTCCAAGTAGAGTTGACCATGGTGACCAAGCTTTTGGGACAGTCATTTGCCAACGGGGCTCAATTCAAAATGAGGAGAAACAGCTGTAAAAATCCATTAATAATCAGAACATAGAATATATGAAGTCTGAACCTAGTAAAACTGGCAGTTGTCAAAAAATGTAATGAATGCAGAAACATTAATATCCTAGGCATTAGTGAGCTGAAGGAATCCTGGTGTGGCGCTGTAGGATAAGCACTGGACCTCAAGGTCAGTTTGAGCTGCAAGGGCGGTTAATGAAACTTACCAGCTGATCCTCAGAACCCCTACACATGATTGAGTCAGAAAGGACTGGACAGCACTTAAGAACAGTGAGCTGTAATGGACTGGTAGCGGCCATTTTGAATCAATTATACCAGGTTCAACCAATCATTTTGGTTCAACATACCAGGAATGACATATTCAAAATAGCTGTTACATGAAACACCTGAGTGGCCCATCTAATAGGCAAATACTAGGATTAAGTCTTGAGAGAGTGTGTTAGGGTGAAGAGTGGAGAGACAGACTTTACAGTCTCACAGTGCTACTTATTCGTGGTCTTCACCTACATACACCATCATCACCATGGTCCTTTACGTTCTACTGTTCCCACCGAAACCCTTTTACTGTCCTGTTTGAACCTCTCCAGTCCACACCAAGCCAGGCGCACTAATCCTCAAACCTCATTACTGAACATTCCTTCCATCACTTGCCCCCTTCACTAAAATCTGGCTCCTTCCTGCTATCTCTGTGGAAATCTCAAAATGGAGGCTGCTCACTCTCCTATATGTTACATACCTCAGAAATGGAAGTGAGGCCAAAGTCCGTCTAGTTATTTCCAGACTATTATTTCACAGTCCTTGGGCAAGTCTTGGCTATTCAGCCAGTTCATTCTCTATCCTTCTTTAATGTTTCCATCTACCATCCTGCCAGTTGCCTTACTGTTACTTTACTGAAAACTGGTAACCTGGATTCTCCTGTTCCTCTCCATCCTCAAGGCTTGCCATCGTCAATGTCTACACGGCATCTTAGTCTCCTAGTTCTCTGGCTTCACCTCTAGCAAATTTCACCTCACTCCACTTCAGCTGCCTTCCCTTACACCCCAGGACCATACTCCAGACATAATATCAAGTTAAACGTCTTACTCTTCTTAAATTCTAAATTCGACATCATACACACAAAAAATCATTCGTAATCTTACTCTAACCACATTCCTGTTATCCTCAACTCCCTTTACTCACAGTACTCCTACTGGGCTCATCTAGAAAAATCCAATCTTGAATAAATACAACCATGCACTTTCTCTGAACCCCGTTCCTAGGCTTTGAGTACAAAGAAAAGTCACCTTACCACACAGACCATAGACATGGACTGGGTTCTTACTATAATGTCTTTGTTTCCCCGAGACAGAAGGTATTTTAGTCCTCTCCCCTTCAAGCTCTGACCTAACACACTGCTTTAAAAAGAAACAAAGGCCAAACAATTTCCTCAACTTCCAGCCACAAAAGCCCAGCAGCCTCAACACCTTTCTTTTCCATTCACTACAATCAAAGCTGTATCCTTCCTCCTTTCTAAGGGTAATTCCTCCATGAACTCTGGATCTCATCCCATCACCTCATGGTTCTACTGGTGGTGGTAAAGTACCATGGAGTCAGTTTCCAAGGCTATAAATCTTCACCGGAGCAGAAAGTCTCATCTTTCTCCCATGGAACAGCCGGTAGTTTCGAACTGCTGACCTTGCGGTTCACAGCCCTGTTAGTAACCACTATGCCACTGCATGGTTCTACTTGCTGTTGTTGTTAAGTGCCGTTGAGTCGGTTCCGACCCATAGCGACCCTGTACAGGGTTTCCGAGGGTGTAAATCTTTACAGGAGTAGAAAGCCTCATCTTACTCCCGCGGAGCGACTGGTAGTTTCGAACCGCTGACCTTAAGGTTCGCAGCCCGATTCTACTAGCACCTTTAAATTAGACTTCTGCTCCCATATTAAAAAAAAAAAAAAAAGTTCTCTTAGAAACCCCTGCTTTCTCTACAAGGTTCTCAGTTAAATTTCTAAGGGTTCGCAACATTTCGTGTCCATTTTTAAGCCCTATTCATTGCTCAATCCTACCCCTGCCCACTCTCCCCTCGTTGTTAAGTGTCCTCAAATCTGTTCTGACTCCCAGGGGCGCTGTACAGGGTTTCTGAGGAGTAGCTGGTGGCTTTGAGCCACCATCGTTGTGATTAACAGTCCAGTGCTGATCCTAGAGCACCACAGTAGATGTAAATGATTTTTCACCACCATTAACCAATTCCTTCCTTTGTTGTTGAAAAACTCTCCATCCTTATCTTAACTAACCTCTCTGGTATTTAATAATGTTCACCATTTCTTCCATTCTTAAATCTTTTATTTTGGCACTCCCTAGATGATGTCAGAGGTTTTTAATTACTATCTCCAAGCCTATGACAAATATACACATAAAGTCAAGATCTCTCTGAATAGCTTCATATATATAATATCCATAATCCACGTTATTCTCCACTTTCAGTTTCTTGTACTGCCACCCATGCGTTAGCACATGCCAGGAACCTGGATTCCTAGAGTTAGCTTTGATTCCTCCTCTTACCCTTCACTTTTATACCCACTTCAAAAACCAAGTCCTATGTCTCCATGTTTACCCCACTGCCTCAATGTTCAAAATCTCTTTCTTAAATTACAGCAACAATCTCTAAACCGGTCTCCCTGCCACCAGTGCTACTCATCTGCAATATGTAACTACTCATGTGTGGCGCTACAGGATAAAGCACTGTACTGCAAGGTCGGTTTGCACCACAAGGTCAGCAGTTCAAACTTACCAGCCTCTCCTTGGAAATCTTATACAGGGTCACTATAAGTCAGAAGTGACTTGACAGCAGTTAACAATAACAGAACTATACTGAGTAAATACACAGAACTCAAGGAATTTCCATAGAAAACACAGCTAAATTAGAATGCTAAATAAAAACCTCATGTGCAAATCACCTTAAGCAAAGCAGGTACATGGGAAATGTAGAGTCACAAAGAAAAATGAGATTTAGTACTTTTCAGGAGTTCACAATATATGTAAATTTCCACTTTCAAATTGTCTACTACTCACTTTCAAATTGTCTACCTAACCTTATACCTATCATTGGAAAATAATACATTATATTCAGCATCTTTTCAATGTTACAGAAATCCTTTTATAAATAAAAAATAAAATAATTTCTAATAAAACATCTGAAAATATTTTCCTTTAATACTTCTTGTTCTTCATGCTATCAAGATACACTGATTTTAAAAAATGCAATTTCACTTTTAAAATATTTTTAGTTCCATGGTGCAGTATAAGTCACCAAAGAACAATTAAGAGAAAGAAGAATAGAAAAGCACTAAAATCTTCACCTGAGATTGTGGAAAAGGATTCTTAATCAATGCAACCTATTCCATACTATATAAATGTAACATATTACACAAAACATAGGAAATGGTCCATGATAAGTTAAAAGGTAGTTAGAAATCACTAAACAGTGTATGGGTTGATTACCTGAAGTTTTACTCAGCTCTGCTGAAAATATAGCAGATGGTGATCTGTTCTTTTTTTCTGTATCAGAAGAAATTTTTTTCTCAGCTTCTTTCACAAGAACTTTGGGTTTGACTACACTGCCTATCTCTGGTTGAGTGGCCAAAGCAGAAACAGCTGGAGGCAGTAAGGGTACCTTTGATATATCAGACCTGTCTTTGGCAAATTCATCTGAGACATGGATTTTATCTTCACCTTTAGGCTGTATATTCTTGAGAGAAAGGTCATGGGGTAATTCTGAGCAAGGCAATGACCCAGCTCTATCCTGGACATCAGCAATTTCACTTTTGCACAATCTTTCTAGGTCAGTATACTCTCTTGCCAATTGAGGAGAAAAATCAGTTTTAGAACCGGAAAAGGTAGGGAACTCATCTATAATCTCAATGGGAGATGAATCTGAAAATGTTTCACTTTCTCTTACTTGCATTTCCTTAGAAATAAATAAGCCATCATTTGAATAAACTGTAGTATTGAGCTCCTCCATCTGCAAAGGAATTTTCTCCTTTTTGGTCAATGCTGAACCTTCATCAGGTGCTAATGTATCTTTTGAAGACTCTAAATTGGGCTGAAAAGATTCTAAATATGGCTTTACCCCCTCTTGTGGTGAAGCAGTAAGTTTTCCCTTATTTTCATGCTCTATCATTGGTGCACATGACGTTTCGGTGAGATAGTCTTTCACAAGCACCATAGCTTCATCTTGCTTTTCAGGAACTTCAGGTATCGAATCATCACTAAATAAGTCAACGGGCTCAGAATCAGGTGAGGAATCTTCAACTAGCTCAGAATGATCGGGCACTGGCTGTGCACTTTTTGCGATTTCTGAATAATTAGTAAAATTAGAAGTTGGTTCAGTAGAGAGCTTTGTTCCCTTAATTAAATCACAAGCAATAGATATGTAAGGCGCTTCTGTTTCTTGAGAAGCTGCACTGGGACTTTCAGGCTCTTCGACTTCATCCTTTACTCCAGATGTCTTTTTCAGTGAGACATTCATGGCCTCTTCATATGGTGGGGGATTTTCAGACTCAGGTTTTACATTTTCGTAAGTCACTGAATGAGGAGCTTCTAATGGTGATGAACTGAGCTGGACTGCACAAGTCCCAGCACCAGAAACTATAGAACTTAATGGTGCTTCCATAACAATGTCAGGCAAAACAGGAGAAGGAGTAGCTTCAGCTTCCTCAAACGACGGGCAAAGCTGTGTTGCAGGGTACAGTGACTCCTGTACAGCTTCTGATGTCTGGACCAAGTCCATTTTTGTTTCATAAGCAATTTTTGTACTCGTAGCTTCATTCAGTTCACTTTCACATGCTTCCTGTACTAAATCTGGGGTTAGACCTTCAGGCATATTTGTCACTGCTTCTTCTGTCACCTTTGACAAGTTATCTGTTGTGACATAGTCTGTCTCAGAATCCTGAGTTGCTACAAAGAAAGGATTCGACGTTTTGATGTTAGTGTTCTTTGCTGTCACAATTTGGGCCTTTTTTTCTTCTATTTTCTTTTCATCTGTCTTATTTTCTAAAGTGTTATCTTCTGACAAAGGAAACACATTTATTGCAGTGCTCTTGGTTGCTGCTGGGTTAAAAGGAGCACATGTGATATATGCCTCTGAGCCACCTTTAATAGCTTCAGGTGTACTGGGGAAAGAAGCATCATCATTACTGCTTTCACTGTCTTTTTCATGATTTATTTGTTCAAGGCTATCTGTAAAATATTTCTTAGTCATTTTACTTTCCATCTTGCTCTCTCTCTTATTCCCAGAAGCCACCAAACCACTATCTTCATTACAAGTATCTTTTACTTCCCACACTCGCTCAAATGGTTTGAAATCTGCATATTCTTCCCTCATAGGAGTTCCCTGAAATCCTACTGAAATTCCTTTTTCATCACTATCCTTTGTATTATCTGGAGAAAGAACTCTGTCCTCTTTAACTGATTCAGTGATAGCTCCAGGTAGCTCTTGTTGATTATGAAGGATGTTATTACTAACTAAATTCTCTTCTTCATCTTTATTCTTCACAATTACTTCTGCCCTTGGGTCTGTTACTTTGATGGCAGACTCTGCTTTTGGAGAGCCACTAAATGATGATCCCATCTGTGAATATTCCAATTCTGAAAACTCTGTTAAATCTCTATCTAAAAATGGGTTTTTTGACTTCTCTAACAACTCTTTAGAAGCTGCATTTGAAGTTTCTTGAAGTGTTTCTTTGGTGGGTATTACTGTTGATAAATTATCAAGATATTCGTGTTCTTTAAAAGAAGCAGCTGAGAGAGGAGACAGAGAAGGAAGAGAAGCAGCAGTTTCAAGCAGAACAGATGGGAAATCCTCTTGGCCAGCCGAAACAGTGTTACCTGGCTGCTCCTTCAAGTCCATACATTTTTCTGTGACCATGGACAGAAAGGAAAGTTAGAGAATGCCAGTTTTCTCAGAGTTAATGCAAGTTTTATGACAGACTTAAAACTATGTTAGTAAAGACTTAGTGTTAACTAACATGAAATGTTAACAACTTAATAAACAACACTTAAGTAGATCGAAATCATTACTGAAAGAACCCTAAGCTGTTGTCAATAAGCATGCACATGGCTACAGAGGCAATTACATGCTATGCAAACACATGTATCAAGTCTTTGAGAAAGCCTCATGACTGAGTGTATAATTTAACTAGTTTTGGAGGAAGAATAGTCTAACGTGTAGAGAAGAAGAGATTATATAATTAAGTGCCATAAACTGGCATGCATTTACATGGAAAGCCTTTCAATTATGAGTAAACTATTCGAGACAAGAAATGGTCATCCTTTAAATGTATATCAAGAGTTCAAGAATTCCTTATATAATTCCAATTGTTATTTAGCTTGTGCCCATCTCTCCCTTGGACATAGCATATAAAATGTAAATTTCAAGTTCTGCAGGTGACAAACATTCTTGGAACTATGCTAATTTTTTTTTAGTAAATGCAAACTACTCTGCACAGAGCTAAGGACACACTAAAGAGTTAAAGTGCGAATACAGAGGATAAAAAGGCCAGCAGAAAAGAACTTGCCTGCAGAGGAGTGCATCACAGGCTCAGATGCAGCAGGAAGAGCAAAGAGTGTCTCATCTGAAAAACAAATAGAATATAACCTCAGCAGAAATCAAGACAAAGTTGGAAGGAGACTAAAGAGGAGGAGCAAGCAAGGGTTCAGTATGTAACAAGTTAACATAAAACTTTATCTACAGAGAAAAAGCCAAGAGGTAAAGAAAGTTAGAAAAAGTAGTATCATTAATTCAGATTAAATCATATTATAAAATTGATTAAATGCTATCTGTTGTTGTTAAGTGTCGTCGAGTCGGTTCCAATCCACAACGACCCTGTATAGGGTTTCCGAAGAGCAACTAGTGAGCTTGAACCATCGACCTTACGGTTCAAACTTACTACGCAGTCCAGCACATTAACCAACAGCGCAACACCAGCACAGAGTTTATCATTTATCAGAAGGCAGCAACGCATTTACGTTAAAGAATTTTCATTAACCAAAGTGGCTCTAATATACAACTCTCTTTATTTAACATATTATACCAAAGCTTTTTATTCATGAGTTCAAATAGGTAGAATTGTCTAATCCTAGAGTCCTGGTATAGTGCTGTGGGTTAATGCACTGGACAGCAAAGTCAGTTTGAATCTCAAGGTCGGTGGTTCAAGCTCCACAGCTGCTCCTCTGAAATCCTACACAGGGCCGCTATGGGTCAGAACCGACTTAACGAAAATCAACAACATGCATCTGAATAAAATTAATAATGACCTTTTAACCCTTTTTTTAACTGGCATACATTTAACTCACAAGAAAACTTTCTGAGAATGTTTTAACCTTTCTCTTACAGCTAAGGTTTTCTCTCTAAAGAAAATGATTCTAACAGTCATTTTACACTGTTCTTTGAAGTTTATGGTTATCCAAATGCCAGAGTCCAAACTACAAAGAAAATACTAATCATCATGAAGAACATACTTATTTTTTGTACTTAAAGTTAACATTGACTTAAGGCCTCTTGTTATTCTAAGTGCTTTATATTATATGCAGGCTCTCATTTTTTTTCTTACAATCCTATAGTTAACAATGTTCTTGTTAATACACTTTAACAGATTAAAAAAAAAAAAAAAATCCAACTGAGTCACAGAGACATTAATTCATTCAGAGATAACATTCACTCAAAACAACACGCAGAGCGGTCCAGCCCCTGCTGTGGAACTCAGGACTTCTACTTGCCCTTTAATACGATGTAGATTTGTAGACTTGCCCTCACTTTGAAACTTTCTATTCCTCAACTCAAATTCATCACAATCACCACTCCACTCGCTGCACATGCAGCTTTTAAATCTTTCGGAGGGCTTCCAGGTGAAACCAGAAATAACTCGCTGCCATCCAGTCAATCTGATTCACAGTGACCCTATGGGGTCTCATCTTTCTTCCTTGAAGCAGCTGGTGGGTTTGGACCACCAATCTTTTCATTAGCGGTCCAACTCCTAGCCCACAGCACTACCTGGGCTCTAAAACCTTATATAACTTGTGTTGGAGTCCTGGTATGGCACTGTGGGATAAGCACTGTACTGCTAACCACAAGGTCAGTGGTTCAAACCCACTTGCTACTCTCTTCAGAAACCCTCTACAGGGTCACTATGAGTTGGAACCAACTAAACAGCACTTAACAACAATAACAAATACTTGTTTAGGCTTACCTAACAATTCTTAAAGACACAACTAGGTATGGCGCTCACTCAGAACCCGGATACTACTCGTATACACAAATGGTACAGGGTAGCATACACAGTCAATAGTTTTAATCAACCAGCTGCTCCAAGGGAGAAAGATGAGGCTTTCTGCTCCCATAAAGATTAACAGCTTCAGAGACCCTACATAGGGTGTAAGCCGGAACCAACTCCTCGGCACATACCCATCATCACCACCACCATCACCAAGTGGGTCTCTCGGGCAATTTAATTCCAGAGTCCATTTCTTAATTATGATAGGCTATATACTGGTATATTAACTTTGTGCAATATAATTTTACATCTGATGATGCTAAGCAACTATGGTTTAAGGTAAAGAAAAGTCGCTGTCAAAAGACAATCTGATGCCTGACCCTTAAACGTGCCATGTGTCTTTACTCTCATGTCAAGAATCACTGCACTAATAGGAATTGTTACCTTTTTTTGCCCTGCCCACCATGTAAATCAACTGTCTAGGGATACTAGTCTCGCTCATATGATCCAAGAGTATATAGATAAAGGTTTACAAAACAGACTAAATGCTTTAGAGAAAGGAAGATCGCTTAAGGGAAATAAGACCCAATATATCCAGATTACACTCCCAGCTAAGGTTATTCATGGTATAAATAGATTTGTGTTATCTTTCAGTAATCCAGAACTTGATTGGAACTTAATCCAACAGCATTTTAGGAGGTTGTGGAATAATATCCACTTGTCTGTGGATATTCATCAGCTACATGCTCAAATTTATGATATAAGTAATTCTCAAAGTGAGCACTGAGAGGCTATTAATTTGCTACCCCTGCTAGAGAGTAAGATCCCCTAAGAACTTGATTGAACCTCAGCATAGTGATCCTGCTTGGTCACCTTAGAGCAGGTGGTGGGCTGGCAACGTCTTGCGTATGGGGTCCCCAGCCGAACTCCTCCCTCCCTGCCTTCCTCGGATGGCGGCTGTTTATGCTGGACGTGTGGCCACAGACGGGTAAGGATCACGTGGAACCTCGGCAACCTAAGACAGAGCCATTGCCATGCTGCAATGAGTTTCGATGACGGGTAAGACTGAGGAATTCACACTGACCGCCTAAGACAAACAATAAATAAGGGGGAATCTGATGCAGACAGTGTAGACCCGGTCAGGAGATCAAGACCCTGTGGGCCCAAGCGTTGTTGACCGTCCAAACCATAGGCTCTGAGGATCAGACTTTAGCTACCTAGTAGACATAGCAAACTGTCCCTCATCTGATTATTCAGTAATGCTTGTTAGTAATCTCATACATGAGCCCTGGATATCCACAGACAAATGTAAAAACCTTCCCTAAAAGCCGAGACTGTAAATTCCAAAAAGGCAAGTTCTCCCCTACCCCCCACCCCCCCAAAAAAAGCTAAAGAGAATAGAGAGAAACACTGTTAACTGATGATATATGGAGGGGATAATAATCAGTGTAATGAAACAAGCTATATGAATGGTTGAATGTGAAACTGATGATGTGCCCTGTAAACTTTCACTCAATCCAAAATAAAAACATTTAATTAAAAAAAAAAAAAAAAAAAAAAAAAAGACAATCTGAAATAGCCTGAGGGATAGCAGAAAAGTGTTACATTAACAGAGCCTCACCCACTGCAACTGGGTTGACTGGAACTCATAGGACCCAATAGAGGACAGAGCTGAACTGTGCCTTTGGGTTTCTGAGACAATCTTTATGGGATATGTAAATCTTTATGGGAGAAGACAACCTCAACTTTCTCCCACAAAGTGGGAGCCTGATACTTAATTCACATAACCACCAGGACTCCTTCGTTAATGAAGGTGGTGGTGGTGGTTGTTAGGTGCCATCGAGTCGGTACCGACTCATAGCGAATTTATGCACAGCAGAACGAAACACTGCCCGATCCTGGGCCGTGTAAAGCGCTATCAAGTCAGTTACGACTCATAGCAACCTTATGCACAACAGAACAAAACCCTGCCAGGACCTCCTGCGCCATCCTCACACTCCTTGTTAGTCTGAGCCTATTGTTGCTGCTAACTGTGCCAATCCATCTAGTTGGAGGTCTTCCTATTTTTCACTGACTCTGACTTACCTAGCATGATGTCCTTTCTCCAGGGTCACTCCTGATAATATGCACAAAGTATGAGAGAAGTCTCGCCATCCTGGCTTCTAAGGAGCATTCGGGCTGTACTACTTCCAACACAGATCTGTTTGTCCTTGAAATCCATGGTACTTTCAATATTCTCCTCCAATACCATAACTCAAATGCATCAATGCTTCCACGGTCTTCCTTAATCTTTATGGGAGCAAAAAGCCTCATCTTTCTCCCTCAGAACAGCTGGTAGATTCAAATGAGTGACCTTCCAGTGAGCAGCTCAGCTCATAATCCACTACGTTGTTGTTGTTGTTAGGTGCCACTGAGTCAGTACCAACTCATAGCGACCCTATGCACAACAGAATGAAACACTGCCCAATCCTGGGCCAACCTCATAATTGTTGCCACGCTAACTGGGGCTCCTTTCACTAGTGGTAAGTGTCACAGATCTTTCTCATAGCAACACTGTATAGTTTCTGAGGAGTGAATTGCAGTCCAGTGTTTATGCTAAAGTGTCACATCAGTGTAGAGAACCTAATAAAAAGATTTGAACACTTTTTATGTGGAAGGACAAGCCAGAAGTTGTTGCTGTTGTTAAGCGCCGTCGAGTCGATTCTGACCCATAGCAACCCTGTACAGGGTTTCCAAGGAGTAGCTGGAAACCCTGTACAGCTTGAACCACCAACCTTGCAGTTCAAATGACTTTGCAGTCTGACACATTAGCCCACAGCACCACACCAGGAGTCCAAGCTAGACATATCTACCATAAATAGGGGACTATCCTGCAAGAGTATTCCTTGAGTAACAGGAGAGCTAAAGAAGGATGTAGTAGTCCGTTTCTGTAAATATTGTTGTTGTTGGTGTTGTTAAGTGCCACCCAGTTGGTTCTGACTCATAGGAACCCTGTAGGGTTTCTGAGGAGTGGATGGTGGGTTTGAACCAGACCTTGTAGTTAGCAGACCAGAGCTTATCCTATAGGCTACACTAGGTCTGGGAAACCCTATGGGGCAGTCCTACTTGGTTCTGTAGATTACTCTGCATTTGAATCCACTGTACAGCCAAGAGGAATAAAAAAATCTAAATATATATGGGCACAATGTCACATTTCAGGATTCCTAGATGAAGTGGTACAGAAGAAATACACAAACTATATTTTAAACACATCTTCAACAATGGACTCAAACATACCAACAACTGTTCTATTATACCATAGGTGGCCATGAGTCAGAATGAGCAACTAACACACACTAGAACAGCAGAACTGGATGGATTACCCATCCAGCCTGTATGACAACAAGGTCTTTAAGAGTTCATAAAGTGGATGTATGAAGAGGAGTCCTGTGTGGCACGGTGGTAGTTAATGGACTGGACCGCAAGGTCAGTTTGAACCACAAGGTCGGCGAGTCAAGCTCACCAGCTCTTCTTGGAAACTCTATACATGGTCACTATGAGTCGGAACCAACTCAATGGCACTTAACAATAACAACATAAATAAAGATGACTTTTTATGAGATCTTACTAAGCTAAGTTTCCTATTTGTAAAACGAGAGTTAAAACATTCCTTTTCAGCTAAAATAATGAATTATAAGTTTGCATAAAACTGAGATTTGAGGGTCAAAGAGCAGAAGGAGCAAATAATGGAGCACCACTAATCCATCTAAAACGGTAGCAAATTCTTAATATAAAATGTGTATCTTTTTCATTTAGACAATACAGTTACACCCCTGGCAGGAGGCCTAGTAACTTTACAAATTATTTCACATATTCACCAAATGTAAAAAAAATAAATCTGTAAAATGGGATTTATTCCAGAGTATGAAACCCTGAAAAAATGTATTAGTTAACTTTTCTGTGCCTCATTTGTTAAGTAAGAAAATACAGTGGTAATGATGTTAGTTATTAAGTCAATTCTGGCTCATAAGGACTCCATGTGAAATAATAATAGCACTTATTTCAAAAAGCTAAGAGGGAAAAAGGGAAGAAGAAAACAGAAGAAAATGTGCCCTACATTACAGAGCTAGGTGGCCAGAGGACCATGTTCAAGCAAGTCTAATTCACAAATACATATGGTTTATCTTCTGAAATATGTGTGTATGAAATAGTGCAACTGGTGTAAATTTTCCTTACTTTATCTTGTGTCAGAAGCGCTCATGAGAGGGCCTGATAAACTGTCACCCACTGTAAGTAAAAGCATAGCAGCATATACCAAAAACAACTTTTCACTAAACATTAGGCCTGGGGCACTTTCTGGTCTAAAACACAAGAGAGTCTTGGTGTGGTGCTATAGGATAAGCACTGGACTATTAACTACAAGGATGGTGGCTCAAACCTACCAGCCGCTTCTCAGAAGCCATTAACATGGTCACTGAGTTGGAATCAACTCAACAGCACTTAATAACAAATTAGGCACAGGGGAAGTCAAAAATTTCCAAGTCTTCTCACTCTATTACCATCAAAGAAATATCCCCAAAAGAACAATTCTAAGTATCTTTCTCATTTAAACATTTAAAACCTTTAATGTACCCAATAATCCACTAAATTATATCTAAAACCCTTAGTCTGATAAATACAGCCTTCCATACCACATGGTTGCATAACCTCACAACCCATACCTACAACACCTTTCCCTAGTCATCTATGCTAATCAAGCAATTATTCTAACCATGTGCTACCTCCACCCCCTGCAAATCTCAATGCCCATATTCAGTAAACCTCAAACTCACAATATCCCAAGCTTACTTTTTTTCTAAAACATGCTCATCCTTATTTTTGTTAATCTTGTTAATTTTGTTAATAACCATATTTCCAGTTAACTAGCCTGAGACAATAAAGTAACTTATTCAAAGTCACACAGCTGCTTAATGGCAAAGCTAGAAAACTATGATGTGACTCTTAAAATCAGATATATTTATTTCCTTACCACTCTCATGAAAATGAACAGAATCACTAACTACCTGTAATGACAGAATGCAAGGTAAACATCATTCACAAAAAAGGCATTTTTTCCAAATGATGTATCCCCCTCTTCAAGTTGTCCCTAATGCTGCTTTGATTTCTGACGTAAGCTTAAACCTAAATACAACATACTTTGTTAATCTACTTAAAGTTCACTGTTGAGTTGTTAAGCACTACCTTGACTCATAGTGACCTTATCTATATAGACAGCTGGTGGGTTTGAACTACTGTGTATACACAGCCTGAGCTCCAGCAAGGCCCGGGACAGAAGTCTCTGGGAGAGTGAGCTGAATGGGTATTCTGGAACTCACACAGTACTAAGAGCCAACAGTTTTGACCAGCTAGTGTGAAGAGGCCTTACTTAGCACAGGAACACCCACATACAACTGAGATTGCAGAGAGGAGACCTGAAGAGTTAGACTATTCTAACCAGAGGGATACTCCAGAGTTGTTGTTGTCAGGTGTCATTGAGTCGGAACCGACTCATAGCGACCCCACGCACAGCAGAACGAAACAATGTCCGATCCTGGGCCAACCTCACTACCGCTGCCACACTTGAGTCCATCAATGATGCCACCTGGCCGATCCATCTCGTTAAGGGTCTTCCTCTTTTTCTCTGACCCTCCACCTTACCCAGCATGACATCCTTCTCCAGCGACTGTTCCCTCCGGACAATATGTCCAAAGTATGAGAGACAAAGCTTAGCCAATCTTGGCCTCCAAGGAGCACTCTGGCTGCACTTCCTCCAAAACAGATCTATTGGTTCTTTTGGCAGTCCATGGCACTTTCAGTATTCTCCTCCAACACCACAACTCGAAGGCATCAATTCTTCTACGATCTTCCTTATTCACTGTCCAGCTTTCACATCCATATGAGGTTATTGAAAATACCATGGCTTGGGTCAGGTGCGCCTTAGTCCTCAAGCTGACATCTCTGCTCTTCAATACTTTAAAAAGTTCCTGTGCAGCAGATTTGCCCAATGCAATACGTCGTCTGATCTCTTGACTGCTGCTTCCACGAGTGTTGATAGTTGATCCAAGAAGAATGAAGTCCTTGACAACTTCAATCTTTTCTCCGTTGTTAAGAATGTTGTTTATTGGTCCAGTGGTGAGGATTTTTGTTTTCTTGACATTGAGATGCAATCCATATCGAAGGCTGTGCTCTTTGATCTTCATCAGTAAATGTTTCAAGTCCTCTTCACTTTCAGCAAGCAAGGTAGTATCATCTGCATGTTGCAGGTTGCATATCGCAGGTTGTTAATGAGTCTTCCTCCAATCTTGACACCACGTTTTTCTTCATAGAACCCAACTTCTCATATTATTTGCTCAGCATACAGGTTGAATAAATATGGTGAAAGAACACAACCTTGTCGCATACCTTTCCCAATATAAGAAGAAAATCTGGATAAACATGAAGAAATAAAGACTGGCAGAGATAATAAATATATGAACAAATATTAAACTTTTCTCCCCTCACTTCTTAAATTTCCTTAAAGGTTAATTGAAATGCAGCACTGTAGGATAAAACCCAACAGCTGCTCCTCGAAAACCCAAAACAAGGTCACTATGAGTTGGAATTGACTCAGTGGCACTTAACAACAACAGGATAGACCTGGTGGCCCTATGGGTTAAGTGTGAGACTGCTAACCCCAAGACTGACAGCAGTTCAAATGCACCACCCATTCAGAAAAAGATGGGGCTATCTGCTCCACAAAGATTGACAGGCCCAGAAAGCCTAAGGGATAATCTACTCTGTCCTATGAGTCGAACTGACTCTATGGCAATGGGTTTGGGTTGATTTTTGGTAGGATGGTTAAGATAAAAATAAAGTAAACAAATTTTGGTGAGGATGTGAGGAAATTGGGACCCTTCCCATTGCTGGTGGAAATGCAAAATGGCAGCCATTGTGGAAAACAGTGTGGTAATTCCTCAAATAAGTAAAAACAGAACTACCATATGACCCAGCAATTCTATTCCCAGGTATACAGCAAAAGACATGAAAGCAGAGAGACTCAAAAGAGACTTGTTCATTGTAGCCAATAGCCAAAAGGTAGAAACAACCTAAGTGCCAACCAACAACTGGATGGATAAACAAAATGTGGTACATTGGAATACTACTAGTAAGAGATATGAAGTCTTGATACATGCTACAGGGTGGATGAAGCGTGAAGATACAATGCTGAGTAAGTAAGTAATGCAAACAATGAAAGGACAAGTATTCTGTCCTCACCTATATAATAATCAAGAAAATGAAACTGCAGAGAGTCCGAAGTTGATAAGTAGTTACCAGGGATGGTAAAGCAAAGAGGGCAGTTTGAGGACTAAAGTGCATCTGATCCAAACCAAGGTATTTTCAATAGCCTCATATGCACGTGAAAGTTGGACAATGAATAAGGAAGACCACAGAACCATAGAAGAACTGATGCATCTGAGTTACAGTGTTGGAGGAGAATATTAAAAATACTATTGTCTGCCAGAATGCTCCCTAGAAGCCAGGATGGCGAGACTTCATCTCTCATACTTTGAACATATTACCAGGAGGGCCCATTCTCTTGGTAAAGTAGAGGGTCAACAAAAAAGAGGTAGACCCCCACAGAGATGGACTAGCACAGTGGAAACAGCAGTGGAGTCAAGCGTAGAACAATTGTGACGCTAGCATAGGACCGGAAGTGTTTCCATCTGTTGGGCATAAGGTCGCTATGACTTCAATAAACTTAACAACAGCAACGGTGGGAGGGAGGGGGGAAAGGGAGGTTAACAATAATGGAATAATCACATTGATTGCAGATAGGATTGCACAGTTGTTAACTGTTAATTGTTGTCATATGCTATACACCTGTAAAAAGTTGAATTAGCAGAAACCATGATAGATGTATTTACAAAAATGACAAAAAATAAATAATAGCTGCTGAGGCTGCTTATGAACAACCAAATACTTCATGGGATTTTGCTTTAGAGGTTCAGTGTCATGGCTTCAAGGGACATCCCAGTTAATTAGCCTAATAACCTGTTTAGTGCTTCTGTTCTAGTTCCATTTGTTGCATAATGCCTGGGGTCTTAAAAGCTTGCAAGCAGTCATCCTATGCACAACTGGTCTCTCTTCATTTAGAGCAGAAGAGTCAGGAATAGGAGGAGGGTCCAGGAATGTGTGGCTAATTGCCTCCATGAACAACTACCTCCTTCATCATGATGCCAGAATAACTGGATGGTACCCGGCTACCATTACTGAACATTTCGAGCCAAGATTCCATAGAAGACTCATATATAAATAAATAGAACAGAATTGCAAATTCTCATGGCCTTTCTGAAGCCATGGAGGGTAGACGAACTTCTGAAACGACAGCCCCAAGGTAATCATTAAATCAAACATATTCCTTAAAGTTGTCTTAAAACTGAACAGTTTAACTAGTAAAAAAAAGTCTGCCTTGAGCATTGTTTTTTTAAAAACTAATTGTAGTCATTGCAATGAAAACTATGAGTGTAAAATCGATGTCCTCCCCTGTAAATGATCACTCAATTCACAATAAAAACTTTTTTTTTAATGCTGTATTAGATCAATTTGACAACAGCAACTCAAAGATTAGTTAAGAGCCTTAGGCAACAGGGAGTTTATGTTAATGCTGGAAGGACAACTCAGAAAAGGTAAGTGCACAACTTATGATCAAAGAAGAATATGATCAATGTCAATAACATGCAGAAACCTCAGAATTAATGTTTTGCTGTATATATTCTCAACAACTACAAAAAATGAAATGTATAAAAAACGATTCGGAGAGGTGAGTATTTTAGATCAAAGGATAATAAAAAAATTGTACAACAAAGCCATGTTTACAAACCATTCTGTTGAGTCAGTTCTGACTCATAACAACTCTACAGGACAGATTAGAACTGCCCCATGGAGTTTCCAAAGACGTAATCTTTATGGAAGCAGACTGCCAAATATTTCTTCCACAAGGCTGGCTGAGTTCGAACTGCTGACCTTTATATTAGCTGTCAATCACTTACGTATGGCACCTCCTGATCTCCTTCAAGTTAAACCCACTGCCATCAAGTCAATTCCAACCCATAGTGATCCTAAAGAACAGAGAACTCTCCCATAGGGTTTCCAAGGCTACGAATCTTTACATGAGTAGACTGTCACCGCTGTCTCCAGAGAGACTGTTGATTTCAAACTAGACCTTTTAGTTGTAGTCAAGCATGTAACCACTGTGCCAACCAGGGCTCCTAAGCAATACTTAGAAATATAAACAGTAAAACCTGCAAAGGCCAGAATCTGTGTAAGGTGGAGAGCTGTCCAAAAAATTTCAAATGCCTCCATTAAACAAGCAACAGAAAAGTGGTAAGCCAGCACTTTGACAAAGAGAAAGCTTGTGAGAGCCATAAAAATAAGGCAATCCCCTCAAGTTCTGACTCCCACAGGTCTCACTGTACTTCTAAATGCTTTTAGAAAAAAAAACTTAAAATCCAATTTAAGCTTCCACCTTACAAAACTAAAAAACACGGGCAAATTCAACCCAAACATACAGCATAAATAATAAACAACCAATCAGTGATACAGAGAATGGACAAACTAGAAATCGAATGAAATCAAAAGTTGATTCCTTGAAAAGACCAATAAAATTCATAGTCCCCCCAAGTGGTCATGAAATAAAAAAGAGAAGTATCAGAAATGAAAGAGGGTCCTAGAAACAAGGAAATATTATGAATGTTACGCTCTTAAACGGGACACCTTAAATGAGTGATCAAATTGCTTGGTGTTTACTCACTAAAATGAAATGATACAAATTTCCTTGATACTTAACTCATCAAGATGAAAAGGAAAAAAACTGAAAATGAAATGTGAAAGACATAAATTGCCCAAACTGACAAGCCAAAATAGAAAATCTCAATAGTACCATATCACTTAGAAAAAATGTATTTTAATTTCAAACATTTTCTGTAAAGAAAACTCCAGACCCTGACCAGTTTCAAATTCTATACAGCGTCAAAGGAAACAACAGCATCAAGCTTACACAAACGGTTTTAGCATATAAAGGAAGTGCATACACTTCAACATTTTCATGAGCCCACTAACATCAAATCGATTCCAACTTGAAAGACCATACATAGAAAGGGATTTTTAAGACCGTAACTCTTTACAGGAGCAGACTGCCTCATCTATCACAGATATATGCATTAATATCATAACCAACAACAATATTTCAAGAAAAAAACACAGGCAACATTCCTCATGAACATACAAGCAAAAACCTTTTAACAAAATTACTAGCAAATTTAATCTAGAAAATCATAAAAAGGAAAACCTAAGTGAAGTCTACCTTACAAATAAGGATGGTTCAACATGCAAAATTAAACAATTAAATTCATATTAACTATATTAACAGCCTAAAACAATAAACCATAAGATCACGGTAGTAAATGCCAAAAGGCATTGCCAAAATTCAGTCAACTGGGAATGTTGTTAGCTACCATCAAATTGATTCCAACCTAGAGGTCAGGCATCTAGGAAAAGTGCATAGCTAACTTCACACTTCAAGCTGAAAGACTAAACACTTTTACTCAAGATCCAGAAAAATCCACTCTCACTCTATCTGAAGCATAAAAATCAGAAAAGTAAAACTATCTTAATTGCTAACAACAGGTCACTAAAGTTAGGAAATCCTAAGGAATAATAAAAATCCTACTAGAACTAATACTTGAATTTGAGTTAATGAAGGATGCAGGTCAGATACACAGTATACAAGAATCAACTGTATTTCCATATAGGAGTAACAAAAGAGAAATAAATTTAAAAAGAAGAATTTACAATCATAACAAAATAGTTGAGGTAATACGTAACAAAATATACACAAAACCTCTATGCTAAAAACTATTAAAACCGTGCTGAAAGTAATTAAAGGAGACCTAAACAAGGGAGTCCTGGTGTGGCACTGGAGGATAAGTACAGGACTGCTAACTGCAAGACTGGCAGTTCAAACCCAACAGCCCCTCCTCGGAAAATATCCAAGCCAACTAAAAGACAGTTAACAAAAATAACAAACAATGAAAGGGTGTCCTGGTGCGTGCCGTAAATAAGCTCTGGCTGCTAAATACAAGTCGGTAGTTCAAACCCACCAGTTGCTCCTTGAAAACCCTATACAGGATCACTATGACTAGGAACCAACTCAACAGCACTGGGACAACGACAAACAAGACATATCACGTTCATGGACTGAAAGATTCAGTAAGTAGGAAGAGACAGTTCACACTGAGTTTCTCATGTTTTGCATGTCTTGCAAGAAGCATTCCTTGCCTTTGACCAAGCTTTTAAAACATGATTGTATAATTAACAACCTTTAAAAACAGTGTTTTTCTCTGAAACAACAGAAAGGTTTGCTTAATGTGCAGTATAAGATTCTGGTTCCCTACACTCAGGGTTCTTCTCCAGTAATGCAACTCACTCTAAGTACAGGTGTTAACTGGTACTCTTCATGTTGCCTGTGAGAAACCTGCCCCAAAATGCTGATACTCTGTCTATACAATATCTTTCTCTGACCCAGACATCTGCTATCTACTGCCAACATCCATGAAACTATGGCTGGCTAACTTGTTAGCTAGCAAATAGATAGAATCTTAGATCCTAACATGGCAGTTCTCCCCATGCTGAATTAAAGATTCAATGAAATCCCAAACAAATTTTCACCAGGCTTTTTTTAAAAGAAATTAACATGCTGATTCTAAGATTTATATGGAAGCCAAAAGGACTGAGAACAAACAAAACACTTTTGAAAAAGAAAATCAAACTGGGAGGAGTCACACTGCTGATTTTTAAGACATTGAAAACTACGGTAATTAAAATGCTCTCAAGAAAAAATAAACTGCAGATGAACCAAAAGATTTAATGTTAAAATGAAGTTATAAAAATGTACTTACTAAAAAAAAAAAAGTACTTGTATTTTTTCAGAGCTATTTTAAAGACAGATGATGTATTTCTCCATTGAAAACACAATAATAATAAAATAGTACATACACACAAATAAATAAATAAACATGATCAAAGTACCAGGAGAAAGTATGGGAATCACTCTTATAATTTTAGGGTAAAGAAAGTCTTTCAAGAACTACAAAACAGTTCACAAAAGAAAATAAACTTGACATAAAAATTCCTACACAGAAAAAACACAGTAAAGTCAAAATACAAATATCCAAAAAAAAAAAAAAAAAAAAAAAAAAAGGTTTTAAGATAAATAGCATCAGGCTAGCTTCAGTAGCTCTACTGTTCCTGTTAAAACCAATAATTCAAAAACAGAATGCAACAAAAGCTGTGATCAGACCACTGTGGTTCAGTGGTAGAATTCTTGGCTTCCATGAGGGGAGTTGTTGTTAAGTGTTGTCGAGTTGGTTCTGACCCATAGCGACCCTGTATAGGGTTTCCAAGGAGTGGCTAGTGGGCTTGAACCATCGACCTTGCAGTTCAAACCATCTCTGCAGCCCAGTGCATTAACTCAAAGTGCCACACCAGGACTCCACCATGAGCGGAGACCCAGTACCAATTCCTGGCCAATACAACTAATGCACAGTCATTATTCATCTGTCAGTGGAGGTTTGGGTGAGAGACTAAGGTGAAAGGCCTGGTTATTTACTTTCAAAAATCAGCCAATGAAAACCCTATGTATCACAACAGCCCCATCCACAACTTATCATGTGATGGCACAGGACCAAGCAGCCTATATGTTCCATTCTACATGGGATTGTTATTTGCTGGAACTAACTCAAAGGCAACACAAGCCTATGAAAAAATATTCTCAACTGTAAATCCAAAGAACAATTTGCTAAACAATTTACTCATTTACCAATATACTGTGTTGGCAAAAATTGGAGAAAAGGTACACTTTAACATATGGTTGGTAAGAACATACGTTGAAACCACCTCTTTGTAGAACCATTCGAGGATAAGGACTAGACTGCTAACTGAAAGGTCAGTTATAAAAAAGTCACAGCAAAATTATTTATAACAGAAAAAGTCAAATAAAATATTAGTAAGGAATTGATTAAATAAAATACAGCACAGCTGTGAGATTCTCTGCAGCTGTTGAATAAGAGAGAGATTACTAAGGATGGCTATGGAATGATCTCCAAGGCATACTGTAATGAAAAGCAGAGAATAGCTGTGTATCATGTATGTAGTTCCTGATTTCTGATGCATTAGAGTTACAATGGACTACACTGCTGATTAGCCATTTTTTGGTGTTTGCTTTTTTGGTACATCTTTATCATTAGTAATATGGACTATATAAATTGTTGAAGCATGTAATTTATGGATCGTATTCTCATGACAAAGGAGCTCTGGTAGCATAGTGGTTACGAATCAGGCTGCGAACCTTAAGATTAGCAGTTCGAAACTACCAGCCACTCCGTGGGAGAAAGATGAGGCTTTCTGCTCCGATAAAGATTTACAGCCTCAGAAACCCTGTACAGGGTCGCTATGGGTCAGAACCAACTCGACGGCACTTAACAACAACAACAATATTCTCATGCCAACCCATGCGACAAAGACAGAATTTAAAAAGATACTAATATTGGGGAGAACAAACAAGATGGCGGATCGAGTGGACGTATAGCAGAGAGCTCCGCCAACAACAACACAGAATACCCAACCAAGCAGGCTCAGGGGATGGTCCCAGAACTCTGAACCACATATAAAGGAATACTT